>NW_004955560.1:1630447-1680469 GCF_000276665.1 Chinchilla lanigera
AAAGAAAGAAAGAAAGATAGAAAGAAAGAAAGAAAAAGAAAAGAAAGAAAAGTTGGAAGAGAATTATGGCACTGATATATCTAGGTTGTATTAGCTCTCACCTAAAAGTTCCCCTCCTGATTGCCCTCCTTTCCCAGTGCCCACCTGAGCCTGCTGTGGATGCCTAAGTTTCTTAGAGTCCTGGCCCTCCCAATCCCTGCTGGGTATTTCCCATCTTTTAGTTTTTACCCCTTCCCAAAATAGACAAAGCTGTTCCCAGGCAGAAGGCAGCTGCTGAGGGACAGCACTGGGCAGCTGTGAAGGACTGGCAGACTAATGCCAGAAAAGCAGATGTGGAGGACAGGCTTAGATGATCCAGAGTGAAAGGTGCTCTGAGCTGCTTGTCCACTGCAACACTAACCAAAATCAAAACAGACAGGGGCTGCTATGACATCCTACAATTTGTCATGTGCTTTCGTATAATGGATCTTTTTAATCTGCAGAAAGAGCCCAGAGGTGGGCGTTTTTGAGAACATTTTCAAGAAAGGAAACTGTGTCTGACTTGTTCAAAATGACATGGCCTAAAGGAAATGGCAGCAGTGATCCAAAGAAGACGCTCATTCTGCCCAAAGCCAGGCAAAGCAGCATGGAGCTTTGCAGCCATGCTGGGCACCAGCTCTGCACCACACCAGCAATACAGTGGGTACCACATTCACCCATTGCTCAGGTCCCACAGCAGGCACAGGAATCACAGATCGTGCCCTGTAGACACCAATCATCATTTCTCCACTGTGTCTCCTCAAGTTTGGGTTTCAAAGCACTTAAATAAATGCACCACTACTGTACCAGTAGCTTCTGGAATCCCTTCTTGTACGGGAAATCTGGCCCAGCAGGAAGGAAAATTCTTTCCTTCATAGTTTATTTCAAATTAAGATGACCAAGCCTGAAATGAATCAGAAAGACAACCAAAATCTAAATACCCTAAAAGAAACAACCATCTACCTTACATTCACTATTTATTTCCCTTCATTTCTTGTCTAATCCCAATCAGAAGAGATTTTATGCACACATTTCCTGGCTTATGTCCATCACAGAAATGCTACATGAAGGTTAATTAGCATCCACAACTGCAGTGCTTACAGTGTCTGAGTCGCTGGTCTAAATATTTCACACTCAATCCTGACAACAGCTCTCCAGCCGAGGGTACTCATTTTTCCCTATTTAACTTAGGAAGAAGAAAGAAGGCAAAAGTACAGAAGGGGAAGTTAACTAGCATTTACTGAGCACAGACAATGGCCCTCCACCGAAGGAAGCTTTTTATGTGCATTGAGTTTCACACCAAATCCTCTCACAGTGCTGTGGCATGCTATCTACAACCCATGTGCTTATAAACTGACGCAGAGGGGTAACTTGCCAGAGTTCATAACTGTGTGGTAGAGGTAGGATTTGAACCCTGGTCTTTCAAGTACATTTCAGTGCATACCATTCAAAGAGATATTTATGATCAGGACTCCCACCTAACAGAGCTCTGTAAAATGGCACTGAGGGACACAATTATGTTTCAACATATGACAGTGTGAATATTTCCTTTTAATGTCTTTTCTTTAACCTGGTTCATTATCGAGTTCCTAGTGTAAGCAGAGCACATGTACATCCTAACTTTCTCTTGGTCTGTTGAAATCACCCATGGTTTGGTCATGTGCAATAGAGGAGGATGCTGTGCCTGGAGCCCCACCTGGAGCTGTCCTGACACAGCTGAGAGAGAAGGAAACACTTAATGGGACTGTGGCCTGTGTGACAGGCTCTGTACTTGGCCCTAGCTATTTCTCTAATGCTCATAGGCATCCATGAAATATGCAGTCAGTGTTCAGTTCACAAACATGGAAGTTGGGGCTCCATTAGCTAAGACAAGAGAGCTACCAGGATCAGGATATGTGTGAATAATTAAATTTTTAAAAAATTATTGCAGTAAAAGACACATGACTGTTAATCCCCCTGCAAATGCTCCCCCTCAGTCTGAACACCCTTATCCCATCATTGTTACTGTCTGAAGCAGCTCTGGAAGTCCTCTTTCCTGAGTACCCTTACGCAGTTGTACTGTCATGGCTGCCCGGACATTCTGCATTGATTCAACACATTCCACTTTCATGCTCATTTTGACTTTGAAAAGGAGCCAGGGCTGGGGATTTAGCTCAGTGGCAAAAGCGCCTGCCTGGCAAGCGCAAGGTCGTGAGTTCGGTTCCTGGTACTGGAGAAAAACCAAAAAAAAAAAAAGAGCCAGAAGTTATACGGTGCCAGATCAGTGAGTAAGGTGGATGAGGACACACTGTCATGTTTTTACACACCTACCTTTCCACTGGATGGCACTTGGTAGTAGCATTCACCATATTCTTGATCACATCGCATAAATGCCCTCACAAAAGAGGACTTCCAGAGCTGCTTCAGGAAGTGGCAAGAGCAATGAGACAAGCATGTTCAAAGTGATGAGGAATGTTGGAAGGGAATTAGTGGCAATGTCTTTTACAGTAGTGGAGTTTTAAAAAACATCTAGTGTAAAATTTGATCACCCCTTATATAAAGCATCAAATCTTAGTAAAATGATACATATGTTATTATAAATGTCTATCAAGTAAAAATCAGTGGCAAGTCAGATGAAGTGGCACATGCCTGTCATCCTAGCACTCTGAGAAGCTGATGCAGGAGGATCACAAGTTCCAGCCAAGCCTGAGGAAGTTGGTGATTTAGTGAGATCCTGTGTCAAAGTAAAGATAAATAAAACAAGACTGAGCTGTTACTCACTACAAAGGCTGTGGGTTCAATCCTCATCACCTGGGGGCTGGGGATTTAGCTCAGCGGCAAAGCACCTGCCTGACAAATGCAAGGTCGTGAGTTCGGTTCCCGGTACCGGAGAAAAACAAAACAAAAAAAAAAACAAAAACAATCCTCATCACCACACACACACACACACACACACACAAACATGCACACACACACAATACCAACAACAGTATCAAAACCTATGGTGAGAGTTGTAGGTTTCTCATAGTCTAAACTCTTTATGATACTCCTCTTTCTCCACCATAAAAAGGAAGGAAAGACTATCAGTTATGAACTACTGGTTAGGGCAACAATTCTTTGGCAAGCAAAGAACTCACATCATATTTCCAATATTTTTAAGTTGACCAAATTTCCAAGATAATTGGCCAAACTTCTAAACTCTTGTTCATTAGCAAATAATATGAAATTGGTGGGGAGCAGATTTCATATGTGTCCTGCTCATTATTTTAAAAATCAAAGACCAAATGTCTCCAGTCATTGGCTGTGTCCCTCTTTTGAGGGTTTGTCATTGATCCCCAGCCCCAAAGAATATTTGAGAGAACATTTGCTGAAGTTAATATTCTCCTGAGGATGAAATCACAGGCCAAAGGCCACCACCATCCAGACATTCAAATGTAGACATTGTATAAACATAGGTTTTGGAAAATTTTTACATAGTTTTGAACAGGGTTCCAAAATTGGACATTTCCTAAACCAAAAGCAAAACTGGAGGAAAGGAAGAGAACGAGGAGGAGGAGGAGGACAGGAACAATGAAAAGGCCAAATGTCAGTCTTTACCTTTCTGTGGTCTCCCTGAGTCTTGAGGAGGAGACATGGCGTTGTGCCTCCAGCTGTCCCCTGAAGCTCCCTGTGGTGTCCTCCTCTGACTGGCCCCATCGCGTCACTGCCATTCTCCCTCTCCTTCCTGTCTTTTATCTCTCTTTCCATCATGGGCACAAATGCATTCACTGCGTTTTTTGTGCTGGAAACCAGTACCTGCTTCCACATATTTCATCATTTTTTGTTTGTTTGTTTATTTATCAGATATTTTCAACTCCAGAGTTTACCAGCCTTGGTGTTAGGTGCTGGGAAAAGACCCAGGGTGGTCTTAGAGCAGAGCTCCTTCCAGGCTTCTCCTCCATGAGTAAATGGGCAGAGGTCAGAGAGAATTGGTTTCTCCAGGAATCAACAGGATTGAAAACCTTCTTTCGGGGTTTAGAAAGGGTACTTTGCTATCCTGTCCCCTGAGAGGCATTTACTCTGACATTTATTTATGCATCCATTTATCCATTCAACCAACAATAATTAAAATGCATTAATGATGCAGCACATACTGTGTAAGCACCAGCACCGGGCAGATGGACTTCCCCCTCTCTTTGCTCTGCAGCTTCTCTGTGCTCTGCTTCATCCTCTGTGAAATGGGGCTGGTGGCAGGACCCACCACAGAAACTCCTAGGGAGAACTTAACACTGATCAGGCACAGTTGTGTATCCACTGCTCTCATAAGATGGTAGTCATTATTGCTGTGTCTAGTGCTCTATACCAGGAACAAGAAAACCAGATGAAATTTCCAAAGGAACCTCGGAAGGACACATGCCACAGATAAAGAGAACACTGCTCTGTCTCTGTCAAGTTTGATGTGCTTGTGACTGAGGGTCAGACACTCCACCTGCCCTGCCTACTGCCTCTTGTTGAAAGGGGAAGTGCTCCAGCCACCTCAAAACACACCTGCTTAGAGCCACTTCATTTTTTGCCGAAGTGAACTTTATACATAATTGATCACCCTGCAGAGTCCAAACCTGAAAAAGCTGTTAGTCCAGTAATTCACCTTGTCTGATGGCAGAAAACAGATGTGACTCCAGCATGCTGGCCTGAGCATCAGTTACTCCATGACAGGCAACAACCCTGGAAGAAGTAACCAGATCAGAACTGAGAATGGGCAAGGAGATCTCCCCTACAATGCACACCAGGAGGGACAGGTTTTATGAGCAGGAAATGACCCTCCCCAGGGTGATACACATGCCCTTTCAGCTTGAAATGATGCGATTTAGCAAATGTCATTTTCTAGAAAAAGAAACGGGATGCCAATTCTCCGAGTGGGGTCCATTTTCTCATTTAGATGCTAAAGAATAATATAGATAAGGTAATGATATTATAAATAGTTTTAAACTCCAGCTTTGTGACAGAAAAATGAGGAAGGAGGAGTAAAAGCAGATAGCAGGACACAGGAAGTAATCTCAGGTACATACATGGTTTTTGAGCCTGGGAAAGATCCATCTAGAAAGTACCAGTAGAATTCATTCACCTCCTACCTAAGTAGAAGGGATTCTATAGCAGGTGCTTTTGCATAGAGCTGCTTATTCATTCATGTAGTCATTTATCAAATACTTTAGGAGAAATTCTCCATCTACCATGACTGCATATGTACATATTTGTACAACAGCCAAGAAGGACATAAAGTACCAGAATTAAGGTTGCTCAGTTGGTGGAAACTCTAAAGATGAGACAACTGCAGAGTCTGAATTCCTTATCATCATCAAATCAGCTCTAACCCAAGGACAGTACAGACCAGAATGTTTGCAAGTGAACCAGGATGGGTCCACATCTTTTTTTCCTGTCTCCCTGGATCTAGACTTTTCTAAATCTTTAGTGAGCAGGTTCTGGTGGCAGAGCTGGAAGGATATCATCGTTGGTGCTTTACACTGTAACTCTGCTGGGCGCATCTGCTCACGCATCTTTATGTCCTCTTGGTTGGCTTTGTCTGACTGTGTTTTGGGGACATGAAGTCTTCAGTCTAGAATCTGTATGCACCATGCTCTTTATTGCCTACTTAACTGTTTCTGTTTGTCCCACAATGTTGAGTTGCATCTTCTCAACTAACTCTTTTGCTCTATTTGAGGATCTCTGTGGTTCATGGATTATGTTTATCGTGCATGATTGCCCCTCTCTTTCTGCCATTGCTGTGACTATCACGTGAAGAGCATGTACTTCCCACCACATTGGGCTTTCCCATGTTACCTGTTTGAAAGAAAGTGAAAGCATCTCTTAGTGTTCCAGAGGGGAACAGAACAAAAGAAAATACTTGTCTAATTATCCAAAGAGATTTATTACGCTTACAACATCAGTGTCAGATGCAGAAGAGTCCACCAGGGCTGTCTGTGGTATCAGAGGCAGAGAAGTCCCAAATGGCCATCTATGCAGTGGAGAACCAGAAGGTCCAGTAGCTGTTCAACCCAAGAAGATGGGATCCATGGAACAATAGGAACCAAGGATGCAGCACCAGTCCAAGGTCGAAGGCTGGAAGCTCCCTCAGAGAGTGGCTGGCACAAGTCTGCACCGGAAGACTGAAAAAATGGAGACCTGGAGACCAAGTTTCCAAAGCAATGGCAGCAAAAGTCACACTACTCATCAGGAAGACTGGAGCTCTTCAAAATGGGCATACTTCCTTCTTCTTTCTCTTTTGATTTCATCCATGCTACAAGCCTATTGGTTGGTGCCATACACAACCAGGGTGGGTCTTACTGGTCAGTTTTGTGGTCTACATGGCAATCTTCCACAGACATACCCAGACCTGTGCTTCACTAATCTGCTAGATGTTTCTTACTCCAGTCAAACTGGCATATCACAATTAATGGTCACAGAATCCTATGTCCTTCTATACTTTTGTGAACTCTAGTTCACTAGAAAAGAAGACTCCATGAGTCCTCAACCTGAATTCCTGGGGTTACCATGTGAGCAGATCTGAACCCAACCTACAGCCTGAAGACAAGTTCAGTGAACCCAACAGGTAACTGAAGATACAGTCGCATGAATGAACAATAAACATGCATTGTTATTTACATGTTTGTTGAACAGAATCATTCAGTAAACCTGACTCATAGAAGTCTCAAATTGAAGATAGACCTAGAACTCTGGGAGGCTGAACCAAGAGGATTAAAAGTTCCAGGCTATCCTGGGCAACTTAGCAAGACTCTCTCTCAAAATAAAAAATAAAAGAATGGTTGGGGATATATCTCATTGCAAAGGCCCTGGATTCAATCCTCTGTGCTAGAAAAAAACAAGAACAAAAAGGAAAAACTAAGCACTTCAAATAACATTGAAGGCAATTTCAGTGAACTGACATTTGTATTCAAGTTCATAATATCTAGATGGCAGGGCCATTTCAGTGCCTTCCTTCATCTGATTATGGCTTATATCTGGCTGACAGTGCTTGTCTGGTTATTTTCTCATTGCTGGGACAAAAATACCCGATAGCCACAAGTTGAAGGAGAAAAGCTTAATTTTGGGTCACAGTTTATAGAGATTTCAGGCCCTAGTCAGCTGACTCCAAGGAAGAGCAGCATGGCAGAGGGGAATTGCAGAGGAGAAACAGTCCATGGCAGGGGAGACAAGAGGCAGGAAGCCATAAGTGGGGCACTTTCTAGACTTTTATCCTATCCAGGCTACAAGTCTATTGAATGGTGTCACCCATACCCAGCAAGGGGCTTCTCATTATCCACACCCAGAACTATGGTAAACCAATCAGTGGACTAATTTAGTTATCACACATCTTTAATCCATATTCACACACCCTTTAGAGGTGCAGTCACCTCCAAAAAGCTCCACCTATGAGCAGCTGAGTCTTGGGCGGGTCAGAGGGCATCTAAATACAAGCCATAACACTGCTGCGGGAGTTATGATGTCATTCCTACATGCTGTTGTCTTCATCTATTTGGACTGCTATGGCAAAATGCCATAGATTGGAGAATTTATGAACAACAGAAATTTGTTGCTCACAACAAATCAAAATCAAAGCACTGGCAAATTCTTATCTGGCAAGGACTACTCCCTTATAGAGGGCACTTGCTATGTGTCTCATATTCAGGGTAGGGAGTAGGCGAATGGGCTCCCTCATAAAATTATGGTACTAATGGATTTGGTGTCTGATGAGGATCTACTTCCAATTCATAGAACAGCACTTTTTCTCTTTGTGTCCTTCATGGTGGGAGCTCTCTCAGGGACTTCTTAGAAGGGTGTTAATGCATTCACAGGGCAGTTCTTTCGAAGGCACTACCTCTTACATTCATCAGCTTGGTGATTGGATTGCAAGACATAAACTGCGAAAACACAAGCAGACTATAAGAGCCACAGTCTAGGAAACCCCGGTTAACGATTTGCAAGTGTTATTTACTTCCTTATTCATGCTAATGCTACCATTTATGCAGTACTTACTGCTGAGTCTTTTGCTCATAACATCTTATTTAATACTCAGACCAACAAAATGAGATGCTTATTACTGCTACCTTCATTTCACAAAACTAAAAGCACAAAAAGATGAAGGAAGGCATCCAAAAGCACTAAGTGTGAACAGAGAAGCTACGATTTCAATCTCCAAAAAGTACGTTAAACTACTCTTTTCGGGAGCTAGCACCTGTAGCTGTACCTGGGGAGCCAAGGACTATGGGAGCCCACCTGGGGTTTAGAAGACTTCTCTCACACCTCTCTACCAGGAAGATCACTATATTCAGAGTATGCTTCCCCTACCCTGAGCTCCTTGTCATGCTTCCTTGGTTCTGAAGTTCCTCATCCTGGCCCAAGTTGCTAGGACCCTATGTACACAGATGCTACCCTTTTCTGTGGATGAGTCTCAAGGTGACTTAAGCCCACAGCCAGGAAGATGGCCTTGTGGTGGAGACTCTAGTCTGTCCCTCTATGGGCCAGGGTGGGCATCCTCCTTGCCTTTGTACATTCTCACAAAAACCATAGTTTTTCTTGTTTCCTACAGTGAAGTTTCTTTTCTCTTCCAGGATAAGCTATGTTTCTTATTTTTTTCTTTTTGATACTCAATATCCCTTGCCCCTATTTTTCTCTTACTGTTCTTATAAATTGTCTGTTTTTCTTTGGTTTGTAGTCTTTGCTTTTACTGACCTCAAAATTCCTCATGGGCTTCTGAAGGCTTTTTATAGTTCTTCCTTCTTCTTGAGATACAATGAAAGGCGTATTTCATTCTGCTGGATCTGACATTGGAAGGGAAAAGGAAATGCTCCCTTATGAGACTGTTTACCCTAAAGAAAAATGAAAAGCAAATTTCTGGATGATAAAGGTAATACATGTTCCTCAGAGGGAAAAATGGAAAATGTACGTAATTAAAATAAATATAAAGACTAACTGTAAATCTTCCCAACTTCCAGAGGATATGGCTTTTAGTTGACATATTAATAGTTTGATATATTTCTTGCCAGTCTTTTAAATATACTTTAACATAATCATTATTTCACAGGACACGGAATTTAGTAGCTTATTTTCTCATTTAATATTATAATGTAAACGTGTTTTTCCAAATCCATAAAAATTATTAGAACAGTACTTGTCAAATTGTTCCAAAACCATTGAGCTCTAAAAATAGCCAACAAAAAAGTAAGAGGAGTATAGTTAAACACATCTACAAGACAACGAATGTGACAGAAGCCCACCCTGGAGATTCATGACATATATTGGCTCTGAAAAGCTGGGGAGTAAGAAAATCTGGGTCACTTTATTTACAGCATTTTTCAAAGACATTTGAGCACACATCCTTTTCTGGAGAAACAGCTCTCAACATCCCACACAGCTAGTGTGTCCTGGGTCACCAGTGCAGTGTGGCCTAAGGAGGGTCTAAAGTGTCTCTCATCAGATGCTCTTTCAGGGTCTCCCTTGGAATCAATGCTTATAAATCTAGAGCACAGGTTTCTAAAAATAAGAAATTTGCAATGAACTCTGCAGAAATATCTAGTCTCAATAAAAAGAAGCAATGAAGCAGTATGTGGATTTCCAAATTCAATTTAAAATCCTAAAAAAGAAGACATAAAAACTAACTCACTGACCCATTTCACTTTGTATCTGTCAGTCACATCCTGCTGGGCCTCTTTGTTTAGCCTCTCACACCCTTCTTTTCACAGACCTGTTTGGTGTGTGTCACTGTGTACAGGTAGGAAACCTGAAGCTAAGAGAGAGTAAGAGGTTGATTCAAGAACACAGGTGCCAAAGGGCGGAGCAGAGACACTTGTTAGGCTTCTGCCTAAGAATACACTTTTCCCACGGCAGTCAGCTGCAGTCCCTCTTCTCTACTGCAGCCAGGAATAGGTGTCATAGCTTTCTGTGTGGAATTTCACTGTGGGGAAATGAGTCACCGAATGAGCTACTTGTCCAGGTTCATGCATTTAGAAAAGGGTCTATTCAAGAGCTGCACCGAGCTCTTCCTGAGAAGAAAACTACATGTTTACCTGCCACTCTCAGTGGCTGTCACCAGCATGTCACTCCCCAGGTAAATGGTGAGGTTTACTGTGGGCTGACTGCTAAAAGCAGGGTCAAGAGAAAAGCACAGCTGTTTCCAGAATGGTACTGGTTTGCACCTGTTATTGGCACCATTATGCATAATGCCTCCTTTCATTCCAAGATTGTCCAACTTAGAAAAATAAATTGTAAGCCTTCAGATTGAATGAATGGGTCCACCCTTAGGAGTGAAGATCCGTAGCAAAAGTCTAAGGGAATATGTAGCTAATATTCCAGAAAAATATACCAAAAAATTTAGTTCAAGGTCATGATTAATTTTAAGTACCTTCTCTTGCCTAAGACTGGAGTAAATAGCAGCAGTCCAGTTAAGACAGAAACCAAATGAAATTTGTTTTGGGGAACAGGAAAATAAGTGGGAAGTAGAGAAGCAGCATTTTACTGCACCCTAACTGGAGCTGGGTTCAGGCACAGGGAGACAGGGAGAAGGGCAGCTGGTAATGAACAGAGCATGATCCTGGGAGAGATCAGGGCCTTCCCTGCTGGGCTGGAGAAATTCAGGAGTGCTGGGAGACCTGGAGCAATGTGTAAGCAAGGAGGACATTCTGTCACAAGGAGGAGACTGTGGGGAGACTGTGGGCTGGGTCAGAGGACCAGGCAAGTGCCCAGGAGGCCCAGCATCAGAGCGGCCATCCTGGCACACTGGGGAGAAGAGGAGGTAAGGGGTGGGATGCAGCTGAATTATCACTAAGGGCTACCTTATATTTTGGATTTGTTAATGGAATCTGTTCATAGAAGACACCAAACTGGGGGCAGAAGACAATGGGGAGGAAAAGGCATGAGCAGAAATAGAGATAAATATTAAAGCCCAAACTCAAGGATCCGCCAGAGGACTGTGTAATAATGGCGCCATAGCCAAGGGCAGAAGGAACTGATTCCTATCCACCCATTAGCAAAATAATTGAGTGATCTTGGATTTATAGAAAGGCTACCAATCAGAATTTTATTTTATTTTTGCTTATTTCTGTAGTTGTCTGATGCTTTAATAACAAAAATTTTTAATCTGTTTCACCCATTCAATTTCTATTTCATTTACTTTAGATTATTTTTCCCTTTGACAATATAAATGAATCCAAAATACAAGGCATCCCATCACCATAAGTGAGCTGTGTGACACCCCCCACCTGTCTCCTCTCTGCATCGGGGAACTTGTCTACAGCACAGCCCGATCAAGGTCACCACACCTGCTCCTGCAGCCAGGGGTTGATCTATATGAGGGGAGTGAGTGTAGGCATGTGAGAAGTAAGTGTGTGGGATTCCAGAGAGGAAGTTTAAGGCCTAAGTGGTCTCTTCTGTGAGCAAAAGGAAAAAGACAACACACAGAGTGATAGCACATTGCAGGTTCTAGAGAAAAGTTTGTACAGCTAAGATTAAGTTGTTTACCCAAGCATGCACTAATGGAAAATATGAGGCAGATGAATCTTGTGTTATTTTAATTGCTTGTACCTGTGTCTGGGTAAATTAAAGCAGAGCAAACCAGAAGCTCAGGGCTCCTCTGTCTACTAAGAGGCAAGAGCACCCTGGTTGCCTGTATGCTAGATTAACTCTGTGTCTCTTTGTCTTTCATCCCGAGGTCAAGAAAACAAACTAGCAAGAATAGGTCCCTGAAGTGGCACCCTGGGTGGGGACAGCTTGGAGGGATCAGCTGGTTCCTCTCCAGGGGCAGGTAGGCAGGGACCTGGAACTAGCAGTGCAGGCTGTTCTCCTATACAAGTGAACAGGAAGGAGGCGTGCTTCCACCTGTCCTGCATTCTGTCCTTCACAGAGTTGACCTCCTGTACCCGCTACAGACCCATCAAGCACAGTTCCCTGTCCACTGCAAGCTCATATCCACTGAACACGTATCCATCAGGGTAAGGTTCACTCGGCAGTGGCATTCAATGTCTGTTCATTTTGAGCAAACCCAAATGTGTTGGTTAGAGATGAAGGATGCAGTGGGGAATCTAAGCTACAGAAGACAGATAGGTATCAACCCCAAAGCCAATCACAAGGGGGGAAGAGCAGCAGCCTAATGTGTGATGTTCAGGGGAATTATGAGGCTCACCAAGAAGGGCTTGATTCATTAGACAAATCACCCTAAGTGCCATGCTATGGATGCCATTGTGGCCAACTCACAGGCTCATGCTGTTCATGTAATCTAGAGTCAAGGGTGTAGGGACAAAAACCAAATGGTGATGACCTGCTGCCATGTGAAAGAGGGATCTGGGAAGAGACAAGTCCTTAACAGTAAGAGTTCACTCCTTCCACAAAGCTCCATGCACTGCAGGAAAGACACATCCAGATGGAGAATGCTCTGGGCTTGAGGAAAGTGCCATGAACACGTCTTTCCAACAGCCTGATCTCCAAGGCAGATTGGCTGTGGCTCAAGGCCAAGACCTCAGTCAGCCTCCAGCCAGGTTCTCATGGGACTGCCATGAGAGATGTGAGGACAGAAAAGACAAAGAAGCACCCAAACATGGAAGGCAGTTACAGAGAAGGACACTCTTGGGGAGAGGCTCTTTCTACCCTGGAAGCATGGGGCCAGCTGGACTGGAAAATGGGATGCACTGGATCTCCCAGAACAGAAGAGACAGGTTCACACAGCATTGTGCTTGCTATCAGCATGATGGTCACCATGGAAACCAGCAACCAGGCCTCCAGGAGGAGCAAAGAGCTGGACCACCTCAGGAGTCCCTGGCAGACAGATCTGGAAATAATGGGGGTGTCAGTTTCTGCCAGGAGGGGCCAGGCACTGAGCTAAACCCTGATTCCCAGCACCTCCCTCCCCACAGCCTAGGTGAGACAGCTCTCTGCCTTCTATCCTCTCCATTCCTGCTTGGCTCTTTTCTGGAAGACATAGTTGCAGGAATCCTGTGCAATGCTGAGCCCTGGACTAAGATGTCTCCTTTCTCCTGTGCCACAGCTGCAGACTGGGCATCCCACTCCCTTCCTGCCTCTTCCCAGCATCCAGTCCATTTCACCCCCAAGGGTCTTTCTGGGGCCAGCACTTGCATGGGGCACAGTACTGAACCCTCCTACCTGGTGCTACAAAGGTCAGTGAGCAAGTGGCTTTCATGGTCCATTCCATGGAAATGCCTTGACAGAAAAGCCATGGAGACAGGGAGTGGGAGACTTAGATGTCATTGTTCCATCCATCTTAGTTCCAAGTTGTCACTTGCCAGCTCCTCCCATGGTCCTTCTACTACCTCCTGGAGGCTCCATGTCCTTTCCCCAGGTGGGGCTGGAAAACCTTTGCTTTCCATCCAGATTGCCCCACCTCAGGCGAGGTAAGACCTCCCCCAGACTCTTACTTATAAAAACAGAGCATGAGTAAGCCAGGTGTGCTGCTGCACTTCTGTAATCCTAGCACTCTGCGAGGCTGAGTCAGGAAGATTGAAATTTTCAGCCCAGCCTGGGGAACTTAGTAACTTTGTGAGACCCTGACTCAAAATGAAACATAAAACAGGAGCTGGAGATGCAGCTCAGTGTGAAGGCCTGGGTACCACAATCCCAGTACCACAAAAGAAGAGAGAGGGAGATGGAGAGGGAGAGGAAGAGGGGAGAGCATGGTGAGAAGAGGAGGGAGAAGGGGGAGGGGAGGGAGAGGGGGAGAGAAGAGAGAGAATGTATGTGAGAGAGAGACAGGGACAGAGAGATTAGGTGAAGGCAAAAGAAGAGAGGTGTCAACAGTCACCAGAGGTGGGTGAGCCAGCGACATGCAGAAAGCATGGTATGATAACGAGGAAGCCGTGAAGAGAAGAGACTGGTTCCTGAACAGACAGTTATTTGCAGCCTTGCTGCAAACAGTTCTGTCTACCTGCTCGCTTCTTCCTCCCTTCCCTACGCAGACAGTGTGGAAAGCTCCCTCCTCCTTTGAAGCCCCATGAGACTGAGCTAATGAAGCCTGAGAGGTGACAGGGAGAGAGGAGCAGAAGCAAGAGGATGGAACACTTCATAAATTAGGTTCCATCAAAGCAGCTCCATGTGTTAGAGATATTTCTTCTTCCTCATTAGTGGATTTCTCTGATAATTAGGCCTCCACATTCAATTGCAGATAACTTGACAATCGGCCCTTTAGTTTAGCGGAGACCAGAGAAGGGAAAGAGAGATGAAAGAGGAGTTGACTCAAACACAATTTATTGTGTGTGGATGGCTGACAGGATTAGGATGAGATGCTGTACACACAGCCTCCTGATTCCACTGCTTAGTCCCCTAGCCGAAGGGAAGCTCAATGGTTCCTCCACTGCTGGCACACATCTGCAATCCCAGAAGTCTGAGAGGTGGAAGGAAAGAAGGAAAGAAGGAAGGAAGGAAGGAAGGAAGGGAGTGAGGCAGCAGTACCAACTCCTACTACAACCTATTTTATGCTGCAAAGTGTTTCCCCCTGATCACATCTCCCCTTGAGTCCTGGCCTCTCACCCTATGTTTATGGTCCCTCTTCCCTGGACTCATTGGATTATCTTTAACCTCAAAGGTGCAACCCAAAAATATTTGTGTAAATTTTTTATGTAAAATAAATTATATCTCCTCTGTTTTCTCTCCTATCTAAACCAGCCCACTTCCCACTCAAAGCATCCTTTAAGGACATTTTGACGTAAAAAAAAAAAATGTAAAGAACCTGTTTTCTGAGAGATCAGAGCTCTGGCCTGGAACAGCAGAAGGGCAGTGTCTCTGCCACTCCAGGCTGCTGTAACAGAGTACCTTGGGTCAGAGTGGAAATGGTAGATGGCAACTTTTCACAGTTGTGCAAAGTGGGAGTCTAGGACAATGGCATTGGCAGAGCCAGTGCTTGGTCAGACTAACTTCTTGGAGTATGGACAGTGTCTCCTTGCTGACCTCTCCTATGGCTAGGAGAAAGCTCCCGTCTCTCACCTCTCCTCCTAGAAGGGCAGGAATCCTGTAACTGCACAATTGTCTGAGGGCTCAACCTCATAACTAATCACTTCCTGAAGACCCCACTACAAATACCATCATCTTGGGTTTAGGCTTCAACCTCTATATTTTGGGGAGACATAAAATTTTAGTCCATAGTAGCCTACTATATTTTTCTTTTGAAATTTTACTATTGTTTATTCTATTTGTATTTCTGTCACTCAGATTTTTATTAATCTTTAGTGTTATCTTAGAAATAACAATGTGAGTCCTTTGCCTTTTTGAATATAATTCCTTTTTTACTTATCAAAGTTCTCTGAAATACTTTAACTCCCCTAACATCTCCCCACATCTTTTGTATATTGCTGTCATGCATTTTAATTCCACGTGAGTGTGTTAAACATTGTTATTACTGTCTCCATTCAGTCAATATTTATTTTCCCCAATTTACATTTGCATCCATATTTAGCACTTGTGATTTTCCATTCTTTCCTTTATTTTTATACTTGTGCCTAGGGTTATTTTACTTCTGCTGGAAGAATTTCTTGAACTATTAGTTTATTGTTTGCTGCAAATCAAAGCATTTATTTTTCTGAAAATATCCTTTTTTCAATTCTTAGGATACTTTTACTGCATATAGACTTCTAGTTGACATTGATTGGTTTTAATGGTGAAAAGTGTTCAGCCTATTGTCCCTTGGACTTCATTGTCTGCATGGAGAAGTCAGCTGTCTTTAAGTTGTTCCTGTAAAGATAACATGTCTTGTGTCTTTGGTTTTTGGAAATTTTACAATAAAGGGCCTCAATTTATTTGTTCTGTGCTTTTAATCCTGCTCAGAATTTTCAGTGCCTCTAAGTCTGTAAGTTAATGTCTTTGAACGGTTTTTGGAAATTTTCATTATTGCTTCCCATAGTGTTTCTGTCTTTTTCTCCTTACTGTCCTTCAGGTGTACCAATCCCATGTACATTAGAAATTTTCACTGGTCCTCTTAGACATTCATGTAGGGTTTTTAAAATTTCTGATTACTTTCTTTTTGTGCTTTAATTTGCATATTTTCTAATGATCTATTCTATTTACAAACCTCATTATGTGCCATCTCTATCTACTGCCATTTTTGGAGTTCACAACTTCAAACACTGAGTTTCTTAAATTTAATTTTTTTATAATCTCTAATTTTATAATTTCCAATTCTCTGTTAAAGTTCTCAAACTTTTTTCTACTATTTTTAAATGTACAGTTCCAAAGAAAGTTTATCCCTGCCTTTTCCAGGAAGAGAATAGGGTGGTTATCATCTTAATCCAATCAAGATCTGAGATGAATATGGATTGTTCTGCAAGTTTTGTGAGGTGAAGTTTACCTCTGGCTCACTGTGCTTCCTGTTGTGTAGTTCTTCAAGGCTTTTAGCTAGAATCTTCGTGTATCTACTTCTTTGTCCTAAACTTTGCTCTTTCTTTTCTGAGCCAAACACTACAGAAATTCTGTTCAAATGTTTTATTCTTCTGTTTTTAACCTAAAGATTCATAGAACTTTAAGAATTAGCAAATTTCTTGACATGAAAACTGGACTGTTTTTGAAGTTTCCAAGTCTCCAGTTTTTCATTCCAGACCTAAAGGGCACATAACATTCCACTTGTTTTTCTTCACTTAAAGATATTTCTCTTTCTACTGAGCTAAGCTGGATTCTCAGTTACTTGTTTTTTCCCATAATCATTCAAATGAGATACAGGAAAATGATTCCATACATTTTCAGCTCCCTTCTCTTTTATTCTGGATTCTCCAAAGTCTTAGCCCTTCAGTCCTCACTGCTGAAACCAACTGTCCTGTATTTCATCTTGATGTATTAAACGTTCTTAGAGAAGCATCGACCTGTCCCCAGAATTCCATCTTACATAGCAGCAAAATTCTAGCTACCCATCTTTAATATTACTTTATATTTTTTCTGGTATTTTTATGTCACCAAGTTTCCCAATTAATTGTTTCACTAAATTTTCCCAAATTATTTAGCATATCAGAGATTTCCATCTATGTATAATCTAAATGACACTATGAGAACCCAGCCTGTAAGTCTGTAAAAAATCTAGGCTTATTTTTTTGCACAGAAATTCTCATAATTAAAAGAAGACTATGGAAGAATTTCCCCATAGGACCTGAGAAAAGTTTGAAATTATGGTTTTTTCTGCAAGCCTGAAAAATGCCAAAATTTCTAGCTGATGGTCTAGGATTCACTGTGTCAGAGTCTTCTGTCTCCTTAAATATATTCACAGCTCTCTGCCCTCCCAGTTATCTCTGTAAATGGAATTATTATAAGAATAATCAGGCACTGGAAAGAAAAGACAAGTACTGGCAGTCAGACTGTATCTTCTCTTTATGTAGAAAAAACTCAAAGAATATAATATTTCTACTTACCCATTTTACAGATTTAAAATGTGTGATTCAGAGATGATCAAGTAGTTTGCCCAAAATGGCATAGCTAGTAAGTAGTGTAGCTAATAAGTTGTCTGTCATATGTGGCACCCCATGCCCTAACCACACATGCAGATCTACATACAGTAACACAGAATTATCTCTGGGCTGTTTTCCCAGTGTGATATTATAAGACAGAGGAGGGCTGGACAGTAAATGCAGTTATTTTCTGGACTCATCTGGTTTCTAATCTCTCCTAAAACTGAAAATATCCTATCTAAATGCCTTCAGCATTCCAAATTTGGATTTTATGGATATTTTTCCTCTAACCACAATGTAGTGAATCATCTGAGGGCCAATGAGGCCATAGCCACAGAGATTCCTTCTGGAGGGGAAGCATCTTGTAGGGACAGAGCACCATGAGTCTCCTCAAAGAGGGAAGCCTGCTTATTAGGAGTAGTCTCTCTAACCACAGAGCTCTACAGCAGCTGGGAGCACAGAGGCAGCCAGAGAGAGACAGGGAAGTTGGCAAAGAAAAGAGCACTCTGCTATAGTGACTGCAGGAGTAAAGCCTCCCATAGGAAAAACTCCAATACTGACCTCCTGTCTGTGGGAAGGGGCTTTGTTCTCTTTCCAGCTGTTTTCCTTGGAGGCAGAAATCCACTTTCTCCTATTAGTGGTAAATTCTAGGCAAGTTGTTTTGCTGTCCCTTTATCATTTATGGGCTTAGATTATCTGAAATAGGTAGATGATTGATGATCTATAATAAGAATAATGTTAATATTTCTTAACTATTGAGGAATGCCATGTGCTTGTCAGTATGGTAAGGGATTTATGCAAATTTTAAATCAATCACTCCAGTGGGACTTGGTATCATTATTTCTATTACTTCAGAAAAATAGGCTTAAAGCTAAGCTATTTACCTAAAGGCATATACCTGCTAAGATCTAAAAGAGGTCACGGACTTAATACTGCACACTGTTTTAAATTTTACAGCCCATATTTTTGCTTCAGATCTTGATAATTATGCTTATAGTAGTAAATGGAAGAAATTTATAAAAATATAACTTATCCATCTTTGAAATTGTCTGGACATTGATGAAGGTTTACCTGTGTACAACTGCTGTCTTTACTACCTTCAGAAAATCACCTACTATTTGTTCTTTTATTGAGTAGTTTCAAAGGTAATTTTATCTGATTAAATTTTCAGAAGACTTAATCACAGGAAAGTCATAACTGGAGGATTACTTACCAGGCATGTTCTAGATTACCCTGTTCTAGCATCTGTGAACTATGATACTATTGTGGAGAATCCCTAGCCATCCTTCCCTGATTATATAGCCTCTCACACTCAAGGGACTTTCTTCATTTGACATCATGGTGTTACTAAAATGAGCAAAGCATGACTTGGGACCACACAGGGCTTCTGATCATATGAAAGACCACTGGGCAGACTGGAGAAGGCCTCAGCTCTCCTGGGGAAGGCAATTGGTGCAGCTGGCATGAAGGAGCGATGGCAGCCAACTTAGGCATGAAGGAAGGCCTCCCACATATGTATCTTGGGGATATTGCTTCCCTTCTGTCCTCAGCTCCTCAGGACTCAGAGCAGCAGTGCCAAACTGTCTCTGTCAGTCCACAGGTGAAAGAGTAATCTGGTCTATTTGGGCTGTTACAAAAATACTGTAAATTGAATGACTTATAAATGACAGAGAGTTATTTTCACCATCCTGGACAGTGGAAATTCAAGTCAGTGTCATTAGCAGATTTGGAGATTAAGACTCACTTCTAGTTCACAGGACAGCACCTTCTCTCCATGTGTGCTCACATGGTGGAAGCATTAAGACAGCTGTCTCAGATCTCTTCTATGAGGGTGCAAATCCCATTTGTGAGAGCTCCACTCTCATGACCTGATCAACCTCCAAAGGCCCCGCCTTCTAATGTCATCAGCGTGGTGATTCAATTCTGAGATGTGAACAGGATTAGCATAAACACTAAGACCATAGCACTTTGTCTCTAGCTCCCAAAATCCATGTCCTTCTCACATGCAAAATACATTACTCCACCCTAATAGCTCTAAAGTCTTGACTTGTTTGAGTTAACATTAAGGTTTAATATTTAGAGTCTTAGCTAAATATAATGTATATCAGATATGGGTGGGATGCAAAGTCTGATGCATCCAGAGGAGAATTGCTCTCCAGCTGTAAATTTACAGAATTAAACATTTTGGAAGCTTCTAGAATATAAAGAGGAGTTCAGCATGCAATAGACATTCCCATTCCAAAGGGGATAAAGAAGACAAGATGGGACAACAGATCCTTTGCAAGGCTAAACCCTTGCAGGAATGAGCTCCTGCAGCTAGATGCTTTGCCTTCCAGGCCTTGGGGGCAGTGGCCTCATACCCACAATGGCCCTTTGCAGTGGCTCCACCTCCTTGGTGGACCCATGCCAGAGCCACACGCTCAAGGTTCCCAGTGGACCTTCACTTCTGTCCTTGGGTCTGCTGGTCTATGATCATAAGGGCAGCCCCACCTCCCTGGCTGTACTGTGCATTGCCCTAAGAGGACCTCTCTGCAGAGACCTCATTCCATGGCAATTCTTGGCTTGAGGCCTGCAGTTCACTGAGGCATCCTCTGAAATATAGGTGAAGGCAACCACATACCTACAGCTTTGCTGGGCACATTGCATATCAGGCCAGCTGTATCTGAGGTTCACAGTGGAGTGTAGGGGCTTGACGCAGCACCTGGTAGAGAGAGTGGTAAGATTCTACAAACACTCGTAGGCCCTCTGACACTGTTCAGCCTCCCAGAGGCTAGCACCAGAGACAAGCAGGTCTGTAACCTCTGAAACTCCTTGCCAGTCGTCCTTTGATGATCTGCACAATAGCTCCTTCTGCTCAGATGGCTGGTACGTACCAATCTCTTATCAGAAGTTCGCACACTTGCTTTTCCATTTCTCAGTGGGCTGAGAATTGTTCTTAAATTTAAATTCTGCTTTCCTATGAATAACTTCACCAGAAATCATTTTGTCTTCTCCCATTTTACCAACACCAGTTTTCTCTTTTGACACTTTGCTTAGAAATACCTTCAGCTAAATACCCAATTTTATTTCTCACACATTCTACTTTCCACAAACTGTGGAGAGAAATGCTCTTTAGCCAACTTCTTTAGCACTTCATAATAAAGACACCCATCCTTGAGTTCTTAATGAAGTGTTCATCATTTCCATCTGAGAGCTCAGCAAAACAGTCTTTACTGTCCACATTTATGCAGCATCTGTTACAACCACTCATTTGGCAGATTCCTTTCTGTCCAGTTATGGGCAAACCCATACCAAGCAGCACCCTCCTAACCCAAGTGCTAGCCAGTTCCCTAGATCCAGCTCACACCTCAAAAGTCACAGGACTTAATCTTCTGGCTTTCCTTACTCCTCAAACTCTAGTTGTGTCATTGTCTCAGTTTTTTTTCTTTCTTTTGTTGGTCTATGTTCTCAGTGATCATATTGCTTACAGGGATTTGGTGCATTTACCTAACAGGTAATAATTCTTTCTTTGACCCTGGCTCTGCCCCGCCTCCCTGTCCCTCCCTCCTCCTCCACCATCTCCCAGTCCCCTGTCTCATTGCTGTGTTGCATTTCGAGGACTATTTCCTCAACTGCTCTAAGCACAGGGATGTCAGCTCACGTTCCCTGTGTCCCTATCACTCTTGCTCCAGCATGTATGGAAATTCTCCCACCTTTTCAGAGAGACTTTGATTCTTTCTTTCCTCCTTTTTATCTTGTTTGTTTGTTTGTTTGTTTGTTTGTTTAACACTCCTTTGTGTTCAGTTCTCCAGTTTCCGAAAGATGATGATTAGATTTTCCCAGGCTGAGGTTGGAACCGAGGACCTGGGGCATTTGAGGCCCCTGCTCTATCAGAAAGGGAATTCCTGCAGGAAAAGTAAGAGGGGCTTCATTTGACAAGAGGGAGAGGACAATTTTTCTCCTCCTTTGCAGTAAAACCATTTGAGGTGATCACGATACTGTGCAATGAAGGGAAAAGCTAATAGTACCTGGGGGATTGTTTTAAATCCCTTTTGTTTATATCTCCATGATTTGAGCTGTCCATGCTCCCTGGCTCCTTACTTACATAGAAGGGGAACCTCCAAGTTATTTTTTAAAAAATTCACTGTGACAAATATATTACAAAGAAGGATGTTAAAAGGATGTCAAATATATCTCTTTAAAACATTTCCATGTCCCTAGTGAGAGATAAACAGTAATAGAGCTGTGTTTATCCAATTTCAGCACATTCTAAACAATCACTAATCTGCAGAGGCAACTTTTTCTGACTTCTGAACATATAAAGAAGGAAAGTTACAATGGAAGTCAGAATATTTAAATTATGATCCCAGCGCAGGTGCTAATTAGCATGTAACCCAGATACAGTAATTAATTTTCCTGTTAAAAATGTTACTGCCCAGGGTATTGAGAGAACTGAATGAGATAGTACCTCTAAAGCACTGAGCGTATAATACATTATAAACAGAAAATCCTATTTTCAAATGTAAAGAATTTATCTGGTGAGTGTTGTGACAGACATCAAAAAAAGCAGAAATTCAGTTCATCACTCTAGAATCAATTTCCTCATTTATAAAAATAGATTTTCTCTTCAAACAAATCTACAAAACTCAGTGCAGTTGTAACCAGTGGGCAAGAGGATCTTTTGTGATTCTTGATATGTTTATTTGACATTTGTCAAAACAATGGTTCAGCGACTGCACCAACAAGAATAGATTCGAAGAAGATAAAACAATTTAAAAATAGAACTGTAAAAAGTAGTAGGAGATCCAGTCACAAATGTAAAACGGTAAGAAAATTCTGAAATGTGGAAATAAGAAGGCAGACAGTTTGTTTTCCTCAGGACCAAGAGGTGATACCCTGATGAGTTCCCTGGGCTTTCTTTTCATCTAACATGTTCTGTACTGGGAGCTGGAGATGGTAGCAACCCCAACATGCCAAAGGGAACAAACTAGAGTCCTAAGACATGCCTTCTCTCTCTGGCCTGGATGAAGGAGAAGCAATAAGACAGAAAGATCATTGCTCTGTTCCAGTGAAATCTGATGAAAACTAGGATTTGGTAGGCTTGCAGCCCTGCACCCTGAGCCCTGGTCCTTTCACAAGAACATGGTGCATTGAGCTTTGAGAGGATGCTGCCTCACTGAGCAGCATTGCTCTTTCCTCCAGCTGGAAGGGGCAGTGAAGAGTGCAGAGGAGGTGCCTGACCTTTCTTTGCCTCACTTCTTTCCTTCCTCATGAGCAGCCATGTCTCTGTGCCCCCTGGGTCCAGCATTTCTTACATCCACTTTGGTCACCATGTTGTAAGTTTCTTCAGTACCCTCAGGCTCCAGGGTGGTGCTTGCTTGTGGTGGATTCATCCTTCTTTGCCTGCCCTCTTCTGGTTATTAAGAGGGAGGCTGAAACTCAGAACATCTCTTCCTAATGGGTTGCTCTGTTGGGACTACCAGATGGCTAGGTCATCTGAGTCAATGGATGATTTAATTCCTGGTTCTGGCATCTGCTACCTCCATAGGTCTTGAAAGTCCCTCCAGCTTTCTGTTCACACTTGGCTCGTAGGGAAGGGGCCAGCAGATGGTAATGTTATCACGTGACTCAAAGAAGGCTGAAGTCCCCTCAGGGGTTTCCAGATCAGTCCCAAGCCCACAGATTCTGCGCCAAAAGATGTTTTCTGGCAAAAAATTCCATTTGTTCTTTCATCTAGGATTTTCAATTTATTCCAATAAAGACTTTTGACCTCTCTGTAATTCTCCTGGAACAGGCCATCTTGAGAAAACACAGAGCAGAGAAAGTATAGAACAGGCAGTGATTCCCACCTACCCACTCGCTACTTGGATATGCTTTCACCTGACTTCACATGAGTAATGTGTCTTTCCATGATCTTTGCCTACACTTAAATAAAAGTCTTTTCTGAACATCCTCAGATCTGTGGGAGCATGTTCTAAAAGAAGTGATAAACTCCTATATATATATATTAGAAATTTTTTTTAAAAAGTCCACTGGCACCCAGCCTTCCATAATTCATCTCTTGGAAATGACAATGGAAGCTGCCTCAGACTTTAAAGCATCTAATTTGTAAGTGGTTCAACCATTTTTATAAAAGGGAAGCGAGAGAGTGGTGGAAGGAGTTATCCAGTCTCGTTAAAATTCTTACAATGACTTAATGAGGATAGATTGTCTTCATTTTACAGTCCATGGAGCAGGGGTTCAGAAAGATTTTGCAGCTTCTTCAAGGTCATCCTATGCATGAATAGGGAACCAGGAATATAACACCATCTTTCTGGAGCTGAATACTATAGGCTCTCCATGTTGACTGTGACAGCCTTACTAACTATATAAGGTGCTTTGACTAGAAAAAATGTAAACAAAAATTTTCCAAGGTTTAAATATAGAAAAGGATGGCAGGGCTGAGCAATAACATTTTAAGAAAAGGGACTGTGGAACTCTTATATGAAGGGCAAATGGGCTTCTGATAGGCCCTCCCACCTCTGCTTCACCTTGATTTTGATTTTCTGCTTGATACATGTATGACTGGAGTCATCCCTCCATCCCTTTCAAGCATGGGATATATCCTAAGGCCAGTTCTATGATGTGTTAATTTCCCAGATCAGAGGTGGACACCCAGAAACCATTGCCTCTCTCCAAAGTGCCAGATGTCACAGTGGCACTGTTATGGTTTATGTCTGTGCGTCCTCCCAAAGCCTCATGCAGTCACGGGGCAGAGCTGCACCCACCCTGGGGGGGATAGTTTGCATATGTAAGGGAGAGGAAGAGAGTGCTTGAGGCCATTCCTCCCCCATTCCACCCTGGTGTGGGCTTGTTGCTTAGCTGTGATGTGTTCTGCCACCCTGAGCTGTAGCTGTCTGCCATGTGCCACTCTGCCTTGTAATCTGCCAAGTATGGACTGAAACCTCCAAGAACTGTAAGCGAAATAAACCTTTCCTTCCTCAATTTTGGCGTCAGGTATTTTGTCCCAGCAACGAGAAAAAAGTAACCAAGACAGGCACACAGAAGGCATACCAGCTGGGCTTTATCTTCAACAACCACAAGACAGAATATCAGGCATCAGAATGTGGCAGTTGTTATTTTATTTGTCAGGATGACCTTGTATGATTGACAGAGCAGAGAATATAAAATCCCATAGGATTTTAATATACTCTTCTGTTATTGTTGTTTAATCAATTTGTAATTGAGAACCTTCTAGGCCAGGAAATTTTAGATGAGCATAAATCTATGTAAATTAATCCAAAATTGTGTATCATATACAAAGTTAAAGAGCAGGGGCTCACGAGAGTAGACAAGTTGCTCGCATTAAATAAAGAACAGAGTGCTTCTACAGACGGGGTTGTCAGGCTTTTTCCTCTAGTCCAGGGCTCAGAAAATGTTATCTGTAGATATTCAGACAGCAAATATTTTCAGGTTTTGTGGGCCATGCTATCTCTGTCACAGTTACTCAACTCTGTCCTTTTAGTATAGAAGTAGTCCTAGAAAACTTGTAAGAAATAACTGTGGCTGTGTCCCTATAAAACATTAATTATGAAGACAGGTACTGGGGCCAGATTGGTCCCACGTATGAGCTGTCCCATCCCTGCAGGAGGTCACAGTCTTGGTCCACATGGTGCCAGTGTCCTCAGCCACATCTGCTGAACCCAATACTAAGCCACCTGTGTGCCTTTCCTCCTCATCCTGACTGTGTAGCTTGGTGCAAAGAACAGAAATCTAAAATCAGCCCTAAACTTTAACTGTATTTTCTATTAGATTAAAATTGATTGCAGTCATAGAAAAGTACCTGCTGTCCCCATAGGAGAAACTGTACATTTGTACTGAAAGAAGCCTGATGAGTGGAGCCCTCCAGAAGGCCTGATGGACATTTTGGGTCTGATTAGTGGGGTTCTTGGAGTGCAAGGAGAAGTGCATATTCTCAGATCCCCCTCATGCCCTCATAGGTGGGGTTTTCAGAAGTAGCTAGATCTAGGGTGTGTGATATTGGGATTAAGTGTGTGATAACTAAACATGTTTACCATAGCCCTAGGTGTGATAATGGAAGCTCCACCCTTCCTGTGGATTGCATCAATCAATAGGCATACAGCCTGGATGGAATATAAGGGGAAAAGAGAGAAGATAGGCTTTCTGTCTCTGCTTGCTGCCTTCTGCCTACTACACTGTGCTCTGTTTCTCCTCTGTGATGCCTCTCTGCCACACCACCTGCTTGGAGCGAGCTGATTAAGGACTGAAATCTCTACAAACTGTAAGCTGAAATTAATCTTTCCTCTAACTTGGGGCTGTCAGATGTTTCAAGAGAAGTAACTAAGACACCTCTCAAGCTTCTGGGGCTTTGGACTAGGATATAGAGGATTTGAGCTCACCATAACTACATCTTCTCAGCTGTGTTATTCTCCTGGTCCCAATACTACAACACATATAGGCTGAAGAATGCAACTGAAAGTGTAGCATCCTTCAGGTGCGCTCTATGCTTTGGGATCTCCTGCCTGTCCCCTGGTGTCTTCTCTGTGTCCACACAAAGGAGAGAGTCAATGTGATGGCTTTGCCATCAGCTCCTCCAGAGGATCCCCATTGAGCAGAGTTTTGGTCTGCTGTGCACTAAGCACTCTGCTGCCTGCTGGAGACACATTAGTTAACAAAACAAACTCTATTCTCAAGAAATGGCATTTAGTCAGGGGAGGAGAGGTCAAAGGCAAATGAATATATCTATAACATTTTAGGGAGGGAGAAAATGAGAACAAGGAAAATGGATGGATAGAGGAAAAGGTAGTATTTTGAGTAAGAGGATGAGAAAGACTTTTGATCAGTGATATCTGTGCAAAGATATGAATGAGGAAAGGGACTGAGCCATACGAACATCTGGAGAAAAAGTACTCCTTGAAGAATGACCAGCAGGTGCAAGGCCTTGAAGTGGGAGAATGGCAGAAATCCGGACAAAGTGAAGAGGGCACAGTGACTGGAGCAGGGTTACAGGGGGAGTGGAACCAGAGGAGGTCATGTACTTGTTCATGCTGCTGTAACAAAATCCCTGAGGTTAGGTGAGGCATAAAGAACAGGAATGTGTTGCTCACAATTCTGGAGGCTGGATGGTCTGAGATCAAGTTTGGGTATCTGCTTCCAAGGTAGCACCATGAACACTGTCATGCAGGGAGAAAGAATAATGAATGAGTCTTTACATAGTGGGAGGGACAGAAGACACAGACACATCTCAGGATCTAATTGCCTCTTGAGTCTTGAGGCTCCATTTCTTAATAGGTTTGCTTATTGAGTTTTGATATGAATTTGGAAATGGATGTAATCATTCAAGTCATAGCAGAGAGAGAGGAAGGGATCAGAGCTTCTAGGATTTTGTAGATCTTAGAAAGGATTTAGAATTTTATGCTGAGTGAGATGAAAGGCCATTTGGATTTGGGAAGGGGAAAGACATGCTATGACATGGGTCACTCAAAGGTCAGCCTTGCTGACCACCACATGTGCAAGGTGTGCTGTGGGGAGCACACACACAGCGATGGGACAGATGCAAAGACAGAAAGGGGGCCTCATCAGGAAACTATTTCCGTCACTCAGATTAGAGATGTTGGTAGTTAGGAATGGAATGGTAACTGTGAGGATGGTGAGAGGTGGTCAGACCTACAGCATAATTCTAAACTAGAGCCCACAGAAGCTACTCCTGAGTGGAACGCAAGGTAAAGACAAAGTGCAGTCCAGGATGACACTCAGCTATCCAACTCTCCTCACCTCTGTGAAGACCTGTTCTTGCAATAGTTGCTATGTTTACCATGACCTCAGGTGCATAGTGCTTCTCTTGTCACCTGCCCAAGGGCTTCTCAGCTACCCTCTGGGACTCCTGGAGGGTCCCACATATCAGCCATCCAGACACCTGTACAAGCCACGGGTCTCTAGGAAGTCAAGGCCATAGGGGCAATTTTTATCGAGGAAGGGGTGGGAACACTTGGGCAGTGCTGAGGGCTCTTCAACAAGGTCTCCTGGACCCAAGCCTCTAGGTGCTCATTCCAGAAGCCAGCTTCATCATACCTCCTTGTGTTGCCTTTCCCTCTTTCCATTTTATGCCACCCAAGGATCTCCACTGTTTCCTCAGTTTCCTTCCCAAAGTGTAGTCAACTCCTCCCCCCACCAGATATCAAGATTTAACTTAGGTGGATGAAGGTTTGAGCTGCTTCTTAGATCCTCAAACAGAGAAGGCAAAGAAACAGTCTGATATACTTGAATCTGGGATTCAGAGCACAAAATGAAGAAGACACGAGGCTAATTCTCTTCCACGATTATGGTGCTGGGATATGACAGGTAGCTTCTCTCTCTACAGGCTCCACCAATCCCAGGCACCTCCACCTACCAGTACCCCCTTGATGGGCGGCTCCTTCCTGGCCCTCATGAGGAGCCAGAGAGGATGGGATGAACAGCAGCAGGGCCAGAGAGCAGTCTGTCCCATCTTGGGATGACATCTCTTCCACACTGTCCTCATACTATGCTGGCTACACTGAGTACTGTGTTTCATAGCGGAGAAGCAGCCACATGCACAGGAAGGCTTGTGTAGAAGATCAGCATGGCCTCTGACACAGGGACATTATTTTGGAAGCTTTTTCCCTTCATTAAGATTCCTCCTGAGGTTTCAGGGAAGGAGAAAGAAAAGGCAGATGGGAGGCAGTTGGAGAGAGGAGGAGGAGGAGAAAGTGAAGAGCTTGGTCTCGGGGGGTTTCACAGCTTTTCCAACAGCGCTTACCCTGCCCTAGCCAGACCCTAGATTTCCAACACCCTGCAGAGACAGGACATGGCTTTTGTTTTTATTTCCTTTTAATTTGCTCAAATGAAAACTGCAATCACTGAGCAGTTAAACATCCCCGTGTGCTCCAGGGATGCTGTCCCTGGCACTTTTGCTGTCCCCATCTGGAAAATTCACCCATAAAAGCATTCGATGTGCCTGCATTGTCTGTGGAAATCTGCAATGTCATCCTTTGTGTAAGGAATAAAAATTCACCCTGGGGTACCAATTTTAATAAAGCTTAATTAGACCAATTTGTAGTAAGCTGAGGTTTCCACGCTGCAATCTGACAAGCAGCTTGAGCTGTTTCACTACATTTTTATGTTCGTGAATTTCTGTCTCAAACAAAAGGTCAAATAGAACATAAAATTCTATACAAAGGATTCCTGAAGGAATTGTAGATTTCTGCTGCCATATGAATGTGTGTTTCATTTTGCTTTGCTTTTTTACCGTACCCTTATGATGCTGAAGGAGTGACATCGAGGGGTAAAATAAATGTCCAAGTGCCTGAAGGTGCAAGGGGAGACATGGAACTGGCTGCCCCCTGTTTTCATGGCCCCCCCTTTCTTTCAGAGCTGGAGAACAACTTCACAGTCTCCACCACAGAAAGAACAGAAACACAAACTAAAAATAACATAGAGTCCTCCTGTGAGATAAGCCATTTTGCTTAGGAGTAACAGATTCATTTTATTTCCCCTCACTGTAACGAATACCTGAGACAATCAATTTACAGAGAGAAGAGATTTATTTCTGGTCACAATTTTGAGGACTCTAGTCCGTAATGGGCTGGGCCTGGGGCACAGCAGCACCTACAGTGAGAGTGTGTGATCACCAAAAAGCAAAAGACAGAAGAAAAGAAAGGGCCTGGGGTCCCCTGATCCCCTTTGAGGGCACATCACCAATAACATAAAGACTTCCCACTAGTAACCAATGCATTTTACCTTCTCCAAATTGTGCCACTCTGGGGGTGAAGCCTTTAGCCCAAGGGCCTTGGGAGACATCCAAGATCCCAAGTGTAGCGTGCATTAAGCTTGGCTTGGGAAACTGCTTGCTGCAACTGTACTATTCAGATAAGCAGCAGATTGGTGTTACCGGATTTCACTTTGATGCCATATCCCTGCCTAGAAATAACACATGTGATTCAAGCGCTGTGTTAGCTGTATCTCTGAAAAGCTGTTGGGGACCAGGAGGAGAAACACAATACAAAATCCACTCCTGTGGCCATATAGAAATAGCTGAGGCCAGTCTTTATGAGAAAGGCAGGAAATGAGAGAGGACAGTGAACAATACCTTCTTTCTTCAATGGACTCTGCCATCAGGAATTCTAGACTTTCTACCTCAAAAGGGAATTGGTGGTCTGTAACTGAAAGAGGTTCTAAAAAGCCTGCAGCAGACACACAAGGAGTCTGCATAATCTACCAGGCCAAATCCACATTGTGTCTACTTTGTGAGGTGACTAAAGGTCCACTTTCCATTTGAGTATTTTCCCTTCTGATTGGATGCATTTCCTAAATGCCCAGCAAACTAGGCCATTGATTAACAATGTTACATGCTGGACAATCCAAGATAAAAATATGAAAACAATGATACTTTGTACTGATAATCTGATAAGCCTGCAAACAGTTCAGATAGATTGTTGGCAAATTGACTCTGAGGGAGTAGAATGTAGGTCAGCTATATTTTTTTAAATGTGCCAGGAAAAACTGGAGCACAAAATGCTACCAGAAGGGCTGGCCCGTTAGGAGTGGGGGTGGGGATATGGCAGAGAAAACCATACAGAAGCCATTTGGAAAAGGACAAAAGTTAAAGAAATGTGGAAGAAGGAACAGTTAGAGAGAGGAGTGTGGCACACACAGCTGCCACAACAAAACCGTGCTTATTTCTGGGGAAAATTTTCAAGAAGCTACACCATGACTGTGTCTTCTTTGGGAGAGTTGCCAGTTCTCCCAACCACTCTCCTAACTGGTGATCTCCTCTGCTGGACACACTGGGACCCTCTGTCTGTGAGGGAGAGGCCAGGGCCAGCCCTACAGAAGCTCCTCCACTCTGTCCTGCACCCCATGCTGGTCTGTGGCAGCCTGCCTAGGGCACCTGCTATCCACTCACAGTCCAGGAATCGAGTCCATCCTGGCCCCCACAACCTCCTGCATGCGCCCAGCCACTGCAGCGGGAGGCCTGGCCTGCTGGAACTTTGCCTTCCCTCTTATTGCTGGCCATCTGCATGGAAGACCAGAGGACCTTGTCACTTTTGGGCTCCCTGTCCTATGGGCCATAAAAGGCATATTCTTGCAGACAGTAATCAGGCCAAGCAGTTCACATAGAGTCTCAGAACTGGATATTATTGCTTGACAGAAACATAAATAAAATCACATCTGTACAACTCTTGCATGAAGCAGCCCCCTCCCTTGGCCTGGATGTTAAAATACTCACCTGGCTGTGTCCACAGTGCCTGTGCTCTCTGTCTCAGTGTGCCCTGTCCCCTACAGCGCCCTTACTACACAGTGAAAAAGAATAGCATGCCTATGCTTGGGAGAGCAGAAACAAATGGAGCTGAATGCCTTACTGATATAAAGATAATAAATGTTAAGTTATATGGGATGAACAATAAGCACATGTATTTTAAAGCAAATATTTCAGTAGACTTACTCTCAAACAACAGTCTAAATAAGTTACCACATGAACAATAAATCACTTAACTGATTTCAAGGAAAACAAGCATTACTTTGGAAAATTGTATTCAATATTCACGCATATGCAGTCAGCTGGATTTGAAAAATTTAGCATTCAGTAAACCGGATTAGATAGAACTTGAATCCAATGAAATGTAAAATTTGCCAAACTTCAAAATAACTTTTATTTAGACCAAGATTTGTCAGAATGACAAAATTAAAATGGGTATCGCATATTTGCTCATTGACATTATTATAATTTTTCTCCAAAGTAAAACCAAAGGAAATAAGCATCAATTTCAGAGAAAATTATTCTGAGGAAAGCTTTCCCTCTTTCTTGCCTTCTCTGTTTTCAAAAAGGAGTGATTTCACTGGGCCTGTGGAGCAGTGCAAGCCCTGCCCACATTTCCAGCTTGACTGGACTCTGCAGTTGTAAGAGGATTTTCCAGCCACCATCTTGATTTTCTTTAATGAGAGCAACTCAACCATTCTGAGGTCCCACCCTATGGAAAGCAAAGGAAAGGCAAAGCAGTCAGACCCTGAATTACTGTGGGCCTCCACAGGTAAGCTAAACCTATGAGGACCAGGGTAGGGTGGTCCCAAGTGTTCACAGGCTACTGGAAGGATGCACCCCATGCATCTGAGAAAATGGGAGAACCAAGAGTGGGTCCATCTAGACACAACTCTGCTCAAACTGAGCTATCCCTCATCCTGCCCAAGGCAGACACTGGGAGTAAATTTGTCTTTCAAGCCTCTCTCCTCTCTCAGCCTTCATTCTCCTATCACAGCCATTTAGTTCTACAACAAGTGAAGGGAGTGGAGGGGTTTGTAGGAGAGTCCCTTATCTGATGTTTTCCATGATTTTCCAGTAAGGGAATTCATGCTGAGTGGAGAGGATCCTTGGAAAAATCCTTCCTCACAGAAGGGTTTACAGGATTGGGTAGGAACACCACAGGCTCCCGGGCCACACAGCCAGCTCCCATGTGAAGGACACTGCTGGCAGCTGCAGCCTCCTCCTCAGTCAGTGTGTTCAAACCCTGAGCTGGGGGAGTGGATCAGGATTAAGTTCTTTAAGTTACATGCAAGAACACTGTGGAAATCATGACATAGTAAGGAGGATTTACACTCTGGAGCCAAAGTGAGACTTTCTCATCACTGGAAACATTTCCTTAAACCCCAGATGCTGCTGCCCAACAACTCATCAGTAGACCACTTAGGACGCTGTGTTCCAGTTAGAAAAAGCAGGAAAGTGGCTTATGTCCCTTTTTAAGACCTAAGCTGAGTCATGAAACAGAGTGGCTAGAAAATGACAGAACTGTTTGACAGAATTCTGAGCCTTTCACCCACCGATGTGACCAGGGCTGGTGACACCTGGAGGGCCAGCTATTTGGATGCTAAATGTCCTATCTCAGCTCATAGCTGAGCAGGTCCACAAAGGCAGGTGTGATGTGTATGTGCCTTGGCTCACTTCTGCTGAAGCGATGACACCTGCAGGCTCCGAATGTCCTCCTTACCATGTAGGGAGCCCAGAAGACTGGAGAGAACAGTAGCTGGGAGCCTCTTCCTCCTTCCTTCCCTTCCCAAGTGCTCTGAAGAGAAAAAATGCAGGCTCACTCTAGTGCAGGAGGCCAGGAGGCTTAGGACAAGTGGCCTCCAACACTGCTTACACTTAGCCCATTAAGAATGCAGGAAAGCTTGCAGAGAGCTCTCCAGCCCAGTCTCTGTCCATTCCATCCTTTCTGTGAGTCTGGTACACCTGGCAGTGCTCAGAGCCTTGTTGCCCACATACCCATAGTGCTGCCAGTGCCTCTCTGCATCTGCTTTGCTCCCTGCAACACAAATACCCAGGCTGTCCCATCCCTGTGCTTGCATGCACGTGTGCATGAGTGCAAACACACACACACACATGCACACACACACCCATTTGGCCTTTTCGTGGGCCAATACTATAGTTTCCTGAAAGTCACCCCAGGTTTCCCTTTTTCGGGTGCCAAGGGCTTCCTGTGGCCATGGCCACTGTGTCCTTTCTACTTATCACAAACATCTTGGACAGTGATTTTTTGAGGAATGAGTGTGTCTTCATCCCAGCATTCAGGATGGCTTTTTAACGACATCACACATAGCCCCCTGCAAAATATGACAATGGAAATCACTGTCAATCTGCCCCTCTAGAGCTCCTTATGCGGGGGGCGGGGGGACTGACATCACCTCTACCTGTTTACTCAAGCCAGAGGCCCGCCTACCTGCCATCAAATAGGTCACAAGTTCTGCACTTCTCACCTCCTTCCTCCTAGTCTGGGGCCCCTGAGAGTCCAGGTGAGAGATGCTGAATGCCTTCTGAGTATAAAGTCCCGGCTTCCTTCTAGAGCCAGCTTCTTGGGGACAAAGGTATGGTCACCTGCATCATTCTCACACCCTCTCGTAGTGGACCTGCCCTAAAGCAGACCATCCTGTCTCATCCTGGCTCAAGCTGGCATGGAAGCAACTGGTGGGGATGGGGAAACAAGCCGGTGGAAACTTCAACCCTAAAAGCAATGCAAAAGAAACAAGGCAACCCCAAAAGGGGGCCCCCGCAAAAGTCTGGTAAGGGTTGGGGCCGCAAGGCCCCCCAAAACCCCAAGCAAGCAAGGGAAAAGCCTCCAAAAGTCAAGAACGAATCAAGGGCCAAAGGTGGGAATAAGGGTGTGAGAGCTACACCAGCCCTGGGGTGGGTAGTTTGCATACAAGGTAAGGGAGGGAAAGAGGCTTGCTCTTCCCTCTGCAACTCCTCCAATTTGCTCTTGTTGCTTTTGCTGCTTTCTGCCACCATGAACTTTTGCCCTCTGCCATGTGTCACCCTGCCTTGGAGCCAGCCAAGAATGGACTGAAACCTCCACAAACTGTAAGCTGAATAAACCTTTCCTTCCTTAATATTGCATGTCAGGTATTTTGTCTCAGCAATGAGAGAAAAGTACTCAAGACAGCTCTGTAGTGAAAGAAGTTTTGGGCAGGGTAGCACTGTCCTGAGAAATAAAATGCAAGCTCCTTAGGGCTACACTGAGGCCCTCCAAGACCAGCCACATACCACTCTCTGGCCCCATTCACCATGCCTGTGTACCTTTCCCTTCTGCCACACTGCCCATGGGCCAGCCAAAGATCTGTTGCCCTCTTCCTGGGCTATCCTTTCCCTATCACAAGGCTCATCTCTAAATATGAACTTCCCACCCCTCCCCTCACATTCACCTTTTCAGAGCCAGCTTGCTCAAAATTAATCCGAAAAGAAACCAATAGAAAAAGGATGGCTTTCATGCGTGTTTTATCACTTAGCTGTTTTAATTAAACCCAAGGTGGCAACCAGACTCCAAAGCCAGGAGATTTTCTTCAAGGAATAAATATCTGGAGTCCTAATTCAAGGGCCACAAAATCACCAGCATTAGTTTATTTTCCATCTTTCTTGTTGGCCACCTGAACATTGTTATTTTTCCAGGATTAAAATTATGGGTCCCAGACAGGCTTGTTGGGCAGCATTAGAAGGAAGTTTCTCTTGTGCTTGTTCCTGGGAGCTGTATTTGGAGGAGAGAGCCGATTACAATATCCTGGCACCTGTCCCCCAGGGCAGTCTCCCCCACACCAGCACTTCCCACACACTCCTGCACTTGTCAGATCAGGATGCATGTGAGTGACAGAGTGACAAGGAACGGCAAAGTGAACAGGAACTCACAGGGGGGGCTCAATGTGTTCCACACAGAGCTATGGCAAGAGCTGTGAGACCTGGCGCTCATTAGGTTTTCTTATTTACTCAAGAAAAACTCACTGACTTCTTGCCACATTGTTTTTCTTAATTAGGATAACGCTTTCATGGTTGTTTGCATCATTATTGTCTAGCCCTTTCTGCGTCTGAGAGATCTCATAGTAGGAAAGAGTTTTTTCTTCAATATGGTCAGGCTTTCTGTCGTTCTCTGTCAGGTGGATGGTGCCCCCTGGTGGTACTCAGTGCTCAGGAAACAGCCAGACTCCACAGGTGTGAGCTGGTGATTCTCATCTAACATAAATTGCTCTGGTCCGGATCACAGCTGTTTTTCCTGCTAGTTCAGAATTGTAAACTAGGATGCTCACACGTTCTTGTTTTCATGGGGGAAAGGGATGGAGCTCTTTTATACTGAGCACCAACGGGACCCCTGGTTGTGCTTATTCTTTTTCAAAGGCATTTGTTCCTCATCAAACAAGGATTCCCTTTTTTGGGAATTTGTTCAAAATTCCTAGTGAATTTCATGATCATAGTTTTCGGTATACAGAGATTGAGCTGCAATAATGAAAGTTTTAAGTCTTTGTATACCATGGAAGAAAGCTAACTGCTACCCTAGATTATGTGCACTAAAGGGGGAGGAAGAACATTTTTATTTCATGTCATCTAACACCGCAGGAGTTTGGCTTTGAGACCAGCCCCCATGAATGAGTAATTAGTGCCACCACCAGCAATGTACTCGCCTACTCTGGTAACCAGTCCTTAGATCAATTCTTTGTTCTGCTGTAGCCCTGGGCAGAACCCTGAATCTGCAGACAGCACCAGCTGATTTCCTCCCTCACCTATTAGCCAGCTGCTTGCTTGGATCTGTAGTCTGAGTAATCCTTGGCCCATTCTGACTTCTTTTTGTTTCTGGATTAGGAATTTTTTTAAATGCTCCAAGATCAACTGTGTCAAGCAGACTTCATGGAAGCACCTATGATGGATTGGATCCACAGGGGATCCTTGTCTTTCTCCCTCCATAGCTGGCTATGATTATGAGTTATTTGGTTTTTTGTACCAGGAATTGAACTCAGGACCTTGTGCTTGCCAGGTAGATGCCATACTGCTGAGCTATGTCCCTGGCCCTGTGATTATGAGTTGGAGAGAGGCTACTCAGCCTTCCTGGGTACAGTTACTCCATCTACAGTGAATCACTAGCAGTCAACAACCACTGACATCTGCCATCTTCATAATTTCCCTACTGCACCCCTCTTCTAAGAAGAAAACCCAGAGTGAATGGGAAAGGGGTCAAAGCCAAGCTCAAGGAGCCTGTGTGGAAAATCAGTTGATCTGTCCTGCCCTTACTCTCCCAGGGCAGCAAGGAATGCACAAGATAACCAATGTGCAAACATGTGCAGCACTGGCACCTCAACAGTGGCTCACTAGTGGCAGGAAGGTGTCAGGGCTATCGCTGTCTAGGCCTCCTGATTCTCAGTCCTGCCTATGACTCTACACAGCTTCTCTGTGTTGCCGATTAAGAGAGTGGGGATCAGATGCTTAAAACAATTGCAAGGTCACCCCAGGGAACCTCTGTGTGACAGTCTTCTTTCCAGAACAACACTGAACCATGACCTGGCCACCTTGGGCCCACAAGAACCCAAGAATCACCAGGTGCCTGGTGCTGGCCATCAACATTACACTGTGACCGACTCTGCAGTCACTCAGATAACTGCCAGTGCTCCGATAACAAGGCCACATGGATACCTTCCTTGTCATGAATGTATGTAAAGGACACATACATTTTTAACAAGGCTAATATTCCTACTGACTAAATGTAAGGACTGTTCTAATGTCTGTTAATCAATCAATAGTATTCTATCAAAATAAGCCAATATAAGGATTATAAATCATGACTAAATAAAACTTAAAAATGGGCAAACCTGAAGATGACACAGGTAATTTACAAAAGTATAACACAAAACATCTTAAAAGAGAAAATGCCTTGCTTTCAAATTATTCCATTTATTTACTGCAATGAAGAACATTTTATTTTTAGAAGTCAGTGGTTTATGTTTTTGTTCACATCCTCACTTTTTTAACAGAAAATGTAAGTTGGGAAAATCACGTGGTGACTGGTAGCAGCACTGTCGGTAAAATGGAGAAAGCGTAGAGACTACTCCTTGGGATGATGTTGAAGCAACTGGTCAGTAAGTCTTTCCTGCCTAGTAATTATAACATATTCATTCAAAAAGCACAGGACAGGAACTCTCTAGAGACAGTCAAAGGCTTTTATTTTATACATGGACTATCACAAAGGGTAAAGGGCCTCCTTCTCCTCATTGGATTGCCCTGAGATTCAGCGTCAAAAATATTTTTCCTCTGTTATGAAATGATTTCTTCAAACTCTTTCTCATGCTACATAACACTAACAGGATGCTATGGTTGTGTGTGGATGACCCCCCAAAGCCTCATGTGGTCATGGGGGGCACAGCTGAATCTATAGTGTATGACTGACTCATGGCCCAATTCTGGGATTAAGGGTATGAGGCCTACACCCGCCCTAGGGCAGGTAGCCTGCATACACTATAAGGGACAAAAAGAGATTCATTCTCTCTCTCTGTTCCTCTCTCCATTGCTGCTTTTGCTGTCTTCCTCTGCCATGAACTGTTGCTGCTTGCCATGTGCCACCCTGCCTTGGTGCCAGGTTATTATGGACTGAAACCTCTACAAACTGAGCTAAATAAACCTTTCCTCCTTTAACTTTGAGTGTTGGGTATTTTGTCTCAGCAACGAAAAAAGTAACTATGACATGTGTCATCTGGACTATCCTTCATCTCAATGCATGACACATAAGTGGTCACATCCATCACACACATGTATATAATCAGGAGGCTGGAGGACTCTGCAAAGATGGCAAGAAATCACAGGACTCTTACACTGTGCCATAGTGACATATCTATACTGCTTGGTAGCAGCCACTTTTGGAAACAATATCAGACCACAACCCAGTGAAGTCTAGCAGCCCACCCCTTGTTTTGCACGCACCATCAGTGCTTGTCCCAGTCTTTGCCATCTCTCTCAGGCTCACATTCCTGTCTTTGGAAACATGAAGTGTCCCCAAATAAATGTGCCCTTCTCCAAAGGAACACAGATTCCACTCAGTGACAATCACTGACTTTTAGGTAAAATGAATGCAGGCAGCTGAGGGTCCATAGAAAACTTCTGTAAGAATGAGAAATGTGTGTGATGTCACAGCCCATCCTTTCTTGGGTGGGGGGTACCAGGAATCGAACTCAGGACCTTGTGTTTGCCAGGCAGGCACTTGTTCCACTGAACGATATCCCCATCTCTGTCATAACCATCCTTGAGGTCTGCATCCTGCCTATTAAACTGAATGTGCCTGGTGTGTTTATACAATGTGTCCAATGGCTTAGAGATTAAGATCCTAGAAACAACACCTGTCTTACAGCAAAAATATACATACAATACTGCACTACAGACCATATAAATGATGAACTGCTTGAATATATCTATATCTCTACATATTTACACATATGTGCCCTGTGTGTGCAGTCAGGCACATGCACAGAAGTCCTTTCCTAGCTCTTCCACTTCAGTGCCAAGGACACCAGATTGTAGCCTCAATGGCTATCACAGAGGTCACTGCAGAGGACAAAGGACTGGCTTGATGCATCGTCCCCTGTGCAGGACCAAGTCAGCTGGACAGTGGCAGCCTGCCACACACGGCTTGTTGCAAGGACCGATCTCATTCCAGGTGTGACAGGTCTTCACACACCCCGGGCCACAGGTGTCGTACACAGCGCCGTGCTTGCACTGGGTGGCTGTAGAAGAGGAGACAAAGCAGGATCTGGAGACTCAGTTCCTCAGCTCAGCCTCAGCCTGGGGCCAGGTCTGCAGGCCGGGTCCATGCATAGACCTTTCCCAGTACTCAGGTCTGCATGGTACTCAGACATGCATAGCACTCAGATCTGCACTTTAACAAGGAAATAACCAACAACTAACATCTCTCACGTGCTTTGGGAATCACCTGCATCTATAAAAACAAATCCTAAGATCTATCTTCTGGGTCAATGAAAATTTCAAAATAACTTATAATAATGATGAAAGCTTTTCATTCCCAGGTAAGACAAAATATAAATTCATATGGCTACAGGAAAATGTGTAAGGTTATTTAGTTATTACAAACAGTATGAAAAATTAATCCCAAATAGTCCTTTTAGGTATTAAACTGTGGTGAATAAAAATATTCGGTGCAAGTTTATAAATATTCAAATATATGGAATTATACTTACAGGCAAAAACCTAGCAAGGATATCAGAAGTATGTGACATGTTTTAGTCGAAAGCAATCAGGTGTTGAGTGGATCAATTTGAGGCAAGATAGAGCAAAAGTGGGGCAGAGCCACGAAGAGAGAAATCAGATGTCTGACAACAGCAAGGGTAGCAGCCAGGCCAGGGGCGGTCAAGAAAGATGAAAATGATGACAGCAACGTAGATGAACATGGCCAGTTTGCTATCATTATGAACACAGAGCTAATGTGATTTGGACAACAGAGACCCTGAAACTTTATGAACAGACTCATCAGAAGACACTGATGAAAATAACTTGGAAATCTTACAATACTCAGACTTTTCCACCTGAGTCACTCCCAGGGACAACAAAAGGGGTTGCTCCTCAATCTCATCACCAGGATTTTTGTCACATGTGAGAATCTGGAGCAATGATTCTCCAAAAACACCAGTAACAATCCACTTTTACTTTAAATTGCTCCAAAAATTCAGAATAAAGGAGGATCTATGGTCAGCAGCTTACCATTGTTGTTATTGATCATGGGTTCACAGAATAATACACCTGATGTAAAACTGCAAAACTGATGAATAGAATTGGTTGGAAGCTTCACCTGTGTTTATAGCCACTCTCCAAGATCACATCACCTTTGGATCAGCAAAAGAACCAGATTCTCACAGGAGCTCAAACCCTACTGTGAACTCCACATGCAAGGGATCTGGGTTTGCATTCCTTCAGTCATCCCCCAAGGGCCTCCATCTGCGGAAAATTGTCTTCCATGAAACTGGTCACTGCTGTCAAAAAGTGTGGGACCACAGTGCTCTACAGGATGGCCAGGGTCGTCTCTGGGAAACAGAGGCCTGCTGGATGCCCATCGGGGGCTCTGCTTTCTCTTGGAGTAAATGTTAGACTCTTGGGCAAAACTCACAGAGCCTTGTATGGCCAGCTTCTGCCTACCTGACCTCATGTTCAGCTGCTCTGTCCCTTGCCCTCCAGGCCAAGCTACACTGGGCCCTTCCAGTTTGAAGCACTGCTGTTTTTCTGCCGTGTAGCTGTCCAGTGTGCTTCATCTACACAGCATGCTCACCTGCCTCCCCGTGGTCCATCATGAGGTGCTGAAATGCCACCTTGCTACCTCTGCAGATTTCCCTCTTCACCCAGTCCCCAGGGCTACTCATCTCCTCTCCATTTGTTTGCTAGAGCTCTGCTCTGTAAGTATCCATCTTCTTTCTTACCATCGTTCGCAAGTGTTCATCCTTGAGTTGTTGCTTTTGTCTGGTTTTCCTGTAGGCAGCTAGCACCCCAGGGATGGAGGTCCCATCTCTCAGCATCACCACAGTGCCCAGTATCCAGTCTGTCCTCAGCAACTTTGTGAGAAACATTTCTTGGGTGAACAAAGGTATCTGTTTTACATAGGTAATAAAGCTAATGAAGTTGCTGAGGTCAAAGAGCTCATAGCAACCATTACAGAAACCTGTCTCTATAAGAGTGGGGGTAGGGAGGAATATTCCACTAGGGTGTGAATAACAATCTCTTTTGTAAAATGATCAAGTTTACCCTCAAGGCCTTAAGTGGCTGTACTTGTCCCAAATCCCTTGCTCCACACGCAGCCCAAGCCTCATGACAACTGCCCATGTGCTAAGTGCATCCAGCTGGTAGCTTGAGGTGGTGAGAATCTGGTAACAACGGAAATCCTCAAATCGTTAACATGTGCTCCTCACAGGGCTTTTCTCAAAAGTGCTTCCTCCTCTGCCCTCTGGGAAACCCCTGTGTTTCACCAACTCCAATCCAGTTGGGCCACCAATTGGATTTCCCTTTGGTCAAGTTGACGAGGCCACTGCATCTTTGTCTGTGATGCCCTGTATGGCATCTGGAGCAGTGCAGTGACTCCCGATGGGTGGGTTCTTGGGCCTCTCTTACCTGCACAGTGCTGCTGTGGCTCCCAGGGCACCTTGACGCCCTCTCTCTGGCAGGCCTGGGCATAGGCCAGAAATGACTCACAGTAACAGTTTCTGTGGACTGGACACTCACACATGTCTGTCACGCAGGACCTAGGAGACCAACAGACACAAAAGAGTATTTAAAAATAACTAATCAAATATCCAAAATGTGAGCTGCAGGGAGCGCCAGGCAGATGGATGGGAACTCTGATTGGAAAGCTGAAATATGGTATAAAGAGTGTGTACACAAGCTTTATGATACTCAGTTTCCTTCTGCTAGAGCAGGACCAGCCAACAGACAGAAATGTTCTGTCATTCTTGCTGTCCATCTGTGGTTATGGAGCCCACAGCATGTGGCTGGTGTGACTGAGGAGTTGAATTTTTACTTTGATTTCATTGCAATTATGAGTTGAGGAAAGCTACACACACTGGTGATCACCTGCAGGAAAGGCAGCTCTCCAGATGTGGCCCGCATTCAACTGCCCACCACTGTGTGTGCAGCAGTGACAGAAAAATGACAGATGTGCCTGCAGTGTAACCCCAAACAGCAACCTGCTCGATGGCAGCACAGAACCCCATGACTTTCTGAAAATGTGCAGCTAGATTTCACTGTGGCCATGTCTTAAACCCTTGTCTTTTAGGGAACACTAAATTGTCATTCTTTAGAAGGTAGGGTAACAAATTCCAAACAAAGCGAGCACTTCAGGCACCTAATTAGACTGAGAGGTGAAGAGGGTTGAATCAAGGTCTCTGTAGCTTAAGTATGGAAAGGAAAGAGCAAGGTGTAATTGAACTGAATTGTGTTTAGACAGAAACTGACCCATTTTCAGCCATGTGGACTGCAAAGCCACACGGGTGCCCTCATATTGGTATATCATGTTACAGGTTACAAGGAGCTTTCCATCTGTTTCATCACTGACTGGTAAAATGCACAGTGCAGTCTCCATTTTACAAACCAAGAAATCACTGCACAAATGAGTAAGTGGGCCCACAGTCACACTCACAAGCAGCAAAAGACCAATCAAACTATCCCTCCTCACTTTGACAGCGTGCTGTTTTTATTACACCACGCTGCAACCGTCATCCTTATCATCGGGTAAATTTACTGCCTAACAATTTTCAGTTGACATTTAAACAAAAGCCCCCAAAGTTAATGAAATTAAACAGCGCTTATTGTTTTCACGCCCTTGTCCAGCAAGTTCCTGTCTTCACAGAATCAGATCTCAAGGCTAAAGACAGAAAAAGAATTACTGAAGATTACAAGTAGCACAGCTGATCCTGAATAGTGATCGACACGTGGCCCTCCAACGTCACCAGGTCAGTATTTTCTCTTGATGAGGGATACTGGCCCATCTGACTGTAGAAATGGCCGTCGCACCCCGGCTAGGAGGTGGCGTAGCGCCTGCTCCAAGTAAGAGTGAAACAGCAGAACCCCACTCAGGGCCCACAGACCCACAGTGCACCTGCAAAGGTGCCACAACCCAGCTCTCCAGGGTGCAGACTTGGGAAATAAAGACTCAGAGACAGAGGAAGAAGAGAGCTGAAAACTGAAGAGCCTGTTCCATTTTCCTGACCAATGAGTGTTATTTAGAGAGGACAGGCAACCAGTCTCTTCCTCTCTGTAACAATCAAGGCTGAGTTTCTTACTACGTTTTCTCCTTCATTACGGGAATCCTGAACAGTCTCACTCTAGCAAAGGCACCCAGGCACTAAACACACAAGGAAGTCCTTATGTTGAGGGGAGACCCTGTTTTTCCAAAGAAAATCCAAGCAAAGCTTGCCCTTGGGACACCCTTTAAATGTCTGTCTTTGAACTCTCCTTGTCTTCTAGATATTAGCCCTTTGTCTGAGGGACAGCTGGAAAAAAATTTTCCCACACTGTGGGTTGTCTCTTCACTTTGCTGGTGGTTTCTTTTGCTGTGCAAAAGCTTTCTAATAAGATGAGATCCCAGTCTTTGATTCTTTGTGATATTTCCTGTGCAATAAGGTCTCCTTCATAGCCTTTGCCTACACCAATCTCTTCAAGAGTTCTTCCTATTTTCTCTTCCAGAAGATTTAGTGTTTCTGTTGTACTATTTAGGTCTTTGATCCATTTCAGTGTTAGTTTACTGAATGGTGTGAAATGAACTCTCCTTGTCAACACTGTTTCCTGTGTTGCCTCAGTTTTCATTTCAGAATAACCCACACCCACCATCTCCACGCTCAGATTCCTAACAGCATGCCTGGCTGCCAGGGTGACCTCTAACCCCATGCCCACTCACTACCTGGGTAAACTTTGGTCTCCATTCTCTTTCCCAGCCCATGGGGTAAGAGGCTGTTTCCTGTGTGCAGGGCTCCCCCTGGTGGGACCTGGATAAAATGGCATCTAAAGGGACTAGTAAAACCAGGGTGCTGCACAGGGAAGGGCTGGTCTTCCTAGGAGGAAATGAGTCCTCCAGTTTGATAGAATGCCTACTATGATTATGTAAAATTTCAGGAAGAGTAAACAAAATTTAATTTACTTGGGTGGAAGGATGATTAGTTTATGCTTCCCTCAATTTTTCTTGGTTTGTACTCACTGTCTTGTGAAGCCGTTTCTTCAGTTTAAAGCAAAGTATGGACAGCTGAATCCAATTCAGTGAAACTTTGGAGAAGATACTGTAACCACACATTTAATAATCGCTGTGCCCACCATGCCTCACTGACAGAGGCAGGTAATAATGTGCCTGCTCTTTATGACTAAAGATGACTGCAGCTTCTATAGGACTTGGAGCTCAGGAGAAACAACATTGGAAGGAATGATGTTTGTCAAAGTCAGTTCTTTATTTGAAAGGCTTTGCATATGTTTAAAGTTTTGAAAGATGTGTTTTGTTGCAGATGTTAAAATTTCTAAGACCCTGCTTTTCACTGAGCAAGTTAACAACTTTTATACCAAACTGTGCCCAGGATGTGTGAGAACACGGGGAAGCAGATCCACCACACTCTGCTGGCAGAAGGAAGAGACTGCAGCTCCCGAGCTCAGCACATTGCTGGGCTCAGATTTTACCTCCACTGTCCCCTTGGCTGTGCAGGGTACTGAGGCAGACGTTGCCACCTCCCTCGTAGCAGGCGGGGAACTGAAGCTTGGAGATACCAAGGACCTGCCCAAGGTCGCATGGCTGGGGACAGCACCAGGTCTGCAGACCCACATAAACAGTTTAAGTTCTGTTGGTTTCAAAACCCCACACTCACAATAACCACATGCGAAGATCTTTCTAGGGAACACTGTGGCCATACTGATGAGTGGAACAAAGATAGGCTCTTATTCTTTGACAGGAAAACTTTACACCTAAGAAAATAAGAATGCATGTGAACAAACATTTTACAGGCATTTTCACTATAATGCAATTTAACTTAAAAAAATAACCAAAATTGCCCATAACAGGGACTCCTTTAAATAAACTTCCCATGTCTGGTACAGTGAACTACTCTGTAGCCATTATGATGATATTTTTGTTTGTTTTTGTTTTTGTTTTTTTTTTTGTTTTTCTCCGGTACCGGGAACCGAACTCACGACCTTGCGCTTGCCAGGCAGGCGCTTTTGCCGCTGAGCTAAATCCCCAGCCCCGATGATATTTTTGGAAATAATTTCTTAAAATGTGGGAAGATGTTCTGGAGGGATGGGTTGGAAAAAAAAGCAGGATGCCAAAAACTCAATGTTATGTAATCACAGAAAGCAAAAATAAGAGAAAAAAAGATATACTCAAGTATTCATGGCAGTCAACTCTGAGTGGTGAAACTGTGAAATTTATATTCCTATTTTCTTGAACAAACAACCCACCTTTCTGAGAAGATAAATATCTCAGTTTGTTTTGAAAACAAGAAAACAGAATAACATGGAGCATATTAATGACCATATTAACTAATTCAAATATTAATATTTGAATCAGAGTTTGGGAACTAGAGTGGGAAAATGAAGGCTAAAGAATGGTGGAAATCACACAAGCCTGTGCAGATCCGCACTATGAGATAATTCAGCTGAAATCGCTCCCATCTGCATGTTAGGGGCCTCCTGACACACTGTAATTCGGTCACCTGGGTTGCTGTCACACCTCCACCTCGCTTAATGATCTCTGCAACTGGGAACCTGGCATCAGGTAGACAGAACAGACTTTGGGACAATCATGCATGCTTTCACTGGATACAAAGGAAGTTATTAAGAGAAACATGGAAATATTTAAAATGCTCTTCAAACTGCAGGAAAGGAAAAAACTGTTGTTATTCAATTGTTCAATTTCCTCCTAACTCTCTAGGAAAAATATCTAATTTAGAACACATAAGAGCTGAAATTTTACAAGTTTATGAAAAATTATTGTCCTTTTAAAAACCCATATGCACCAATAATGCACATTTATATTCATTTATAGAATAAGTAGCAAACACTGTAACACTTTCACTGAGTTGCTGAGATTCATGACTTTGATATCTCTGTTTTCATAGCATTATGTGTGTGTCACATTCTATCCAGCTGGATGTGGAGCTGGTCAGGAAGCTCAGCCGCCCCTTGTTCCAGTGGGAAACACAGAAGACCTTCCAGGGAATCTCTACAGGTGAAAATCTCCTACATGGTAGGTTTCCACTCTACAGGAATTAATTAAATAGCAAAGGTAACAGATTCCTGCAATCCATTTAAAGGGCACTTTTCCTGCACAGCACCCAGCAGCAGTATCAGAATGACCTATGGTCCATCCCTCCCTGAAACCAGTTCCAGTATGGGGGACCTGTCCCCCACTGAGGTACCAGAACTGTCCATGACAGTAAGCAACAGCACTTATGGCTATTTGGATGGAAATCTTTCAGTTAATTATAATTGAATAAAATTTAAAAATCACCCCTCAGTCACACTGCCCACACTTCGGAGTTCCAGGACCACATGGCTCATGGCCTCCATACTGAATGGCACTAATGGGAACATTTCCATCCCTGAAGAAAGGCCCACTGGATGGTCCTACCAATGAGGAAGCTCCACTAACATCAGGAAACCATTCCTGTGCACCAGGAAGGATTGCAAATGGAGTGAGGCTAGGACCAAGCTCACTCCTGCCTTCTGACTGGGCTCCTACAGAGAAGGCCCATATTTCTCGATATCAAATTCAATCCATGATTTAATCCACCTTCTCTAACTCTACCTTTTCTCCTCCTCATCCTTTCAACAAGTCCATGGACCATCTCTCCAACCTTCGGCTTTCTCCCACCTAGATTGTCCTGTATGGAATGCACTTCCTTGCCTTTTCCAGGAAAAAATCTGAGATTGACTTTTCAGACTCAGTTTAGATTGCCCATCAAGAGTCAGAGCCTGTCCCCGGGAAGGGTGATTGCTCCCTTCTAGGACTGCACAAGCCTCTGAACCACAGTCAGCCCTTTCCCTGTCGGGGGCGAGGACTGTCTACCTCATCGAGCCCCAGACAGAGCCTGGACTACAGAGCTCAGGATACACTTAGTGAATCACAAAGAGGGACTAGAGTGGTCAGACCCACTCTGCGCAGTGCATAGGGCTGGGCAGCTGCACTGCACAGCTTTCTCCATTGTCCCTTCTCCTGGCCACTGCCCACCATTGCCAAGCTGTGGAGCCACTGGCCATAGAGACTCCTGAGCTCAGCTGCCCCTGAAAGAATGCTTTCCCCTGCCATTTTCACTTTTAGCTTCTTGCCCTCCTCTCCTATCTCCCAGGGAATTTCTTTTTCTAATTTAATGACTGTTGGACAAAGGTATTTGAGGAGTGAATTCTGGTTTAATGACACACTTCCAGCACAGTACATGTTCCACATCGCAAGATCAACCCATAGCTCTTCACGTTATTAAAAAGGCAAACCTCCAACACCACCACAGTCAAAACATCAAACATGCTTGTGCTTCCTAGCAACAGCCAATCTGAGTGGCTTTCCCTCCACTTGCTCTGGCACAAGGGCTGCTTCTGTCACACAGACACGGTGCCCCTGCCTGTCAGGCACAGCATTGAAAGCAGATGCATTAGTCGTCAGGGACTCTGTGCATTGTTTCCAGGAGAGCCGAGTGGCAGGGCAGGAGCACAGCAGCCAGCCCAGCTGGGAGCCAGACTGCCAGAGCTCGGGCATCCTCCTGCCACCGTTAACGGAGTTGGCTGGGCTGTTTGCCAGTTTGGAGGTCAGAAATGGAAAGAGACGAGGACACCACACCGGTCATATGTCTCTCCTTGGGCACATGGGGGTGTAAGTGACAGCATCTTTGGTTTGTTGGTACCTGGACATCAGGGGAGGAGGGACAGAGAGGGATGAAGACATCCCTGGGCCAGCAGGTCAGCTGCCATGGAACTATGAACCAACTCACTTCCCTCACATTCTGTCCTGACCTCCCTAGGTTGAGCTGCAGAGAAGTAACTAGAGGTCGCAGCCAGGGTAAGAAGGCCTATCCATCATATTACCTGGAGAAAACGTTCTTCAGGTGGCAGCTACTTCTGCTCTTCCTCCGCTTTGCAGACACCCTCCACCCCCACTCTTCTCCGCCCATCAGCAGGCGGGAAACTCACTCTAACACACAAACAGGGCCAACAGCTCCAACAGCGCACACGGAAACGCGAGGCTGCTGCACGGTGCTGTGAAGGAGAGGACCAGGCAAGCCACAGAGCTCAAAGTGAATCATGCCAGCACAGCGAGGCTCCGCAGTGGCATCATCCCTGAGCACTGGCACCGGTGAGTGTTCTGGCTCCCTGGCTGCCTGGGGTTGCCTGGCCAGCCCAGCGAGTTGAGGGTTCCCTGTGAGCTTGTCCACCTCATAAGCTCAGTCTGGAGGGTCAGGGAGGGAGCAGACTGCAGGGGGAGTTGCCCCTTCTGTGTCCTCCATGTCCAAGGCTACAGCTTTAAAAAGGCCAAAGGCAAAGCCCACACCACTGAGTAGTCCTTATCCAGAATACTGACGACCAGAACTGCTCTGGAATTCAGGGGTTTTTTTCAGGTTTTGAAATTTTACACACAAGCAGTGAGATTTCCTGGGGCATGGGATCAGTCCATTTCCTATACACCTAATACACAGGGCCTGAGCGTAGTTTCAGTGTATTTTTAGTGCACCAGGATTTTAACTGTGTCTCTTCACATGAAGTCAGGTCTGCACTTTTCTGTATGTAGCTCCTGTTGATGCTCCCAAAGCTCTGGATTTTGGAGCATTCAGATCTAAAATTTTCAGAGTAGGGGTCCTCAACCTGTCTAACAGGTTCCGGAGTTAAAAATCGTCCTCCTAGGGAGATGCATGGTCTTTGCTCGCCTAGGACACCCAGGCTCCACAAGGGGAAGTGACAGGGCATCAGCTCCGCTGTCCCTCTCCCCAGACAGCTCCGGATTATTCACTTAGGGCCAGGCTAGGCAGGCCAGGCAGAGCCGGTTTTACAGCCAACCCTCGGGAAGCCTGGTCATTGCCGCCCTCTAGTGGCCCAGAGCGACAGCGCCGCGTTCCCGGAATTAGCCCAACATTTGCTTCTCAGTCTAATGACTTCGCGTCCTTCTGGAGGCTGGTGATGCAAGAGAGCTGCTTGGCAGAGGATCAGTCCCTTTTCCCTTACACTCGTGTCCCATTCATCACTGCCACATTCGCTATCAAACAATCACAAGCTGGTGAGCTTACCCCTCTGCTCCTCAGCCCAGCCCTGTTGCTTCCTGGAAGGGCTGGGGTCTCCGCAGCCCCTCCCTGCTGCCAGGCCAGGGCCAGGAAAAGCCTGCACTCCTCCATCTTCCTGTAAAATCTCATTTCACCTCCATGCTGCACTGAGCTTCACCTATTTTTGTTTGTAAACCGAATCTTATTACAAGAGTATCTGAGCTCTTCACCTAGCAGGAGAGAAACTCCTACAGCAGCAGACAAGGAAGTCAAACTTGCTCCTTGCTCCATCATCCACTGCAGCCAGGATGCTTCTGGCCACCTAGAAGCCTGAGGGTTGACCCCGACACCTCTTTTCTGCAGCAGCACCAGCGGGGTGTGCTGGGGTGCAGTGCAGGAGGCCACCGCCCACCTGGAGCAAGGGTCAGATGCAAGGTCAGGGTGCAAGACTGCCCACTTCTAAGGCCATCACAGGCCTGGATCTTCTACTGCTGGTGTGAATCTAAGTTCCCACAACTCCCTCCACAATTTCCATTAATTTGCAAGGGCGGCTCAGAGAACTCAGGGAAACATGTTCTCTTTGTGCAGTCCTTTATTGTGAGGTGCTGAGGAAGAGCCAGGAGGAAGAGATGCGGGCAAGGGGTGCAGAGCCCCTGACTCCAAGTAGGACCAGCTCCCAAGAAGCTCTGGGCACCCTGGCTCCCTGCAGGCCCCACTGATCACAACACTGGCCATAGGAGCCGCTGCACTTCAGCCCGTCCTCCAAGCTCTTCCTGGTATGAGTGGTGATGGAAAAAATGGGGTGAATGTTTAAATTTTTAGATACAGTGAAAGGCACATTGTGACAAATTCCCCTCAAGCCTCTCTCCTCTCTTCTAACACTCTCATCCATCACTCTGGCTGCTTTCTGAAGCATCTCTGGAAGTCCTCTTTCCCAAATGTCTTCAGTTACTCTGTCCTGGCTGCCTCAATGTCCTAAATCAATTCAAAACCTTGACCTTTCATGGCCATTTTCACTTTGGGGAAAAGACAGACATCACAGAGTGCAGACTGAGTGAATAAGGTGGATGAGGACACAGTGTCATATTTTTATGAGCCTACCTTCCCAGTGGATGGCACTAAGCAGCAGCATTCACATTTTTGATTTTTGATCCCACCTTGTAAAGAAACACAAGAAAGGGGACTTCCAGAACTGTTTCAGGAAGTGTCAGAATGATGGGATAAGTGTAGTTAAGGCTAGGGAGGGGATTTTGTGGGGGATTCACAGCAACGAATCCTGTACTATAGTAGATATATACTGAAGCTCACACAGTATGCTCTGAACACCCCTTGCAGAGTGGGGAGGACAAGACGGGCAGGCAACTAACAAGCGGAGCCCTGGGCACAATGTCTAAGGGGAGCTGTCCACTGCTGAGATAAGTGCAGGGCTGGCAGGGAAAGCACGGGCCTCCTTAAATCTGGATTGCAGGGCATCCTGCTGGTCTCTGGGGTTTGGAGTGGGGAGTGCATGAGAAGCCATGTTGTCCCCCACCAATCCCTCTGAGAAGAGAGAAATGAATCACAGCCAGAAGTGCAGATGAAGGCCAGGCACTGAGCAAGAGAGAGAGGGGGTCACCTCCAGCAG
>NW_004955560.1:1681309-1708574 GCF_000276665.1 Chinchilla lanigera
GCTGCCTTCTACAGCACAGGCTGTTCCTCCCACCTGGAACGTCCTTCCGAGCCTTCTCCTGGGAAACGCCTACTGTTCCTTCTGTGTGCAGCTCAACAGCTTCTTCCAGAATGCTCCTGATATCCCACACTAACCGAGGTGGCCCTGAAAGCTCCCTGCCCTTTTCCAGGGCAAAAAGGTTTTGCTCACTGATATTCCAGCCCTGTGAAGTGGGTGCTCTACAGCAGATACTTGAAGTCTGTTTCCTTCATGCACTAATTATGAATATTTGTGTAGTCAAAACCAAGAATAGCAATGGCTAATAGTGGGGATCAGATTCCTGAGAGATATCACAGAGGAATGACCATTCCATGGTGTCAGCCACTCCTCATAGACAGAGGGGCCTGGGCCATCAGGTGGTCAGTGGTGGCCTCTGCAGGGACAGTTTCGTGGGTGACAAGACAGGAATGAGGGTGAGATGTGGTAAAGATGGAGAATACTCCAGGCACTGTGTAAAGACCATTCCTCTGGTAGGTTACTGGTGGGGAGCAGAGAATTGGGGAGATAATTGACAAGGAAGCCGGGGCTGCATGTGTATCTGTGTGTGTGTGTGTAAGATGTGCATGCATAAGGTGTGTGTGTGTGTGTGTGTGTGTGTGTGTGTGTGTGTTAGTATCAAGAAGACTTGAACTGTTTACAGCAACAGAAAGAAAAGATGCTGAAGATGAACAGGTGATGGAGTTGGACAGTTGATGGGGTAAAGAAAACAGGAAAATGTGCAGGGGAAACACTGCCCCTCTGTCCTCCCGTACGTCCAGTGCCCAATTCTTGAAAACAGAAAAACACAGAAGTCCCTGTGCTTGCACAAGACAGACCACAAAGGGAGAACAGAAAACCTAGGCCAACTTCTATATCACCAGTTAGGGAAGGAAGATCAAGGGTCCAGTGTGAATATCTAGTGAAGAAGGGGGCAGATTGACATCTGCAATGGGTGTTTGCAGGTGAGGCAGGAGAACAGGCAAGGAGAAAGAGCAATGCTGCTGGCAGATGAGCTCGCTCCCCACTTGGGGATCCAGGGAAAATGAAATGGGAACTGAACACTGAGGAGAAATTCAGTGCTGGAAAAACGTGGTCTGAGCATCTATGGAGAAAATGACACAGTAGTTTTTTAGAGCTCACTTTCACAATGCACTTAATTTTATAATGTAAAATTAGTAATGGTACATTTTCCCCAATGCAGACCTGAAGTCCAGATACCATGTTTTCTGGAGGAGGGGGAGAACTGTGATGGCCTTTATAGGTGTTTTCTTCCTAAGTCTTTAATGTTCCTATCATGCAGTCTTAATACCAAAGGCCACAGCAAACCACTTTGGTTCAAGATGGTAAGTGCTCAAAACCCCACAGTAAGTGGCGCAACTTCATAAACAGCCACAGAATTGTAGACTCACAGAGTCTCCAAAGGCCTTGGGAACATCCTCCCTGCAGGATTCTTTTATTCACTCCCAACAGATGGCCATACATCTGCATGATGTCTGTGATCGGAGTGTGGTGGCTTTTCAGGAATCTCATTCCTGTGACAGACAATCCCAGTACCTATCTCTCAGGAAGTCTTCTTATACATTAAATGAAAACGTGTTCAGCAACTTCTGCCCCATTTTCTCAGAGTCTGCCTTCTGTTACATTGTGGATTTATCTCATTCTAATTCAGTTTCCATATGACATCTTCTTTGAACATATTACATAAAATAAAAATGTTCTGCTTAGAAGTGACACTTCTGGGGGACTCCAGAAGCACTCAATTATGTCATCTTTTTACATTCTATGCTTTAACTTTCTTTATGTCTAGCAGCTAAAGGATGCTCCACCAAAGTGTAAATCTTTCCCTTTTATATACTCTTTCAACAAATCTCCACTGAGCAAAGCATTGTAGTTGCTGGCATGAAGGGCCAAAGATAAAAAAGATAAGAGCTCCTATTCCAAATGACACAGCATGGTAAGATAAACTATAACATAAGGAAGTAAATGATGAGAGTTATAAAACTGACCCTTTATTACCAAGGGAGTTCAGGGAGTCCAAGGATTATTCAGGAGTGGTGGCAGTTAGGAAATAGGAAAAGCTCAGAAAGGTTTCAAGGACCAAAGTTTACCTGAGTTACATCTCCAAAGAAAGAATCGTTTTCTCCAACAAAGAGGAAGGAAGGGCTTTTCCAAACTCACCCATTAGACACATGTTCATCTGAGATCTGTGTGGATCGGGAAGGAGAGGAGGAGTTGGGGAGGTCAACTGCTGCACTCACAGAAAGGCCCTCCATGCTCTCCAAGCTAGGAAGCACAGACACCTCATGGGAGACTGGGTGGAGCCACTGACAGTTTGAGCAGAGTGCAGAATGCACCTAGTAAAGCAAGCCAGGTAGGAAGGTAGGGGGAGATAGGGCATTAGATGGAGAAGTAGCAGCTGAAGACCCAGCTGGAAGTTAAAGAGGAGAAGACATACAGGGACTCATCATCGGGACCAGTAGACACTAAGAGGAACATGAAGTGACATATGCGAGCTGGAGAAAGTACACTCTGCAAGGCTGGGGAAAGGGGCTCACACTGGGGCAGAAGGAAAAAGGAAGCATCAGAGATGGCTCTGGAGATGTGAGCTGAGTTTAGAGTCTGGAGGAGCAGAGTGGAAAGGGGCAGGAGTAGAGAGGATGAGTTTCAGCGAAATGGGCTGAGTTTCTGGGGACACGCAGGCGCTGGCGTGCTGGCAAGTGGGTAGCTGCTGGCTCTTGGGGTTTAGGCAATGAGCAGGAGCCCCTGACTTGTATCACATGCCTTTTTCAGTGTGGCTGCTTTTAAGCTGCTGATATGATATCACTGACCATGTCAGAGGGCCTGGTCAAGCCAGGCCTGGCATCCACTGCACCCAGGTGAAAATGTATGATGGCCACTGGGGAGGGGACAGTGGGCTCAGCTGGAGTGTCCTTCCTTATGCCCAGTGAGCAGGATATGACTCTTTGCAAGCCAAAGTTAACACCATGGCAGAGACGGAACTGAACTGAGCGTCCCTGCTGAGGGGTTCCCAAGTTCAGCTCAGACCATACAGGCGGTCTCTCATTCCTCCTGACCATTCATACAAAGCCACTAGAAAGGACTCTCAGGAACCAAGGAGTTCAGTTGAGTTTTATTGTTCATAATCCCAGGGTAACTCTTCCTTTAAGATGTATTACTGTTTACCTGCTGTGAAATGGTAACTATTCTGCTAAATCCGTTCAAAGGTTGTTCTGTTTCAGTGTCACCTCTGCAGACACCCTGGGCTGTCCACCGCTTCGTAGTGGTTCACAGAGAGGCTGCTCAGTCCCTCACAGCAAGCATTCTAAACTTTCAAAAAAACTAGAAGTTCATTTTTAAAAATCGCTTCCCAGGTATATAAAAACCTAGCATCATGACTCGGTAACAATGGGTGGTTAATGGTGCTGGGAGGTTGGGAAAAGGCATGATGTGGAAATTTAGAAGGTGAGAAATTTAGAAGGTGAGAAATTTAGAAGAAATTTAGAAGGTGAGATGGTGGGCAACCTGTGTAAAGCTGGTGCCAGTCACGCACTGGGGAAGCGAGTAGGCAAAAGCAGGAAAAGGAGTGGCAGAAGAGGCCTTTATCACATTGCAGTTTCTCCCCTGTGTGTCCAGCTACACACAGATGTCACTATGTGCCTTTCTTAGGACAGGGCAGCCAGTAAAACATTTGTATTCAACCACTTCTTATAATACTTGCAGGAACAAAAAGACACCCTTCTTCATTCCCCACATAGCACCCAGACATGCTTTTACATTTTTAAGCAGATGATAGCATTCCTCTAATCAAAGGTTTCCAAACATATCTTATCACATCTGAAACACAATTCTAAACTCCTATCATGGTCCACAGCCTCCAGATGACCCAAGCTGTTCCTGCTGTATAACTTCATCTCTCTTTGGCACCCTGACCTCGCTGTTTTCCAGCCCACTGGCCTTCCTGCTTCCTTTAAATATGCCAAGTTCATTGCCGCCTCTGCTGGAAAAGCCTCCCAGGCTCAGTGTGTCTCCACTTTCAAGCCAATATCACCCTCCTCGATGGTCCTTCCTTGACAACCAGTGTCTTGATGGAGCAATCCCTGCCTCCATTCCATCACTTCTTCCAAGCCAGAAATTCACCTATTTGGCTCATTACCAGTTCATCTTGCATCCCACTTACCAACTAGAATGTGGGCACCACTCAGGATGCTAATTCCCTGCTGTTCTCCACCACCCAGCACAACCACAAGCAAACAGAAGGTGCCCACAAAGTGTGGATGGAGAATCTTTCCACCCCCTCTAACTGGAAAGAGTTGTGTGAAAAGAAGACCTTGTGAAAAAAGGAGCCCCATCTGCATCACCCTATCCTTCATGCTGTTGAAATAAAATGCCCCCTTAACTGTGATGTCATAGTGAGCAACACAACAGGTACAATCATTTAAATACACAGTCTGGGTCCTGCATAGTGGCAGAGGCAAGCAGGACACTTTAAAGACACACAACTAAGAGCGAATATGTGGATTCTTCCTGCTATCCCAGGGGCATTTGCAGTCCCCAGGAAGCCTGCAGCAGGGTGAGAAGATCTAGGCATGAGTTCCCTTCACAGTCCTTCCTCCAGCTCACATTTACGAATCACCAGGGACACAGAGGCCTTGTCCTGAGAGCTGAGGATATAAAGATGAGAACTCAAAGTCTCCACTTTCAAGGACTTAATATAGAGAAGCCAACACAGAAATAATGCTACTGCTATATGGACAATGTGGTAACAGGGATATGCACACAACACTGAGAGACAACAGAGTGGGGAATGATCAAACTGGGAATGTGGTCAGAACATTTAAGAAATCCTCATTGAATGGGAGACCAATGATCACCCTGTGGGTGTGGGTGTACTTTGTAACAAACTTGTGCAGAGTTCTTCTTGCAGAAAGTGGTGTCTTACCTGTGTCCTGTCATTTCAGTGAGCTCAGACCCAATGGAGCTGAGCATTTGGAAAGGTTACGTGATTTCCATTACTCTCTGGAAATTGACCGCAATATTTCCTTATTGTGCATTTTTCATGTTTTTACTGAAAGACATTCAGAAGAGCAAGCACATTCTCAGGGCCCAGAAGAGAAGTCTGCCTCATTGCTGGCTCAGTGGTTAATCACAGGGCAAAGTAATATGGAAGGAGATCAGCATTCATAGAACACTTTCTCTGTCACAGATGTCTTGCAGATCCCTCCTGTGTGTCATATAACATTGGCTTAGTTGTACGGGTGTGAGGAGTTAACTTTATTAAGGGTTAATGGATGTTAGAGATTATTACAGCCATTGCTATTAAGAAGTACAAGAACCTGAGCATTCCCCCTCTGGGAAAGGACAAACTGAAGTCATATAATGGACAAGGTGGAACCTAGAGTTAGACCTGGTTCTGTGTTGCCCTCAAGGCTGTGTTCTTCCCGCTGCAGATTTCCATCCCGCATAGTCCGTTATCTTAAGACAATTCACATTGATTGAGTTTCTGCTCTACATTACACATTCCTCACCCTGTGTCTCATTTAAACACCACAGTGCTCCAGATGGAGGGGCCTCATCCTGTTTGCAGGGAATAAATGAACAGGGCCACAGAGAGGTCACCCATAGCCTGTGACAAGGACATACAGATCATACACTGCTCATTCACTGAGGACAGTTGCATCAGAACAGGTGTATTTTAAAAATAAACAATTGTATTGACTTTTAAAAGGCTGGGTGATTATTACAGAACCAGAACCAGGTCTCATTCTGTTTTCTTGCATCAGCTAGGATACATTAAAGGCCATGGCAACTTTGAACAAGACTTCAAACTCAGCCCCACTCAGCCATGCCATGGCTTGGGGGCATCGGGACACCTCATTTCCCACAGCTCTGCTGTTTCTGTCTGGCATGGATCCTCCTTTAATTTGTCATAATTGGAAGCAGCTGAGGACAAAGCCAGATGAATTAGCTCAGTCTCCGGAATGATGGCCCCAGGAAGATGGAGCAAGCATCTCTGTCCTCACAAAGCAGAGAGGTTTAATGCCAAATCTGGAACCCAGTGTGACTTGATCCATTTCATTTCACTATAGAAAGCAACCCAGGCTGACACGCTCCCCTTACCCGTGCTGCAAACAGAGTGCTGTTCCCCATTAATAGGTGCAGCAAATGTTCAGAGCAGGCCCCTTTATCTCCTTTTTCTTGAAAATGCCTATTCTGTTAACAAACAACAGCTCTGAGATGTGCAATAAGCGCCACACTTCTGGGGTCCAGAGGGGAGGATGAAATGGAGGACCTTGACCTTCAGCACAAAGAGTCCCCCTAACTATAACATCCCCAGCCTGGATGCCCATCTTTCCACATGCAGGACCTAGCCAGATGTGAAGGCCTGTGAGAATTCCTTACCGACTATGCCAGTCTTCACCTCATTCTTTCAGAGGCAGTAGAAACTAAGACTGGCCAAATCTTGCCATCAAAACTACCAATGTAAGTTACATCAGAAATCCCTGACAGCATCTTCTACCTGAAGAGGTTAGTGCGGGGCTCCATGATGTCAGATGTCTGCAAGGCAATGGGTAATGTTGGGGGAAACACTGTTAAATAGAGTTCTTCATTACAGAATATCTCTTATCCTTTCATGCATAGAATACCAGCTGGACAAATACAGAATATGGTGATTCTCAAACTCTTTTGACCGCAGAACCTTTTTATCATTCAACATGAACACATTCTGGTGCCACATAACAAGAATACAATTTGCAAGTGCTGATTAATGCTTTTACTTCTGCAGGTCTGTCCTGAGGATCTACAGATATAGGTCCTCCTAGTTGGGACAATTCTTGGTGAGACTATTTGGTTAAATAATTCTTTATGTTGAGCAACAATTAATTGAGCAATCAGCTCTGTTCCATGAGGTCTTTTTCTTCCTGTTTACAAATGCTATATTAAATAATATGCTTTTCAGATTTGTGTACATGTTTTAGAATCCAAAAACCATTCATTAGTTGTTTTTGTTTGTTTATATTATTTTGTTTTTTTGTTTGATTTTTTTATTTTAAAGAGAGAGAAAAAACAAAAATAGAATAACAACAAAGACAAAAACAAAACAACACAAAAATAATAAAAACAATAAAGAATTTCAAGATAAGATGATAGGAAATGAACAAGGTTGTTACAACACATATTGTTGTCTTCAATAAAGTTGCTCAGATTACTGGGTGTAAGAATGCAAGATTGATCAAACAATTAATCGTTAACTGTTCATTCCAATAAATCATTAAAATTATCTTAAGTATAATTATCTTAGCTATCATATATATATATAAAATCTCCTTCCTTTCCTCCTTTCCCCCATCCTAGTTGTTCTTTCTCTTTAAAAAAGATAGACATAACAATGAAACTGAGTTTCAAAATAAGTTAGTAGGATAGTTACAATATTAATACATTGTGTATTTCATCTTCCTAGTAGTTATTCAGTATAGAAGATATATGTATGCTATCTTCTCTATAAAATATTAGCACAGGACTTTCTTTTAAATGAACTAAGAGAAATTAACTGTGTAACAGTCTTAACTATCTTGTATATTGTTTTTTCCTTGTTTTCTTTCTTAATTTACACTTTCCCTATCACAGTTTGTCTTTTCTTTTGAGCAGTTTCAACCCAATTCACAATATCTATTGTACATTTCAGATCTTATGTACTTATTCATTTTTTCACACTAGAAAGACAGTATGATGTTTACACATATGGGTCTGATTTATTTCACTTATGATTGTAGACTTGAGTTGCATCCATTAACCAATAAAAACCTTGAGTTTATCTTTCTTTATAGCTGAGTAATACTCCATTGTATGAAAATACCACATCGTTTTTATCCGTTCCTCAATTGGTGGGCATTTGTGTTGTTTCCAAGATTTAGCTATGATTAATTGGGCTGCTATAAACATGGCAGTGCATACATACCACTGTGGTATGATGTTTTCAGTTCTTCTGGAAAAATACCAGATGGGGAATAGCTGGATTGAATGGGATCTCTAATCCTAGTTTTTTGAGGAATCTCCAGACTGATTTCCACAGTGGTTTTACTAGTCTACACTCCCACCAACAGTGGAGAAGAGTTTCATTTTCCCCACGGCCCCTCTAGCATTTTTTACTGGTTGATCTCTTTTTTTTTTTTTTTTTCTTTTTGAGATAGGGTCTGGCTATGTAGTTCAGGCTGGCCTTGAGCTCACTTTGTAGCCCAGGCTGGTCTTGAACTCACAACAATCCTCCTGCCTCAGCCTCCCGAGTGCTGGGATTTCAGGCATACAGCACCACACATGGTCCTTATTGGTTGATTCCTTTTGTGTTTTTTTCTTTTTAATTTTTGATTTCTTGATGATAGCCATTGTTTCTGGAGTGAGATGGAGTCTCAATGTTCTTTTAATTTGCATTTCTTAAGTGATGAATGATGTTGAACATTTTTAAATATGTTTTTTGCCATTTGTATTTCTTCATCTGAGAACTGTGTATTCATCTCAGATGCCCATTTTTGGATCGGGTCTTTGAATTTTTGGGACCTGATTTTTTGAAATTCTTTATATATTCAAAATAGAAGTCCTTTGTCTGAGGGGCAGTTGGCTACAATTTTTTCCCAATTTCTTTTCACTCTGTTGGTGATTTTTTTGATGTGCAAAAATTTTTTAATAGGATGAGATCCCAGTTATTGATTCTTTAAAGTAGTTCTTATGTAGTTTGGTTTTTGTTCATGAACTCTATGCCTATGTCTATGTCTTCAAGGTTTCTACCTACTTTCTCTTCCAGCAGATTTAGTGTTTCCATTTTAATTTTTTTTTTTTTTTTGGTTTTTCTCCGGTACCAGGAACCGAACTCTCGACCTTGCGCTTGCCAGGCAAGCGCTTTTGCCGCTGAGCTAAATCCCCAGCCCCCCATTTTAATATTTAGATCTTTAATCTATTTTGATTTTAGTTGAGTGCATGATGATACACATGGGTCTAGTTTTAGTTTCCAGCATGTGGAAACCCAGTTTTCCCAGCACCACTTGTTGAAGAAGCTGCCTTTATTCCAGTGAACATGTTTGGTCCCTTTGTCAAAGATAAGGTGAGTGTACTTGCAGTTGTGTATACATCTTTTAACCTGTTCCATTGATCCTCAGGTCTCTTTTTTGCCAGTACCATGCTGATTTTATCACAGTAACTTTGTAGTATAAATTTAAGTCACAGATTGTGATGCCTCCTACCTTGTCTTTGTTAACCAGGATTGCCTTTGCTATTCTCAGTCTTTTCTAGTTACAAATGAATTTTAGGAATGTTTTCACCAGTGGTATTTTGATTGGGATTGCATTAAAGCTATATAACAGTTTTGGGAGTATGGCCATTTTTACAGTGTTGGTTCTTCCTATCCATGAAGAAGGCATATCTTTCAACTTTCTGAGATCTTCTTTGATCTTTTTTTTTACAGAGTATTGTAATTTCAGTGTATAGATCTTTACTTCCTGTGTTAGACTGATTCCTAAGTATTTCATCTTTTTGGATGCTATTGTTAAGGTTGTGGTTTCACTAATTTCTCTCTCAGTGAGTTTGTTGTTTATTTACAAGAATGCTATTGATTTTTGAATGTTGACTTTGTATCCTGCTATGCTTCTGAATTTGTATATTAATTCTAGGAGTCTTTTGGTGGAGTTTTGGGGTTTTCTATGTAGAGTACCATGTCATCTGTGAATAATGATAATTTAACTTTCCTTTCCTATTCTTAGCCCTTTAACTTCTCTCTCTTTTCTAATTGCTCTGGCTAATGTTTCCAGAATTATATTAAATAGGAGTGATAGAGGACATACTTGTCTTGTTCCTGATTTTAGAGTAAAAAGTTTCACTTTTTGTTCATTTAGTATGATGTTGGCTCTTGGTTTGTCATTGATGTCTTTAATGAGATTCAGGTAAAGACAATCAGCTCCAATTTTCTGTAGTGTTTTTATCATGTATGAGTACTAGACTTTGTCAAAAGCTTTTTAAGCATCTATTGAGATGATTACATGATTTTTGTCTTTGACTCTGTTGATATGGTATATTACATTTATTGATTGGCATATATTGAATCATCCTTGTATCCCTGGGATGAATCAAACTTGGTCATGATATATAATCTTCTTGATGATTTGCTGAATTCTATTAGTGAGTATTTTATTGAGTATTTTTGCATCTGTGTTCACTAGGGAGATTGGCCTATAATTTTCTTTTTTGTCTGTGTCTTTCTCTGGTTTGGGTATTCATGTAATACTTACCTCCAGAAATGAGTTAGGGAGAATTGCTTCCCTTTAAATTTCATTGAGGAGTTTGAAGAGTATTGGCATGAAATTCCCTCTAAATTTCTTATAGAATTCAACTATGGATCCATTGGGACCTGGGCTTTTCTGTGTTGGTAAGTTTTTATTCATATTTTCAATTTCGTTAACTGATATTGGGTTATTCAGAATTTTTATCTCTTCTTGATTTAGTTTTGGTAATTCATGCAAATCTAGGAATCTGTCCATTTCTTCTGTGTTTTCTATCCTAAGAGAGTAAAGATTTTTTAAGTAGGTATTGATGATCTTCTGAATTTCCACAGGATCTGTAGTGATGTCACCCTTTTCATTCCTTATTGCATGAATTTCAGATTTTTCTTCCTTTTTTTGATATGGTTGGTTAGAGGTTTATCAGTTTCATTTATTCTTTCAATGAACCAACTCTTTTATTCATTAATTTTTTGTATTGTTTTCTTCATCTCAATTGCATTAATTTCTGCTCTGATCTTTATAATTTCCTCCCTTCTTTGTACTTTGGGCTTGACATGCTCCTCTTTCTCTAGAAGTGTGTGGTACAGCATTAGGCTATTTCTGTGTTCCTGTTCTGTATCCTGATGTGTGAGTTTACCACTATAAATTTCCCTCTGAGGACTGCTTTCATTGCATCCCACAGATTCCAGTAAGTTGTATTTGAATTTTCACTTGACTGTAGATTTTGTTTAATTTCTTCTTTAATTTCATCTGTCCCATTGGTTTTTCATCAGGGTGTTATTTAATTTCCATGTGTTTATGGTGTTTTTGTGGTTCCTTTTGTCATTAATTTCCAATTTCATTGTGCTATTGTCAGACAATATGCAGTGATAATTTCAACTCCTTTGCATTTACTTAAGCTTGTTCTATGGGATAGTATATCATCTATTTTAGAGAACATCCCATGTGCAGCTCAGAAGAATGAATATTCTGATGTTGTTGGGTGGAAAACTCTGCAAATGTCCACTAAGTTCATTTGTTCTCAAGTTTGATTCAGTTCTGTTATTTATTTACTGATTTTTTTGTCTAGTTAATCTATCTCTTTGTGTCAATGGGGTGTTAAGGTCCCCCATTACAATTGTGTTGATGCTTATTTGTGTTTTCATGTCTATTAAAATTTATCTTATATCATTGGGTGTTCCCTTATTTGGTGCATACATATTTATGATTGTTTTCTCTTGCTCTTGAAATTTTCTTCTATCAAGTATGTGGTGACCTTTTTCATCTCAGTTGATCATTCTTGATTTGAAGTTCACTTTGTATGAGAACAGAATGGTTACCCTGCTTTTTTCTAGGTTCCTGTTGCATGGAGGATTTTTTTTCTATCCTTTGATTTTCAGCCTATGAATTTTCTTTTGAGATAAATATATTTCTTCTATACATCTTATTATTTGATTTTGTTTCTTGATCCACTCTGGCAATCTTTCTTTTAAATGGTGAATTCAGTACAATTACATTGATGCTTATAACTGATATGTATTGGCTTATCTTTGTCATGTTATTTTCTGGCTGTTGGTTACCCATTTTTCCCTGTGTTTAATTACTTGGTGGTTTCTTTCTGTTGTTATTTTTGGAATTGTGGTCATGTTTATCTCTTTCTGGAGAACCTGTCAGTATTCTTTGTAGCATTGGTTTTGTTGCCATGAATTTTTTCAGTTGTTCTGTCACGGAAGTGTCTTACTTCTCTATTTAATTTTGAAAGATGGTTTTGCTGGGTAAATCAATCTGGGGTGGAAGTAGTTTTGTTTTTTTGTTTTTTTTTTTGTTGTTTTTTTTTTTAGGACTTGAAATACTTACTCTAAGCTTTTTTTGACTTGATGGTTTGTGTTGAGAAATCTGCTGCTGTTCTGATGAACTCTCCTTTGTAGGTGATCTGTTTCTTCTCTCTAAGAGCTTTTAATATTCTGTTCTTGTGCTGAATTTCTGCGATCTTGATTATTATATGTGTGTGTGTAGATTTATTTTGGTTATGGCTAATTGGAGTTCTATATACCTCACTTTCTGTATGTCACATTTCTTTCCCATGCCTGGGAAACTTTTGGCTATTACTTCTGAAAATAGTCTTTTTGTGTCATTTGTGTTGACTCCTGCTTTTCTGCTGACACCTATCAGTCTTATATTGTTCTTTGCATCATCTTGCAGTTGTTGAATTGTTATTTCCTGGTTCCTTGTTATTTTTAAGAGATATTTCCTTTCATGTTTGCCAGCTGCAACAATGTTTTCAAGGTCTGAGATTCTGTCTTCAGTTTTGTTCAAGAGATTTTGCCAGCTTTCAATGGAATTTTAATTTCCTGGATATTCTTTAAATCTGTTTTTTGCATTTGAATTTTTTCCTATATCATTCATTCAAGGTTTCTATCATTTTTCTATGCTCCTGTATTTTTTCTATGTCTTCTTTAGATATGCTGAGCAATTCTTTCATTATGGTTGTCATTTCTTTCTTTACTTGAGAGAGTATTTCTGATCTGATTTCCTCTATAGCCTCCTAGAGTTGTTTCTTTACTTCAGTTGCTATCATTTCAGAAATTTCAGATGTGTGATTTTCAATTTCTTCTACATTTGTGTCTCCTGGACTTGTTCTGTGTGAGCTGGAGGTCTGAGATTGCATTCTGCTCCTGTATCTTTGCATTTCCTGGGTTCCTCTGGTGGAGCAGGTTGCCGGGTCCCAGGTGCTTCCTTCCTTCTCTTGGAGTAGGGGGATGGGTTATACCCTGGGTTCCTCTGGCCAAAGTAGTTGTCAAGCCCCAGGTGCTTACCACACTGGCTGACCTTCCTGCAGTGCAGGGGAGATGGGTCAGGCACTGTGTTCCACTGGTTCCGCCAATTGTTGGGCCCCAGGTGTTTCCCATACTGGCTGCCCTTTGGCAGAGCAGAGGGATGGGTCAGGCTCAGGGTTCCTTTGGCAAACTAGTTTCCAAGCCCCAGGTGCTTACAATGCTCTGAATGTTTTAAGGATACTGTCAGTACAAGCAACTCAGGATTTGCATTCTGTTTTTGTTTTTGTTTTCTGGGTAATCTTGATTTTTTTCAGAATTTTTATACATTTTACTATAAGACAAAATGGATTCTAGGCTTAAACACAGCCCTTTTGCAATCTATAACCCAGATCACCCTCACAGTGACTGACATTTCTGGAACATTTATAAATACTATAGCACAAAAGTTCTCCCTCCCACATTCTCTGAAAATATCTGGCTACAAATTCCCCAGGAAGATTATGTGGGATATGTTGTTTCCATGTACTTAAAGGAGATGATGAGGAATATCTCAGTTTTGTCTTTCTCCTGTCTTTTTTAGTCTGTGCCTCAATCCTTGACTCTTGGTGGTCTTAAAAAAAATTAACAAGTGGTAGACAGTTAGATCCCTTAGGGAACCTCAGCAGGTGGTGATGGCAGGAACAAATGAACAAAAAGGCCTGTTTATGAAGTGTGGCTTCCCTAGCTGGGACTCCACAAGTCACAAGAGAGGCTGAGATTGCCCAAGCTCCTGTAGGGAGTGAGTTAAGAGGAAGGCCAGGCAGGACCTCTTTCCTAGGCCTCTGTTCAATGCTTGCCTTGGTGTTTGGAAGAGGCAGGGATGAAAACAGCATGAATTTCAGACTCATCCCAATCACTTACTCCTAGATACTGAAGTTTAAATTATTTCTTTAAATTGTGAGCTGTGAGAACCCTTCCTTATTTACCTCTCTTCATCCTTAACTATGACCCTCAAATTGGGCTTAATATGCACAAATAATTTTATATTTAGAGTCAAGGGCTGTGCTGGTATATCCATTGCCTTGCACACTATCTTTTGCTAGTAAACATTCACAACTTTTTATTGTCAGAATTCCATACAACTTGGTATTCTACATTCTGTTGTTAAAATCCTAGTAAGAAATTTTTTCATATACTTTTTTTGTGTGGAGCAGTTCTGGGGACTGAACCCAGGGATTTTGCACTGACTTACATCCCAAACTCCTTTTTATTTTTTGTTTTGAGATAGGGTCTTGCTAAATTGCCCAGACTGGGCTTGAACTTGGATTCTTTGACTTCAGCCTCCTATGGCAAGAACAATCATGCTTTCCATAATGAATACCTTGATTCCCATTTTATATTTCTTAGTGATGATGGAATTCTTCATAATGAACTCATACTCACTTTTCCAAATTTTAATTCTGTTTTTTATAACCATAGACTCAATAGTAACTTGGATACTAATCAGCCTAATCTCTGGGGTGAATGGCATCTCCACAGCCAGCCAACCACCTCTCACAGGGAGTCAGCAAGATGGAGAGACAATGACATGGTGTTTCTACCACACCCAGGACAGCTTTTCACCTGCACAGTGCACCTTGATGAAGGTACCTTCTCCCAGATTGAAGCACCAAGGCTGAGTGCCAGCTAAGGTGTCTCATGGGACAGGGACCAGTAACCAAGAGACAATAGCAATGCCCCCCCAAAAAAAACAGACTAAAAGGAGAAAAGTTAGTTGCTTTATGTGTAACCTAGAGATGGATCTTGATTCTGTATCATAACCTGTGAAAAATACAACTGGAACCAGAGGTTTTTGAACACTTTGCTTTCAGCATCCCTTTCCATGCTTCACAATTCTGAACCTACCAAAGGTGGTGACATGGGTTACACCTACCTACTGGTACTAGAAACTAAAATTGAGAAATTTTCTAAAGAGAAATATTAACACAGTGTATTACCACAGTATAATAATGATATAAATAAAGTGCAGAGTGGATATAATATCCTTGAATCATCCCACACTATACCCTGCTATGGAAAAACTGTCTTCCACACAGTGGTCCATAGTGTCAAAAAGGTTGAGGACCACTCAATTAAATAACACCATTTTATGACAATGATATATTCCAAAACAAAAAATTTAATGAGAGTGGTATTACTTTACATTTTTGCAAATTTTTTTTGTTATCTTAACAGAAATTGAGTTCTCCTGCTCCTGAGGATAGTAACAGGCATTTTACATAATCATTGGTGCTGTTCTTTGACACCACAACAATATTCAACACTTTTAGAGTTGCCTGAGGTCTGGGATACCAAACCATATCAATGAACCATGCTGTTACATTAAGTGAATTCCCATCTTGTACTTTCAGTCAATATTCTACTTTTGTGTGGTTTTTTTTTGTTGTTGTTGTTAATATCATGCATTAGTCATTTGGAAAGTATTGATTTAGGTAGATCTTCCAAATGCTAGCATATTTCATTGTTAAATGTCAGAAATAAATGATGTTTCTTAATACCATCTTTTCAGAAAAGTATTAGAAAGCTATGAGGCTCACAGTGGCAAAATTTTCCAAAATTCTAATTTTCACTTGAAACCTTAAGTATTATCACTGGCAACAAATGTTGTCACATTTTGTCCTCGATGTGACATGTTCTTTTAATTTTTGAGAAATTTCCTGCCAAATGCCAAAGTCTGCATAGCCATAATTTGTCAAGTAATTTTGCAAGTCAAAATGGAATTCCATAAAAACAGTAATGGGTTTGGGCCACAATTCAAATACATGCCTAGGCATTTTCCCTTCAGACATCACTAAGTTTCAATATGTAACAGGTTTTTTCTATTTATTTATGTATTTAGAACATGTCCTATGTAAGAATGATGGATAAACAGAGGTAATACTTTAAAAAATCTCTAATTTTTAGTTTGATCAAGGACATTTCTTAAGTGAAAATGACATTTTCTTTCTCTGCTACAAAGAGTGCATGGCAATGAGTAATACAATGTCTACCCATCCACTTTGATGCCCCTAACCTGACGTGTACTAAGGTAGTTTTACTCACCATTAGGGCAAACACAAACTTGGCAAAAAGGAAAAGAAAGTCTTAGTATTCTGATAAAAATGCATTTAACCTTACAAACCTCCAAAAATGGTTCAGGGAATTCCCACAGCCCATGGATGACACTTTGATGAGAAATACTGACTTACATGGTTTGACTTTACATACATGAGGTCCACCTCCTTGAAGTAATTCTCATAATCATGATAAAGAAGTGGAAGTTCAGCAACACATTGGGTCACAGAAATGAACTCCATGGTCCCATGTAAATGTAGTTTGTCATCACTTAAGTCAGCAAGTTCACTTCACAGACAGCTATGCCATCAGTGGCATGAGGCAGAAAAGAGTCAATAGGTACCTACAGCAGATATAGGCAACAAAAGCCAGAAAACACGTTTTGTTCCAGTAAAATGATCAAAAGCTCATATATGTCATTTACACATCTATTTTCATTTGTTCAGGAGAAAAAAAGAAAGCTCATTGTGTGGGTAAAGCATGAAGAAAGAGCCTAGAAGGCAAGACTGAGAAAGAACAGATGCTTACATCTCTTAGAGTTTGCAAGTTTCCCTCTGAAAACATGTCTGTCATTAACTGCAATGCAGAAGACTAACCAAGCACTTTTATAAATACACAGTGAATATTTTCACTGGGCAACTGGATTTTTATAGTCAGTCTGATGGCCTGGAAAGCCAGCTGTCCATTCTCCAATAGTCTCTGGGAAGGGTGTTCTCAGATGATGGTCAGAGAGACTGAGAAGAAGCAGGCTTGACATGCTGAAGTCCACAGCAGGACCTTTGCAGACACTCGCTCAGAAGAAGCAAAGCCAGAAAAAGCATGTGGAAAAATTGTCATTCCTCCATGCTAAAACCCACAAAATCCTTACTCTAACTTGATTCACAAAGAAGAAAACATTCAATGGAGAACATAGAGCTCATGATGATGAAAATACATGAATGTCTTTTTCTAAAATTTATTTTAAAAATAAAAGAAGGAAAACATTAACAAACAGACATCCATTTACAAAATAGCATAAAAGTAACACAAGCAATACAGAATTACAGACAATGTGGTAGGAAATTAACAATGGTTGTTGTATTACATATTTATATCTTCAAAATGGATTCTCAGGAGAACAAATAGAGACACGCAAGATTGATGTCTACGTTGTTCAGTAAAATCATTCTTTCAACTCATCACTCTGATTTTGTCCTGTTTGCCTGTCACAGACTGGAGTCTCTCTACCCAAAGCTCAAGCCCCAACCCAGTTCCCAGGCTGACTGAGACAGAACGAAGTAGGGGTCACTCATTCTCTGTCCTCTGCTCTCCTTCTAACTCCATAGAGGGACTTGATACTCAGTCACCCTTCTGAGAGTACTGGGCCATGAAATGAGATTCTAGTGCTGACCCCAAGTTAGGGGTCCAGGGTTGTTCCTGAAACATCAGAAGAACTCATCAGCTTATAACTTGATACCACTGATGTGCTCATCGACTTTCAGACCCACTGTTGCACCAACCCTGCTTTCCCAACCTCCTCTAAGCTGGACCAGCTAATGGTTAAACCTTTATCCGGCTTACAAACAAAGCAAAAGACTGACAGGTGGTTTACAAACATTGTGCTTATGCCATATCCAGGGCTGCTCCCCAAAACACTGGCAGCACAGGAACACATCTAGGCCCCTTTCATCCCCAAATCTGGTTCATGACCAGCAGAGTTTCCACATCTGTGCTCACCCCATACTTTCAGGCTGGTCTTTGCCTCAGTCCCTCCCTTAATCTCTGAGCTTCCATTCTGCATGGTACCCAGAATTTATAACCATTTTTCTTCCAGTGGCTTAACTGTAGGCCAGAGGACACCTCCTTCTCCCACTATGTGCCCCTAATGCTTAGGGCAAGGTCCTGTCCCCTCTGATCCTCTGCTTCATCTCAGGCTCTGAGCTGTGACCATGTGCCACAGCTGGGCTGTAGATGTGTCACTCTTGATGGCCTGTTGATATAAAGCTCAATTTTTTAACCTGACGACTGCTTCCTCTTCTATAGCTGTGACACCCACACAAACATAAACCATATTTAGAAATGTCAGCCAGCAAGTCAGAACACTGTTTTTAAAATTATAAATCACTTGATTAAAAGGTCAAGTTAAATTTATGCTTTCCCTGGTAATTCGTCTTAGGGGGCATGTTTGCTTATACTTAGGAAGGAGAAAAACATTTTCAAGTTTATTTATAAACAGCAATTACATAATTATATACCAACAATTTTCATAAAGTCCATCAATTCATTTTATCTATTCATTAAAACAACTTTTCAGTCATTTGTTACTAATTACTAGACATTTTTATTCTCCACAATTCTGGAAACTGGGTATTATCTGACACACAGAAGAAATCAAGGACCAAATCCAAGGCAAATTTATCAACTCTCCAATGTGGAGAAATTTTCTCCCTGTAGGAATATATAACATAATTACCTATTTCCTGGGCTGGGAATTTAACTCAGCAGCATAGTCCCTGTCTGGCAGGCACAAGGTCATGAGTTCGATTCCCAGTACTGGGGAAAAAAAATTATCTATTTCCTAAAAATGGTCACTGCTTTATAGGGAGCCATTTCTTTTTGTTTTGTTTTGTTTCTTAGCTTTTTCCCAGTACCAGGAATCGAACCCATGACCTCACGCTTGGCAGGCAGGCCCTGTGCCACTGAGTTAAACCCCATCCCATAGGGTGCCATTTCTGTAACCACTATATCAGAATCTCAGTGCACAATCTGAGACTTTAAGGCACACTAGTGTTGTGGTTAATTGATTTTTAAATTTTACTTTAAAGAAAAAAGAACAAAAACAAGTTAACAAACACATAAACAAAACAACACAAAAACAATAAAAACGACACAGAATTTCAGAAAACGTGATAGGATATTAACAGTGATTTTTGTATTACATATTGTTATCTTCAAATTGGTTACTCAGGTAACCAGATATAGGCACTTAAGACTCATAAAACAACTAAACATTAACTATTCCTTTAAATAGACCAATAGACAATAGTAGTACAATTATCTTAGCTATATTGCTTGTGTGTGTATATATATATGTATATTTTTCCCTTTCTTCATTCTCTCTTTTCTCTCTTCCCTCATTCCAGTTGTACTTTCATTTTGAGCAGTTTTTTTTCCCTTTCACAATATCTATTGTATCTTTCAGATTTTATTTTATTTATTTATTTATTTATTTATTTTTGAGACAGGGTCTTGCTATGCAGTTCAGGCTGGCCTTGAACTCACTTTGCAGCCCAGGCTGGTCTTGAATTCACAACGATTCACCTGCCTCAGCCTCCTGAGTGCTGGGATTACAGGTGTGCGCCACCGTGCCAGGCCTATTATTTACACTTTCAGGTTCTTACACTAGGGAAACAATACAATGTTTACATGTGAGTCTGACTTATTTCACTTATGAGTATGGTCTCTAGTTGCATCCATTTACCTATAAGAGCCTCGAGTTTATCTTTCTTTATAGTGGAGTAATATTCCATTTTATGAAAATACCATATCTTTTTCTATTGATTCCTCAGTTGATGGGCATTTGGGTTGTTTCCACAATTTAACTATTACAAACTACACTGCTATAAACATGGGTGCACATATATCACTGTGATGACATTCTCGGTTCTTCTGGAAAAAATATCCAAAAGGGAGATAGCTGGGTTGAATGGGACTACAATCCTAGTTTCATGAGGAATCTCCAGACTGATTTCCATAGTTGTTTTACAAGTCTATATTCCCAGCAACATCAGAGAAGGGTTCGTTTTTCCTCACAGCACTTCCACCATTTATTGTTGGCTGATTTCTTAATGATAGCCATTCTTACTGCAGAAAAATAAAATCTGTGTTGTTTTAATTTGTATCTCGTGAACGATCAGTGATGTTGAACATTTTTTTATGTATTTATCTACCATGTGTATTTCTTCATCTGAGAAGTGTCTATTCATCTCAGATGCCCATATTTGGATTGGATCTTTGAATTCGGGGGTCTGAGTTTTTTCAATCCTTTACATGTTCTAGATACAAGTCCTTTGTCTGAGGGAAAGTTGGCGAAGTTTTTTTACCAATTAGTAGATTTTCTATTTATTCTGTTGGTGATTTCTTTTGATGTGCAAAAACTTTTCAATAAGATGATATCCCAGTTGTTGATTCTTTGAAGTATTTCCTGTGCATTTTGGTTTTTGTTCATAGCCTCTCAGCCTACTCGTATTTCTTCAAGATTTCTACCTACTTTCTCTTCCAGTAGATTTAGTGTTTCTGTTTTAATATTTAGATCTTAAATCCATTTTAATTTTAGTTTAGTGCATGGTGATAGACATGGGTCTACTTTTAGTCTTTGGCATGTGGAGAGTCAGTTTTCCCAACACCCATTTATTAAAGAGGCTATCTTTCTTCTAGTGAAAACGTTTGGCACCTTTGTGAAAGATAAGGCAGCTGAGTGTGTTTGTGGTTGTGGCTACATCTTCTAATCTGTTCCATTGATCCTCAGGTCTGTTTTGTTGCCAGTGTTATGTTGATTTTGTCATAGTAGCTTTGCAGTACAATTTCAAGTCAGGGATTGCAATGCCTCCTGCCTTGCCTTTGTTGTCCAGGATAGCTTTTGCTATTCTGGGTCTCTTCTGGTTCCAGATGAATTTTAGAAATGCTTTCTCTAGATCTATGAGGTATGTTAATGGTATTTTGATAGTAATTGCATTGAATGTATAAAAATTTTGGGAGTATGGCCATTTTCCTAATATTGGTTCTTCCTATTCATGAGCAGGGAATATCTTTCCATTTGTGAATTCCTCTTCAACCTCTTTTTACAGAGTACTGTGATTTTCACTGTATAGATCTTTGACTTCTTTTGTTAGATTGATTCCTAAGTATTTCAACTTTTTTATTGTGAAAGGTATAATTTCCCTAATTTCTCTCTCAGTGTGTTGTTTGTGTATAGGAATACTATTGACTTTTTAGCATTGACTTTGCATCCATCTATGCTACTGAATTTGTTTACTAATTCTAGGGGTCTTCTGTGGAGTTTTTGGGGTCTTCCATGTAGAGTATCATGTCATCTCTGAATAGTGATGATTTCACTTCTTCCTTTCCTATCCTTATTCCTTTTATTTTTCTCTCTTGGCTAATTGCTCTGGCTAATGTTTACAGAACTATGTTGAATAGTAGTGATAGTGAACATTTTTGTCTTGTTTCTGATTTTAAAATCAGAAAGTTTTCAGTTTTTGTCCATTTAGTATGATGTTGGCTGTTGGTTCATCATAGATGGTTTTTATCAGAATGAGGTAAAGTCCATCTATTCTGATTTTCTTTAGGATTTTTTAAAATTATGAATGAGTGTTGGACTTCGTCAAAAGCTTTTTCTGCATCTATTGAGATGATCCTGTGATTTCTGTCTTTGGATCTGTTGATATGATGTATGGCACTTCTTGATTTGTATATATTGCACCATTCCTGCATCCCTGTGGTGAATCCCAATTGGTCATGGGGTAAAGTCTTCTTGAGGATTTACTGCATTCTGTTTGTTAGCATCTTATTAAGGATTTTTGCATCTTTGTTCATTAGGGAGATTGGCCTGTAGTTCTCTTATTTGGTTGAATCTTTCTTTGGTTTTGGTATCAGCATAACACTGCCTCCAGAAATGAGTTAGGGGGAGTTTGAAGAGTATTGGCATTAAATCATTTCTCAAATTCTTGTAGAATTCAGCTGTGAATCCATCAGGACCTGGGATTTTCTTTGTTGGTAAGTCTTTTTTTTATTTTTAAGAGAAAAGAACAAAAATGAAACAACAAAAATAAAGACAAAGCAAAAGAAAAAATATAAACATGATACAAAATTCTACAAGATGATGGGAAATCAACAATGGTTGTTATATTACATGCTGTTATCTTCAAAGTAGTTGCTCAGATTATAAGATATATATATATATATGCAAGATTAATCAAACAATTAAATAGTAACTGTTCCATTCAGTAAACCAGTAGAAGCTAGTAGCACAATTATCTCTGCTATTTTGTGTATATATCCATATATTTTTTTCCTTTTCTTCTTTCTTTCTTTTCTTCTTTCCCTCATCCCAGTTGTTATTGCCTATTGAGCAGTTTCTTTGCCTTTCACAATATCTGTTGTACCTTTCCAATTTTGTTTACACTTTCAGGTTCTTACACTGAGACAATATAGTGTTTACACATGTGGAGCTGATTTATTTCACTTATGAATATGGTTTCTAATTGCATCCATTTACCTATAAAAGCCTCTAGTTTATCTTTCTTTATAGCAGTGTAATACCATATCTTTTTTATCCATTCTTCAGTTGATGGGAATTTGTGTTGTTTCTAATATTTTCTTATGACAAATTGTGCTATTGTAAACATAGGCACACATATATCCCTGTGGTATGATATTTTTACTTCTTCTGGAAAAGTACCCAGAAGAGGAATTGCTAGATTAAATGGGAACTTTAATCTTTAATTTTTTGGGAATCTCCAGACCGATTTCCAAAGTAGTTGCACCAGTCTATACTAGTACCAATAGTAAAGAAGTGTTTCTTTTTTCTAGCAGCCCATTCGGAATTTGTTCTTTGTTGATTTCTTGATGGTAGCCATTCTTACTGGGGAGAGAAGGAATATCAGTGTTGTTTTAATTTGCATCTCTCAAATGACATATGATGCTGAACATTTTTTAATGTATTTATTTGCCATTTGTATTTCTTCATCTAACAAGTACATGTTCATCTGAGATGCCCATTTTTTGATTGAGTCTTTGAATTTGAGGTGTCTAATTTTTTCAATTCTTTATATGTTCTAGATGCAAGTTGTTTATCTGACGGACAGTCAGCTAAAATGTTTTCCCAATCTATGGGACGTCTTTTAACTCAATTAATGATTTGTTTTGAAGTAGAAAAAGCTTTTTAATAAGATGAGATCCCAGTTTTTGATTCTTTGACGTGTTTCCCATGCAATTTGTGTTTCGTTCATGAAGATGGTGCCTACTACTATGTCTTCAAGATTTCAACCTAATTTCTCTTCCAGTAGATTTAGTGTTTCTGCTATAATATTTAGATCTTTGATCCATTTTGACTTTAGTTTAGTGCATAGATAGACATGGGTCTAGTTTCAGTCTTCAACATGCAGAGAAAAAGATTTTCTGGTGCCATTTATTAAAGAAGTTATCTTTCTTCCAGTAAATATGTTTGGACCTTTTGTCAAAAATGAGGTAACTGAGTGTGTCTATACCTGTGCCTTATCGTATAATTTGTTCCACTGGTCCTCAGGTCTATTTGTTTGCCAGTATCATGCTGATTTTATTACAGTAGCTTTGTAGTATAATTTCAGGTCAGGGATTGTAATGCCTCCTGACTTGTCTTTGTTGCCCAGGATTGCTTTTGCTATTCTAGGTCTATTCTGTTTCCAGATGAATTTTAGGAGTACTTTCTCTAGTTCTGAGGCATGCTAATGATATTTTGATTGATACTGTATTAAATCTGTATAACAATTTTGGAAGTGACATCCATAAGCAAGTGACATCTTTTTATTTTCTGGCATTCTCCTAAATCTCTTTTTTCAGAGAACTATAATTTTCAGTATATATCTTTTACTTCCTTTGTTAGATTGACTTCTAAATATTTCATTTTTTGGATGCTATTATAAAAGGTGTGGCTTCCCTAATTTCTCTCACAAAAACTTTATTGTTTGTGTACAAGAATGTTATTGATTTTTGAGTATTGACTTTGTATCCAGCCACGCAACTAAATCTGTTTATTAACTCTAGGTGTCTCCTTATAGTTTGGGGATCTTCTAGGTGGAGAAATATGTAACCTATGAATAATGATGACTTCACTTCTTCTTTCCATATTCTTATTCATTTTATTTCTCCCTGTTGATTAATTGCTGTGGATAGTGTTTCCAGAACTATATTGAAAAAGAGTGATGATAGTGGACATCCTTGTCTTGTTCCTGATTTTAGAGTGAAAGCCTTCAGTTTTTATCCATTTGGTATGATGTTGGATGTTGGTTTGTCATAGATGATTTTTATCAGACTGAGCTAAAGACTGTTTAAACCAATTTTTTTATCATGAGTCAGTGTTGGACTTTATTAAAAGCTTTGTCTGAATTTATGAGATGATCATGTGATTTTTGTCTCTGGTTCTGTTGATATGGTATATTACATTTATTGATTTGCATGTGTTGAACCATCCCTGCACTCCTGGGATAAATTCCCTCTGGTCATGATGTATAATCTTCTTGATGATTTGATGCATTATGTTTGTTAGTATCTTATTGAGGATTTTTGCATCTTTGTTCATTGGGGAGATTGGCCTGTAGTTCTCTTTTTTCATTGTATCTTTCTCTGGTTTGCCTGTCAGGATAATACCTGCCTCCAGGAAAGAGTTAGGGATATTGCTTCCCTTTCAATCTCATTAAAGACTTTGAAGGGTACTGCAATGAGACCTTCTCTAAATTTCTTGTAGAATTGAGCAGTGAATCCATCAAGACCTGGGCTTTTCTTTGTTGGTAAGTTTTTAATTACATTATCAATCTCATTAAGTGATATTGGCTTATTGAGAATTTTTATATCTTCCTGATTCAGCTTTGGTAATTCACATGTAACTAGAATCTGTCCATATGTTCTCTGTTTTTCATCCTATGCAAGTAAAGATTTTCAAAGTAGGTATTGATAACTTGTGAATTTCCACAGGATCTGTAGTGACTTCATCCTTACCATTCCTCAGGGTATGAATTTGAATTTTTCTTTCCTTTTTTTATAAGTTTGGCTAAGGGTTTATCAATCTAATTTATTTTTTCAAAGAACCAACTCCTCAATTAATTTATTCTTTGTATTGTTTCCTTGGTTACAACTGGGTTAATTTCTGCTCTGATCTTTATAATTTCCTCCCTTCTGTGGTCTTTGGGTTTGTCTTGCTTTTCTTTTTCTATAAGGTTGAGGTGTAACATTACATTGTTTATTTGTGCTCATTCTGATTTCTTGGTGTGACAATACACTGCTATTAATTTCCCACCCAGGACTGCTTCTGTTGTGTCCTACAGGTTCTTATACATTGCGTCTGCATTCTCATTTAGTTGTAGATATTTTTAAATTTTTTCCTTTATTTCATCTGTGATCCAGTGATTGTTTAGGAAAGTATTGTTTAATTTCCATGTTTTATGGAGTTTTTGTGGTTTCTTTCACCATTAATTTCTAATTTCATTACACTATGGTCAGATATTATGTATGGGATAATTTCAGTTCCTTTGCATTTTCTTAAGCATGTTCTGTGGGCTAGTATATGGTCTATTTTAGAGAACATTCCATGTGCAGCTGAGAAGAATGTGCATTCTGATAATATTAGGTGGAACAGTCCAAAAACATCCACTAAATCCATTTGTTAACAGGTTTGGTTCAGTTCTGTTATTTTTTTTGCTGGTTTTTTGTTTACTTGATCTACCTCTTTGTGACAATGCGGTATTGAGGTCTCTCATTAAAATTGTGTTATTGCTTTTTTGATTTTTCTTGTCTATTATTAACTGTCTTATATAGTTGGGTACTCCAGTTTTTCATTCATATATATTTTTGATTGTTATCTCTTGCTCTTGAAGCTTCCCCCCAGCAAGTGTGTAGTCACCATCTTTATCCATCTTGATCATTCTTAGTTTGAAGTTGATATTGTCTGCAAAATGAATAACTACTCCTGCTCTTTTCTAGGTTACAGTTGCTTGGAAAATTATTCTCTATCATTTGATATTTTTAGTGTATGAATTTCTTTTTGCATTAAATGTGTTTCCTGTGTACAGCATAATGTTGTATCTTGTTTCTTGGTCCACGCTGTCAGTCTGCTTCTTTTCATTGGTGAATTGAGGCCATTTATATTGATGCTTATAACTGATATATATTGGCTTATCTTGGTCATGGTATTTTCCTGCTGTTCATTCCCTGCTCTTCCCCTCTGTTCAATTGCTTGTCCTGCCTATTGGTTTCTTTCTGTTGTTGTTCTTGGAATTGTGGTCATTTTTATCTCTGTCTAGAATATCTTTTAGTACTCTGTGTAGCATTGGATTGGTGTTCACATATCTCTTTAGTTGTTCTTTGTCATGGATGTATCTTATTTCTCCATTAATTTTGGAAGATAATATTTCAGGTTACATTAATCTGGGTTGGAAGTTATTTTCTCTCAGAATCTGAAATGCTTCACTCCAAGCTCTTCTTGACTTGATGGTTTGCGTTGGGAAGTCTGCCATGATTCTTTTTTTTTATTTTGAGAAATAAAAGAAGGAAAGCATATTAACAGACAGACACCCATTTACAAAATAAGAACAATAGAAACAAAACAGAGTTGCAGACAAAGTTGTAGGAAATTAACCATTGTTGTTGTATCATTTATTGTTATCTTCAAAGTGGTTTCTCCAGAAAACAGAGACATACAAGATTGATCAAACAAGTAATCATTAACTGTTCCTTTCTGTAGAGCAATAGGAGACAGTAGTATAACTATGTTAGCTATCCTGTCTATACATAATTACATAATTCCTCCTTCTTTCCATTCTCATTTCTCACACCACAGTTGCCCTTTACTTTTGAACATTTTCCTTTCTTTTCACAATGTCTACCATACCTTCTAGTTTTTATTCACTCTATCAGGTCTTATAGTAGTAAGACAATATGATTCTTACAAATGCAGGTCTGATTTTTTTCATTGATGAGTATGGTCTCTAGTTGTGACCATTTACCTATAAAAGTCCCGAGTTTATCTTTCTTTACACCTGAGTAATATTCCATTATGTAAAAGTATCACAATTTTTTTATCCAATCCACAGCGGATGGATATTGGGGTTGCTTCTACAATTTAGCAATTAAAAATTGCGCTGCTATGAACATGGGTGGACATATATCACTGTGATGTGATGTTTTCAGATCTTCTGGGAAAATACCCAGAAGAGGAACACTGGGGTTGAATGGGACCTCAAGACCTAGTTTGCTGAGGAATCTCCAAACTGATTTCCACAGTGGTTTCACCAGTCTGCATTCCCACCAGCAGTGGAGGAGAGTTCCTATTTCTCCACATCCTTGCCAGCATTTGTTATTGGTTGATTTCTTAATGGTAACCATTCTTACTGGGGTGAGATG
>NW_004955560.1:1713217-1719864 GCF_000276665.1 Chinchilla lanigera
GACCATCTGATCCAGCGTTCCCTTGCAGTTCGGGGCACATGCATGACCTGACTCGGGTTGCACTGGTGTGACAATCCCTGTCCATGGACCTATGTCCCCAGGTAGTTTAGGGTACAGGCATAATTCAGACACAAACTGCAGGATCTACAGTTTGTGAACCACCTGAATCTATGTCTCCAGTCAGTTCAGGACACATACAAGAACCAGATGCAGCCCAGATGGGTATCAGTCACAGACTTCCCCAGCCTTCGACTCATTAGGGGCGTCTGGGCAAAGGCAAAGCTCAGACTCGAGCCGTGGGTCAGCAGCTCTTGGAGCACTCACTCACTCAGCGCAGGGTGCATGGGGTCTGGGAGAGTCTGTTCACCCTGCCTGCAGCCAAAGAAGTCCCTGGAGCTTCTGAGTGAAAACTTCCTCTCTGCTGCGGGAGCAGGGAGGCCAGGACTCCATCTGTAATGGCGGCAGGGTCCTGATTTGCCTGCTCTGCCCTGAGGGAGTAGCTGGGAAATACCTGGCTCTCTCTGTGCGTTTCAGCTGGGAACCGTGGCAGTGTGGACAGAGTGCAGACTTGAACCCACGAGTCCAGCAGCTCCCGGAACACTCACTCTCTCAGCGCAGGGTGTGCGGGGCTGACAGTCTGTTCACCCCACTCACAGCCAGAGAAGTCCCTGGGGCTTCTGAGTGAAAACCCTCTTTTCTTTGTTTTTAAGGAAAAAAAATCTGTCAATGCAGACATTTGTATGTTAAAGAGATTGTTCCACATTTCATGAACCTTTCTGTATGTTCTATTGTTAATGATTTCTAAATATTTGATAAACCCACAGTACTTTGATTTCCAAGGCTGCATGGTATTCCCTCATTTGAATGCAGCAGGAATCATGCAGCTCTTTCCTGGTTATTCATCCTTTTGTCTGAGTCTTAAAAGTCTGATGGAGAGTTCTCTGCCAAGATCTAACATGTGTCTCTGTGTAACTTGTGACTGCTCTGTGAGGTTCTTCTGAGTACTAGATGAGATAGCCAAATGAGGAAGGCTACACACTCTACAATCTTGTCTTTGCATTTCTGTCTGAAGAGAGTTTATAATCTTAGAATCCTGGTGTTTCTCTCAGGTCTCAGGTTCTTCTCTCTAGCTGAAATTTAGGTAACCAATTGGGAAGGTCCTACATAGGTGGAAGAAATCAATGAGGCTCACACTGAAAGAACATGATGGTTAGAAATACCAAGGACAGAAAATGGATCACAAAAGTTGAGGACATCCAAGGTGGGAGGAGAAAGATACAGATTGGCTGATTCTGTCCTTCATTTCAGTCTTTCTTGAGAACTTCCTTTATTTTGGTAGACTCTCTAGGTCCTTAGGAGAGGGGATGTTGAGGTTTGATACATTGCCATGATCTTGGAAATTTATCAAATAAACCAGACAACACCCATACCACATATGTAAGGTAATATCTATATTTTTCCATGGAGTTTGCAGGATATACTGCTAAAAAAAACATGTATAGGTGAAAGGATAGTCTTCATTTGTTTCACAATACTTCAGAGAACATCATAAAGTGAGAGAATACTATTTTCTGTTTTGAAAAATCAAGTTGATATTTATTGGCATTTCCTTTATTCTGTAATGTTTCCTAACCACTGAAATCCAGGATCTTTGATTCAGTACAAATTATAATTGTGTAGTGCATCTATCACAAAGGTGGAATTTGTCTTCTCTATGGAAGCAGGAACAATGTAGCACTTTGTTTTATCTTCCATTTATAAAGATTTGAGACTCAGGAGCCAGATGGTCTGGGTCCCACCCTACTTTGTCATGAACAAGCTATGTAACTTGGACAAGTGTCTGAGATACCTAGTATGTCATTTATATTATGATAATAACAGAACAGATCTCGTGAATTGCTGTGAGGGACAGAAGAGTCAGTTTCTGCAAAGACTTCAAGATGCTAAGATTTCCCTCACATAGAAAACTATTGGCTGTGGTTCTCTTGACCCATTCTTTTCTGTTATAAGCTAATCAAGATTATTCAAAATATGGTGAGCTCAGTAGGTCACCTGGTCCCTCAAAGCTCTCCTCAGGTGGCACCATGACATCACCTCATTGAGTGTGAAGCAAGGAGTGATATTTTGCCCCCAAATAAGACAGATACTCTGTCTCAAATATACCTCAAATATTCAGTGTTAGAGAATTGTGATCTTAAAGATTTCAGGGTGTCTTATATATAGTTAAAATTTTTTCTAAAAACTAAATTTTTCTTTGACCTACTCATTCAGATTTAATTTCTTTATCTCTAAAATGGATACATACTGGATTTACTGCATGTGTAGTATAATTTAATGTGAGATTCCCAGTAAGAGTTGAGTCACTCACTCAGGCTGAGAGGTTGGCAGTTAGTGGAAGTCTCTGGGATGGTGATGTGAATAGGACCTGTGTCTAGATGTTACCAGACAGAGCTTTTCTTCATTGGAAAGTAGTGTTAAATGAAGATTTGCTGACAAATGGTCCAGGCGTCATACATGAGCATGACTCAAAATAGATTCCCTGATGTCTTAGGAAGGGTTGAGTGAAGGCCAGACAGAGGCTGGAGCCCAGCCAATAGCTCACTGAGTTTGCCGAGGTAAAGAAGATGTGGGTGGGCAGAGACCCAAGAGAAGCTACTATGTTGAACACCTTAGCATGTCTGGTGCCCTGAGACCCAAGCAGTACAGTAGTAAATGGCCATATTTTTCTTTTCTATCAAATTTTAAGTAAGGACTGAGTGCACATGGAATTTTTTCCTATTTAATATTATTATTACTTCATTTATTTTTAGTTCAACTCCCTCCAGCCTATTGTCAATATTTCCACTTTCTCCCAAGCTTCCTTGCTGAAATGTTTTTGTGAGTGTTCTGAAGTAATGACTTTCTGTCAAATGTTATATTTCATTTTCCCTCACAGGAAACTGTACTTTCCCAAAGTTATTTTTTCACCTAAGCATCTTCATTCATATTTCATTACTTCTATATGGTTTTCTCTGAAACCAGGGTGCATCAGGTCTCTTAGGTCCCGTTAGCCCCTGACAGTGGTTCCCTGACCTCGTGTCCAGCTCTGTCCCACCTCTTTGGGGCAGGTGTGACAGACAGCTTTGGGTCTTTCCCAGGAGAGAGGAGAGGAAGAGGCTGGGTCAGGTGGCTGAGTTTCCCTTCTAAGGTGGCTTTCTTGTTTTCCTTGTTTCTAATAAATATGAGTTCTATGTGCTCAGCACTGGGAAACTGTTGAGGAGATGGTGGCAACAGACTGGCAGAAACCTGGCATGGCCACCAGTGTAAGGACTCTGTCCACCCTCTCACCAGTTTGTGTCCTAAGTATGGGAACAAGGAAGAGGGGGACACAGATGGAAGTGCAGCCTGAGCCACCCTGTGGACATAGGCTTGGGCCCACATGCTGCCACCACTGGGGTGTCCACAGCCCTCTGGGCCTCACCAGCTCTTCTGAGTGGTCATGGCTGCCAAACACTCCTCTCAGGCCGTGTCAAAACAGCAACTGAGTATGTGTTTATGTGTGTAACAAGACAGTGTGTGGATTCTGACGGGAGTGTGTTTAACACAGGTGGAGTGCTCCCTCACTATCTAAAATAAGGACTGAGAAAGTATATGTGCCATTTTTCCTTTCTACTTTGATGGATACATTCTTTCTTTCACCCAGTATCATGTGGTGAGAAATCCTCCCAGTGCATGACAGGATGGCCAAGTAAAAAAATAGAAAGACAGATTGTCATGTCATATATCTCTGTCTCTTTTATAAATTATTGCAGATAAAGAGACAAAGTAAGACATCATTTATTTTTCTTCTTATTACAAACACTGTAAGTACTTTAATTTTCTACTACCTAGTTTTCCTAAAATTAATAGCTCCCATGCACTAGGAGCATTCTATATGATTGCTGCTTGCCACAATTTGTCCATTATCTACTTATTCAGTGGCTCATCTTATTTTTGCTCCATTTTGCAGATGGGAAAACAGAGGCTTCAGAGAGTGGCCTTTTGTTCAAAATCAGATGGAGTAAGTGGCAGAACAGTAATTTGCATAAGAGGTTTTAAATCTAGAACCCACGTTCTTAACAAGACACATTTTTTTACTTCCATATATACTGTTTGTTATACAGATCCATCATCCCTTTCCATCCAAGGCCCTAGAACAATTATTCTGATACTCATTACAGAAGATATTCTCTATGTACCTCCTCAGTGATGCTTCCAAAGATTCATTTATTCCAATAAATGTTACTTGATGATCTGTTATGGGAAAGATATCATGCAGGTCCTAGGAATGTTAGAAATGCCAGATAGAGGTCACTACTGAAGTGATAATTCTGTTCTAGCACCACTCACATTCTTATTAACTCATCTGATATAATACCTGGACCTCAAGTTCATTCAGAAAGAAATTTATTCTTTAAACTTAACCAGATTGTGTAGCCCACAAACTCAGTATTAACAGAAACTGTAAGTTTGTTTGCGACACATCCCCTCTCTCCTTCTGTGGATCTTAAGTCTCATGTTGTAGCTTTTATTTAGAGGAAGGGCTGCAGGAGACATAGCGAACATGAAAGAATACAAATTTAATGACTACATATTTCTAAACCATCTTCACTTGCCCATGATAAAGCAAGAGAACTCTGTCAAATATTACTAATATTTTATTTGATCACTAACTTAGTCCAGGCTATGAGGTTTTGTCCCCTCTTTGTGTGCCATCCTTAACACTTCTACCTAAAGCAAATTTATAGAAGCAGAGAAAGTGTGCAGTTTTCCTAGGCTTTTCCTGTTTAGTAAGAAAAAGAGCTCTGAAGAAGAGAAGTCTTTTCTATTTTTTTTATTTTTTTGGTTTTTCTCCGGTACCAGGAACCGAACTCACGACCTTGCGCTTGCCAGGCAGGCGCTTTGCCACTGAGCTAAATCCCCAGCCCCGAGAAGTCTTTTCAATTGCGTACCCAAGGTGACCATTGGGCATGACCTTTTTTCAGTATGGAGGGTTTAACCCAGTGCCTCTGCGCTGAGCTATATTGACAGTCTTTGTTTTTGTTTCATTTTGTTTGTTTTACAACAAGGTCCCCCTAAATCCCAGTTTCTCAGACTGGGCTCCAACTTGTCTTCATGCCTTAGTCTCCTAGAGTTCTGGGATTACGAGTATGTGCCACCACACCCAACCTGGCCATGACTACTTCGTACCTGCACATTCTGTCCTGACTGAGCTCTGCGGATCCCATATTTACCCCAAATGGTTACAGTATATTCTTTTAAAGTTAACAATTTGTAAGGGTATTCAAAGAGTCCAAAAGTGCAGTTGAAATGTTCTGACCCTTTTGTTTAAACAGGTTTCTGACCCTCTATAAGCTTCAGGTGTTTATTCAAAGAACAAGTTTGCTGGCAGGGCTTTATGATGATCCTCTGAGATGTTGATCACATGGAACAGCTAGCACATTCCTACCAGTGAATGGGAGCTGAATGGATGTAAATTCCATCCTATCTTTTCTAGCACCTTTACCCTGGGCAGTTCACCACTGCGGGAAATCTCTGGGAAATGAAATCATGGACCTCACCCTCTAAGATAATCAGGCAGTTTCAATATACATAGTTTTTCACTGGGAACTGAAGTCCACAGGAAATGCTGCCAAAGCAGACATCTGGGGGCATGGTTACTGGCATTTGTGAGGGTGTCTTTAAGAGCCAGCAGACCCCCTTTCTGCTTTTCTCTGATTCTGAGGAATCCAGAGAAGCCAGGTAGTGGTACAGGCTATGCCACTCGCCCAGCAGGACTGAGGGCTGAGAGGTAGCCTCCCATTGGGAAGGATGTGGTCACAGTCATGGCTGAGTGGTATGTGCTCATTAGTGGACTCTGTAGCACAGTAGATTTCCAGAGGTCAGGGTATTAGTTTCTCATTTCTTCTGTTTCTATCAGTTTTGTCTTAAGCACCAAAGGGGAGCAGACAGAATGTCATAGACCTCATGGTTATATTTCTTTATCGGCAAATGACCTTAAGTAAGGTTTGCTACTTTTGCTGTTGTTGTGCTTTTGCTATTTTTTTCTTATTTACTCAAGTAAATATAGATTCTCAAAAGTCTAAGTTACAGTGTGTCAGTACCTGAGTGTGAATGAAAAGTTGTACTTGGTTGCATTACCACGAACATATATATTTTTGTTGTGTTACTGAATTAAATATTTTCACTTGCCTTAATTGTACTTTATGGGGTATATCACAAAAACAGAACTGTCAGCATATAAAGGTTGCCTTTGAGTATTTGTTCTTTTATCCTTTTCTTTTTTCTTTTTTTTTTTTTTAGTAGTAGTAATTGAACCCAGAGCCATCATACTGAACTGTATCCTCAGCCCTTTTTATTTTCTATGTTAAGACAGAGTCTCACTAAGTTGCCTAGGTTAGGGTTGAACTTGTGACTTCCTGCTTCAACCTCCTTGGGTGCTGGATTACATGTGTCTACCATCATACCTGGTATTATTTGTACATATGTCACTTATTCTTTTGTCTAGCCTGTAGGCTACCTGGAGCAAAGCAACCAGTCTTGTATATCTATTTCTTTTTGATTCTCTATTACTGCTCCTCAAACTTATGATATAAAACAAAAACAATTTTCTGATGTTCCTGGATTCT
>NW_004955560.1:1719964-1721233 GCF_000276665.1 Chinchilla lanigera
TTTGTTTTTTGGGTTTTTTTCCGGTACCAGGAATCGAACTCACGACCTTGTGCTTGCCAGGCAGGCGCTATGCCGCTGAGCTAAATCCCCAGCCCCATTTCTTTATATGTTCTAGATAGAAGCCCTTTGTCTGATGGACAGTCAGGTAAAACTTTTTCCCAATTTGTAGGTTTTCTTTTTACTCTGCTGGTAATTTGTTTAGATGTGCAGAAACTTTCAGTAGGATGAGATCCCAGTTGTTCATTCTTCGAAGTATTTCATGGGCACTTTGGTTTCTGTTCTTGAACTCTCTGCCTACCCCTGTGTCTTCAAGGTTTTACCTACTTTCTCTTCCAATAGATTTGGGGTTTCTGTTTTAATATTGAGATCTGTGAAGGATTTTGACTTGAGTTTGGTGCATGGTGATAGGCTTGGGTCTATTTTCAGTCTTTGGCAGGAGTAAGCCAATTTTTCCAGCACAATTTATTAAAGAGGCTATCGTTCTTCCAGTGAGTTTGTTTGGTCCCTTTATCAAAGATTAGGTGGCTGAGTGTGTTTTTGGTTGTGTCTGTTTCTTCCAGTCTGTTCCATTGATCCTCAGGCCTGATTTTTAGCCAGTACCAGGTGGATATTATGACAGTAGCTTTATACTATAATTTCAGGTCAGGGATTGTGATGACCCCTGACTTGTCCTTGTTGCCCAGGATTGCTTTTGCTATTCTGGGTCTCTTCTGGTTCCAGATGAATTTAAGGAATATTTTCTCAAGATATGTGAGATATGCTAATAATAGTTTAATGGGAATTGCGTTGAATCTGTGCAACAATTTTGCTAGTATGACCTTTTCATAGTGTTGGTTCTTCCCATCCATGAGCAAGGAATATTTCTCCATTTATGGAGATCTTCTTCAGTCTCTTTTCCAGAGTACTGTAGTTTACATTGAATAGATCTTTGACTTCTTTTGTTAGATTGATTCCTAAATATTTCAAGTTCTTGGATGCTAGTATGAAAAGTACAGTTTCGTTAATTTCTCTCTCAGTCGGTTTGTTGTTTGTGTATAGGAATGCTATTGATTTTTGAGGGTTGACTTTGTATCCAGCTACACTGCTGAATTTATTAATTAATTCAAGGAGTTTTCTTGTGGAGTTTTGGGGGTCTTACATATAAAGTATCATGTCATCTGCAAATAGTGATAGTTTTACTTCTTCCTTTCCTATCCTTATTCCTTTTATTTCTCTCTCTTGTCTAATTGCTCTAGCTAGTGGTTCCAGAACTATATTGACCAGGAGTGG
>NW_004955560.1:1721785-1725294 GCF_000276665.1 Chinchilla lanigera
ATGTCACTATAAGAGGGGAACCTAGAGCACTGGGAACTCAGAACTTTTATACAGGGAAGTTAGCAGCCATGCCTGCCTTAAGCCTGAGCAGACAGTATTTTTATTGAAGAGGATGTTGTCTCTGATTTCAAGGCTGAAATCAAACTTGGTCTTTGCATCAGAGAATGAGGCAGTCTCTTTCCTCTGGGCTGTTCACTCTGTCAGTATTTTCCAAATGATCATCTGGAACAAAGACACCAGTGCTTTGCCCAGCAGATACTCAGAAATGTGAAAGACTAATGGGGAATGGCCTCAGCTGGGGACCCTCTCCATGGCTGGGGCTGGAGTTATTTGGAGGCTTCTCCATTCCCATATCTGGTGGTTGAATGGATTAGAAGCCTGTGCTCAGCTTGGACTGTCACCTGGAATCACACTCTTGGGATTGAGGTTATCACACTTTCTGGTTATAAGAAAGACACCAACAGCAGCCCATATTTATCAGGAAAGGAAGCAGATCTCACTCTAGCTGTGCGGGTCTGGCCATGTCACACTGGAGCAGAGCATGCAAGGGAAAATACTGTGTTCATTTTTACAAAGCCTTCCTATGAGGGTAAATTGAACACAAGTTTGTATTCATTTTAGACATAACAACACTCTAGTGTGCAGAATGATCCCTTACGCAGGCTGCATTCATGCCACAGAGTGGAACAGAAGACAAGGTCCACATCAAACTACTGGCTGTGGCCTTGGGATAGTCACTTGCCTAACTGAGCCTTTGCATCCTTGGTACCCAGGAAAGCACCAGAAACATACAGGCATTTGTCTGTCTTGCTTCACAGGTAATTTCAAGTGAGCAGAATCCAGAGAGTCTTGCTTGGGGCTGGGTGAATGGGCCAGGGGCTCTGAGGAATGCTGGGGGACACATGTCTGCCTTGGATGTAGAAATCTATAGACCATCTGCACAGAGGTTCCTTAGATCCTGAGCAGAAGGCACACAACACAGCTTCTAAATTAATGTCATTAAAGCCTTGTAATTCATCTGAGTTACAGGTAGCAGCGAGGGGACAAGTTCTCCAAGGACTGGACAACAACAGGACTATGTGGACTATTACATCGCTTTTGGGCTTCTCCTAACCCAGGGACCCACTCTACCTAGGGGAAGAAGAATGAACAGTGTGTGGGGGGAGGTTAGAACAGAGGATAAGATGCTAAGGGAGGGGTAAGGAACAGAAAGACAGCCAGCCATCAGTATTACACTGTGACTGTATTGAGTTTTCTCCAACAACTAGCAGTGCTCTGGCAAGAAGCCCACATTGATACTTTTGCTGTCAAGAATGTATATAAAGGACACATATATCTTTGACAAGATGGCTAATACTCCCACTGCCAAAATGTAGACATTTTTCTATTATCTATTAATAGTACTCTATCAATTAAAAACTAAAAATGTAGGGTCTATCAGTTATGACTAAGTAACCTGTTAAAATGGACTAATTTGAGGTTGATACAGCTAATTTATAAAGCATAATACAGGACATCTCAAAGGAGAAAATGCCTTTGTTGAAGCTTAATCCATTTATTTAAAACAGTGTAGAATATTGTATTTTTAGACTCAGTGGGGAGTCTATTTTATTTTTAGACTTTACTTTTAGACTATTTTATTTTTGCTGACATTTTTATTTGTCTACCAGAAAACAAGTCAGGAAAATCACATGGTGACCGGGAGAGACATTATCAGCAAGTTGGAGAAAGTACATAGGACATTCTTTATTAGGAATGATGTTAAAGCAACTGGTCAGTAAGTCTTCCTCATCTAATAACTATGACATAGTCATAGTCAAATAGCATGGGACAGGAACCCTTTAGAGACAGTCAAAGGCTTTTGATATCCACATGGAATATCACAAAGGGTAGAGGGCCTCCATCTCCTCACTGGGCTACTCTGAGATTCAGAGACATGAACATTTTTCATCCATTGTGTAGCAGTTTCTCCAAACTCCTTCTCATGCTCAATACCACTAACATGCCATCTGCACACTCCTGCATCTCCACACATCACACGTAAGTGGTCACATCTGTCACACACATGTATATCTAGGAGGCTGGAGGACTCTGCAAAGAGGGCAAGAAATCATGGGACTTTTACACTGTGCCCTAGTGACATATCTGTATTTCTTGGTAGCAGCCACTTTTGGAAACAATATCAGACCACAACCCAGTGAAGTCTAGCAGCCCACCCCTTGCTTTGCAGGCAACTTTAGGGCTTGTCCCAGTCTTCTGCTATCTCTCTCAAGCACACATTCCTGTCTTTGGAAATATGAAATGTTCCCAAATAAGTGTGCTGTTCTCCAATGAAACACATTTCCCACTCAGGGACAAACACTGACTGTAAGCTAAAATGAACGCAAGCAGCTGAAGGTCCATAGAAAACTTCCTTAAGAATGAGAAATGTGTGTGATGTCACAGTCATCCTTGAGGTCTGCATGCTGCCTATTAAATTGAATGCACCTGGTATATTTACACAATGTGTCCAATGGCTTAGAGATTAGGATCCTAGAAACAATACCTGCCTTAGAGCAAAAATATACATACAATACTGCAGTACAGTCCATATAAATGATGAACTGCTTGAATATATCTATACCTCTACATATTTACACATATGTATACCCTGCATGTGGAGTCAGGCACACACACAGCAGCCCTTTCCTGGCTCTTCCACTTCAGTGTCCAGGACACCAGGTTGCAGTCTCAATGGCTGGCACAGGGGTCACCGCTGAGGACAAAGGACTGGCTTGATGCATCGTCCCCTGTGCAGGACCAAGTCAGCTGGACAGTGGCAGCCTGCCACACACGGCTTGTTGCAAGGACCGATCTCATTCCAGGTGTCACAGGTCTTCACACACCCCGGGCCACAGGTGTCATACACAGCACCGTGCTTGCACTGGGTGGCTGCAGAAGAGGAGACAAAGCAGGATCTGGAGGAATGGCTCTTCAGCTCAGCCTCAGCATGGGGCCAGATCTGCAGGCCGGGTCCATGCACAGACCTTTCCCAGTACTCAGGTCTGCATGATATTCAGATATGCACGGCACTCAGATGGACACAGCACTCAAACTGGATTTTCATTTTAATGAGGGAATAACCATCATCTTACATCTCTCACATGCTTTGGGGAAAACCTGTGTCTATAAAACCAAATCCTAAGATCTATCTCCTGGGTAAATTAACTTCAAAATAACATATACTAACAATGTAAGCTTTCCGTTCTCAGGTAAGGCAAACTATAAAGCATAAGCCTGTAGGAAAATGTATAAGGTTATTTGGACATTGCACTTTTGTTTGCAAACAATTTGGTTTAAAAACAAGTGTTTGCCAAACTTTTGTTTTTGTTTGCAAACTCTGCATCAGATCACGAACCTGACCACATCCATCTTTCCCACACAAACACAAATGTGCCATCTTTTCCAAAATTGTAGAGCAAATCATGTTCATGAACTGAGGTACCGCACTGTACTTGCTCAGAGAGTGA
>NW_004955560.1:1744581-1762663 GCF_000276665.1 Chinchilla lanigera
TAGAGTCAGGGCTAGAGATGAAAGGAGAAGCACCCAAGTTTTGGATAACTGGAGGATACAGGAGGGAAAGATTAAAATAGAATACAAAGGAATAGTCAGAAATGGCAGAGACAATGTTTACTCCCTTGAAAGTTTAAATGCAAGAAGTAGTTGAGAAAAGACAGAAAGCGATTATATAGACTCACTACCTTCCCCTGATTCATGCCTACTTCTCTTCACATGGCATCTGCAGCTTGCCTTCCTCAGGCTGCCTTCCTGTGGGTGAAGACCACATCAAGCTGCCATGAAGGTATCTCATTAGTCTTCCCATTTTTCCTATGACACTTGACATTGTCCTAGTTTTGCAATATTTCCTTGGGTACTTTCTGAATGTCTTTCCCCCTCTAACTGATAAAACCAGGGAGAATATAGACCCAACTCCTTTTATTTGTGTATTGCTCTCCAACATCTGGTACAATTCTTGGAATGTAGACAGCACTCAGTAAATACTTTTGGATGAATAATGATTGGGTTCTTTATGGTTGATAAATAAAGCAAAGCAGAAAAGCTCTCTCACTGCCAGTGTAAATAAAACTTCATGAATTAGTTATCTGTGTGTCAATCTGGGAAGGACAGAATGGAAAATGATCATGAGAATCCATAGATATCAACAACGGGACATGGTCCAGACCAAAATGCTGGGTAGTGTGGGCCTGAAAGGGAAAAACTACAAGAAAAATTATTCTTTTAAAAACTTTCTTCTTTTTGAAATTGCCAGGCTCTTAATATGCCTTACAGCTCTGTAATTAATTTCTTGATCCCTGTAACCACAAGAACATAAACAAACATGTAGGGTGTCTGATTGTAACAAGCTCCATGATCATTAACCTAATCTTGCAACTGATGATCTAGTTTTGTAACTGATGATCTCACCCTGCTAGCTAATCAGAGAACTGCCAGACTATTTGTCTCACTTTTGTAACTCCTGCTTATGCATCATATAAAAATACTATCTCACAACCATTCAAGGCCTGGTTTTGTTGAGGGAGAGATACTAGCCAGGACCACTGGCATAAAGTTAAAGCTGTTCACTGCCTCCAGACTTCCTTGGGTATCACTCCTTTCCCAGATTCAGTTCTGCCACATCATTCTTTTTTCCCTCTCTGGCAAAGCTGTACTGGCTGCTTAGGCCACCATCTGGGGCTTAGTGTCTGGAGAGGGGACCTCTCCAGGTTCCTTGATAGGTAGGCTCAAATATGTAAACAGAAAGTGAATTATTTGGGGTTTGACTTAGAAAAAGGACTCAGATGCCTGGGCCCAGAAAAAAAGGAAGTGATTTACTCCATCCCAAAATATGAAAATAAAAAATAGCTGTGAAAATTCCTAGGGGCTATAGGGTTCTGTCATATGTGAATATCTGTGTTCACCAAGGAGGCGAAGCCCCTGTATGACATGCTGAAAGGAAAAGAAAATGAAAGAGAACTGTTATATTGGACTTTAGAAAAACTGAATCTTTCCAGATCATAAAACAGGTGCTGTCAACAGCCCCAGCTCTGGGCATTCTTGACATAAACCAATCCTTTAACCTTTCTATTGTGAAAAGATGCAGCATCACAGGCCCTGACCCAAAAGATCAGCACTTGAGAGAGGCCTATTGCATACTTCTCAAATAACTTAGACTCTGCTGACCTTCCTGCCTGAGAACACTGGCAGCAACAGTCTTTCTGATTAAGGAAGCTAATGAGTTGACCCCAGGATAAAATCTGACAATTCGAATTACACACATTGTTCTGGAGTTACTGAGCAGATAGGGACATCCTTGGCTTGAAAAAACCGGGGTAAAGCAAAGAACGCCTTGGGAAAAACCCCGAACTAACCTTCAAACGAACAAAACTCCAAAACAAACCAACCTCCTAACCACTGAACTTGGCCCTCCAGATAACAGCTGTCTAGCTTTGACTGATAAGCTTTTTGTAAGCTGACCAGATCTACAGATGGAACCCTTGTCCACTCCTGAGTATATCCTACTCATAGATGGAAGGAGCTCAATCAAGGATGGAAAATGTCAGGCTGGATATGCTGTTGTTACTATAGAGGAGGTGTTACTAGCTGGGTATCTTCCTCAAAATTGGTCTGATAAGTGAGCTGAATAATGGGCCTTAATACAAGCTCTCAACTGAGCAAAAGGTAAAAAGTAAACATTTATACTGACTCAAGTTATGCTTTTGCTACTGTTTACATCCATGGGATGCTATACAAGGAATGTGGCTTCCTCATGGTGGAAGGAAAACAAAGTAAACACCAAGATAAAATCTCTTAACTCATGACAGCAATTTGGAAACGTAAAAAGGTTGCCATTATCCATTGTAAGGGGCACCAGAAAATAAAGGACATTATCACTCTCAGAAATCACAAGGCAGATGAGGCTGCAAAATTGGCAGGTGAGGGCTCCACCTGGGGGACAAATGATTTAAAACAAAATTTGGAATCTCAACATGAAGCATCCCCTGATACTATCCTCAATTTGCTGAGTGAGCCCTTCTACTCTTCCAAGAAAGAAAGTAGATAGGCACAATAGGAAGGAGTCTACATGGGACCAAACAGTGCTTAGACTTTACTGGACAACTGGATGATTATCTCTCAGAATTTGCTCTATATTTGGGTGAAATACCACCACACATGGAGGAAAGACTGCTGTGAATCAACTTCTAAGGCATTACTATTACATTCCTAAATTAGCCTCAGCTGAGTCCACATCTGAGCCTAAACCCTTACCGGGAATCAAACATGTGGATCTTTCACCCTCTGAAAATCTACAAATAGACTTTATAGAAGTCAAACCATGTAGGGGCTGCACATATGTCCTGTTGCTTGTCTGTACTTATTCTGGATAGCTAGAAGCATTTGCCACTAGAACTGAAAAGGCCAGTGAAGTCTGCAGAGCACTACTGCTATGATGAGAAATCCTCCCTAGATATGGGCTGTCCCTCACTATAGGCAGCAACAGTAGACCTGCATTTGTGGCAGAAATAACCCAAAAGCTCACTAAAGAACTAATAATCAAGAAGAACTTACATACAGCATACAGGCCTCAAAGTTCTGGAAAAATCAAAAGGATAAATAGCACTCTAAAGTCAATATTAACTAAGTATTAGCAACAAACTCAGGCACCATGGATAGATTTACTTCTCATGTCCCTTCTTAAGGTCCAAAGTTCACCAGGACCAACAGCATATACACCCTTTGAAGTTCTGTACGGGAGACCACCTCCCATGACTAGAGGTCCCCAGGGAGATCTGTCAGCTAGGTAATATATCACTGCAAGAACAACTTACACAGTTAAGAAAGACTTTCTCTCAGATATACAAAAATATAGCTGAAAGGCCAGCCATACTCACAGACACATCTGTTCACACATATAGCCCTGGGGATATGGTTTGGATAAAAGACTGGAAAAAAAGAGCCAGGCTGTAAAGGACCTTATATAATCATATTGGTCACCCAAACAGCTATCAAGGTTTCAGAAATTCAGCCATGTATGCATTATTCTTGGATCAAGAAGGCTCACCAGGACAACTGATGGAAAGTCTACCCAGATGATTCAACTCCCCTGAAAATAACCCTGAGGAGACAACACACTCAAAGCCCTGCTCCTGTCACTTCAGATGCAGACAGGTCAACGTATGGCTAAAGCTTGAGGCCAACTTTCATGGGATCCCAAGTGTGATTATTTACCTCAGTTCTCTGCCATATGTACTTGATATTGTGTTATCCATCTTGGTTGTTGCTCCCTATCCTCTTACTGGATGTGGCCTCTGCTTTGGCTTTGTGGACAGTTGCCTTGGAGATGTGGAAGGCAACCAGGAAAGTTATTTTCCTTATTCTTTATATGGTTTTGTTCATCAGACTTGTTATTTTAAACTGTCTTCCTCACCTAGAGAAAACCTAGGGTTATAAATTATAATTAGAAAATATTTGTCATTGCTAATGTGCTGGCATTTAATGTTGGAGTCTGGATTCTGGCTCTGCCCAATTTAACCACAGGAAATCAAATTGCCACAACCCAAGGTCATATTGAGTTTTACCTGGTAAAAACTGACACCTAGGAGGTAATTAAGTTTAAAATCTGGAATGCACAAGGCCTAGTAATTGCTAGATGTGACCTTTGTCAAATTATTACCTTTCCAGATACATGGACACTCTTGTGTCAAAAAGAGTTCAGGAGGCCCCATGGAGAATCTGGTCTGGTTCTCTTTGATTTCTATCTGTGCCATGGGGACAGGTATGGACACACAGGCTACAGATCCAGAAAAGAATATAATTGTCCCTCCTAGGAATATGTGTTCATAGCCTCCTATTCAGGGTGGCTCGATGACACTCAAGACTCAGTTTGGATCTAAAGCAAAAAAAGGACAAAAATGTGCACCAGGGTCATGCAATTTGATGCACCTCTTTCTAACTGATCCCAGTGAGCCCTCCTGGTCTCCTGATCAAACTTAGGGAATATGACACTGGTCCACAGAAAATGATCTAGGGGGATACTTTACTACCCAAAGATTACTTTTTCCCACCATCCCCAAGATGGTAGAAACAGACAACTTTAAGGTCACCCCTCAATTAGCTGAACAAGACAAAAATGATGTAAAAGAAGTGCTCCTGATTCCCCAGACATATGGAACATATGCTACAGTCTGCCCAAAATGTCCAGAACATTAGCTCCCCAGATGTTGCTTCTCATTGTTGACTTTGTCTTAGGTCTGCACCTTTCTTTTACTGTGCAGTTCTCACATATCTGCTTCCTCAAAAAGGCTCACACAAATGTAAAAACTCAGATGCTGTTTTAGCTTTTCTACCTGTGTGTGGAAACGTAACTTGTGTCCTCCCACCAGGTACCTCAAATGTACCTCTGAAGTTATCCTCTAAAATAAAAGGGGCTTAGATTTAGTCTTTTTAAAACAAGGAGGGGTTCGCAATGTCCTAGGAGAAAACTGCTGTTTCTGTGCAAGAACAAAACCACAAACAGCGATGGTTCCAAGGTCTATCTGACCTGGAACCACGGCTGGGACCCCTTTTGGGACCCCTGACAGCCCTTATGTTAAATCTCCTGATAGGGCCCTCCTTGAGTAATTGGATTACTCACTTTGTTTTAGAATGGATCAACAGTTTCCACACGGCCCTCAGAGCTGCCTCTTCTTATGCAGCTTTAGATAGAAGAGGCTGCCCCAACACTGAAAAAGATTTTTCTGAGTAGTGACAAGAGGGGAAAATGGAAGAGAAAAATCGTACAGGAAAAATGGCTCTTTTTGAAACTGCCTAGCTCTGTAACTGTTTCATGGCCCTGTAATTACTTTCTTGACTTCTGTAGCCAGGAGAACATAACCAAACATGCAAGATGTTTGATTGTAACAAGCTCTGTGATCATTAATCTAGCCTTATAATCAATGATTATTAATGTAGCCTTGTATTGATGAGCTCACCACGCTAGCTAATCAGAGTACTGCCAGGCTGTTCATCTCACCTTTGTAATTCCTGCTTAAGCATCATATAAAAGTACTAGCCCACAAGCACTCAGCGCCTGGCTTTGTTGTGGGAGAGATCCCAACCAGGACCACTGGTATGAAATAAAGCTTTTCACTGCTTCCAGACTTCCTCAGGTGTCATTCCTTTCCATTTCCTGGACTCAATTTAGTCACAAAAGGTCCTCAGCTGGCAGTATGATCTGATGTTGAGTTCCTGGATCCCAGACCCCAGGGGAGGGAGGTGAGCTCCCCAGATCCTGGAAACCATGGGCAGATGTTGCTGCTTGTGGTGGAGATAATAAGAGGAAAGGGTGAAACACAGAGCCACATGAAGTCAGCTGCCTATAAACGGAAACCAGGCTTATTATGCAGGAATTGCCTCCCATAGATTAAAAGCAGAAAGGCAATGAAAATGCCAATGGTGTTAATAAATGCTGTCAGTAAGACAGAACATGGTACCAGCACACAGAAACTTTTGTACTTAGAAAACATTAGAAGAATGACTTAGTGGTAGAAGAGAAGGTGACAGTACCACACTGTGTCTGAGTAGCAGGGGACACAGACCAGAAGGGACCTAGAGATTAAACCAGATTTGTGGATGGGAACCATAACCATGCAGGACACTGGGAGGATGACAATTACCACGCATGGTCCTGAGCAATGCAGGATTCTTCAAGCCATGCTCACTACCAGAAGCCCATGAAGGGACATGCACAAAGCTCTTGGCACACTACCTGGGATGCAGTAAGAGGCTTGCTACATGTTAATTTTTAAAATGTCATTATTTTAAATCCCAAGATTTTATATTTCATTATAAAACTTATTACAAAACTGCATGGACATCATTTGCTCCTATGGTCTGAAAGCATTCTGGATGATTTCAAAAGAGAATGCATGCTAGACAAATAAATTACAGATTGATTAAAGATTTAAAATAAAATAAATGGAACTATTAAAATGCTTGAAAATTTAATTCATATTTTTATGTAGACTATGGGCATGTAAACCCCAAATAACATAAATGAAAGAGAAAACCCATTAACCACAAAGAAAAACAGATATATTTCACTACTGAAATATTAACAATTGCATATGATAATCAGAGAAACAAATGACAAGGAGAAGAAACAGCAGCATGCGGTAAAGGGCCAACTCACCAATGCCAAAAAACTCCCAAAAATCAATTACAAAAAGATGCATCTGTTGTCACTTCAGAAAGTTCTTTCATTTTGCTTTTAAGATTTTTAGGTTTTTATTGTTTGTTTTAATGAAAATACTCTATGTTAGCAGAGGTAAGAAAAAGTCCTGCTTGTTCATATATTGCTGTTTAAAAATACAAATTTGGCAATTGCTTTGGTCTTTATGGAACAGTTTAGAAATATCTATATCTATACCTGTATCTATATCTATCTAAAAATAACTATATCAATACCTATATCTATATCTGTGTCTATATGTATCAATATGTGTATGTACCAAAACCCTTAAAGTGTGTGTCTTGGATACTTCACTCTCATTGCTAGGACAAAATACCCAACATCTAAAATTAAGGAAGGAAAGGTTTAGTTAGCTCACAGTTTGTGGAGTTTTCAGTCCATACTTGGCTGACTCCAAGGAAGAGGGCAACAGTTCATGGCAGAAGACAGCAAAAGCAACAACAGCAAAAAGGAGGAGTGGCTACAAGCAACCACTTTCTCTCCCTTACATTGTATGCAAACTTCCTGCCCCACTGTGGATGTAGCACTAAGACTCATGAATCAATCATAAAGTCTAGAAGCCTGTCCCATGACTGCATGAGGCTTTGGGGGGACATTCAGACACAAATTATAACAGTGTGCATGTCATTAAACCTGGCAACTCCACTTCTGAAAACTTTACCTAAAAAAATAGAGATGAGCACAACGATTTAGTCAGTATGTTCACTGTAATGACAGTTGAATCATCATAGAAGTACGATGGCCTTATTAAAAGCTAATATTTCTAAAGTGATTTGGATGCATAATGAGCTCTATATAGATACTTGCTGAGTGAAAAAATATAAAATATTATGCAGATACTTAATATAATACCAGAGAAGAATATTTATTAGTGTATAAGATAGAAATAATATGGTTAAGCTGCAAAAACTGGCTAAAACCTTACCCACAATCTGACCTCTTTGTTGTAGACACATACAAGTATGTATATGTAGACATATACACATACACCACAAAATGTTAAAACCAGTGACCTTGGCAAGGTGATTTTACTTTCTTCATTGTCTGCATTTAGTAAATTCCTGTAGTGTTCACAATATATGCACAACATGTTGCCAAAGCATAATGAGTTTGGATTTCAACTTGTTCAAAGGAAAAATACTATAGATCTTATAAACTCCTTCAAGAATATAAATATCAAATTTATACAAAAGTTTCTATAAACTCTACAACACAATAGCTATGTTCATTCTTTAGTAACTGTCCAGAGCTTTTCCTCTCAGATTCATTTCACAACTGACAGCAATTCATAGACATAATTTTGCCATAAATCATTTCCTCTTTGGGAGGCTGAAAAGGTTCTTGGCCTGTGAGATTCACACAGATCACTAAGGAATTATTTATCATCTTCCCATGCCAACTAAGATCCAAACCAAAGTCTTGAATCCATATTGGTTCCACCTGGCCACCCTCAGATGAGACTGATTTTCCACAGACCAGACAACTGCCCACAGATTCCTGTAACATCCAGGCTGCAGCCAAGCGACAGAGTCTTTACAACTCAATTGAATCAAGAGCAGAATCCATTGACTGACTGAGCAGACAGACCATATCCATGGAAAGGTAAATCAGGGACAGATTCTGTGTGAACCAAGAAAGTCGTGCAAGGCTGGGGTTCAGTGAAGCCTTGAGTACAGATCACCAGGATGAAACCTCTATTACTAATCAAGAACCAAAAATAGCTCAGAGTCTCTGATTTCCATTCGAAATTCTATCAAACAGTAGGAGATTATATAAAAGCTTAAGAAAAAATAATAAAAAGATATGTGAGTTCAATAAGTTTTCAGCAAGTTATTTATTTATTTATTTATTTATGTTTTTTTGAGACAGGGTCTCATTCTGCAGTTCAGGCTGGCCTTGAGTTCATTTTGTAGCCCAACTGGTCTTGAACTTGCAACAATCCTCCTGTCTCAGCCTCCTGAGTGCTGGGATTACAGGCATGCACCACCACACCTGGTTCTAGCAAGTTATTAACAGGACTATATTTCAGAAAACTAATTTAAGTATCTGCCTTCCTTATGGAGATCCCAGCACTCACTCTCCCTGTTTAGCTCTCAAAGAAGGCTCAACCATTAGATTTCACAGAAAACTAACGAAGCAAAGGGCTTTTACTCCTGAAAACACTGTAAGGGCAAAAGTTTGTCTTCCCACAAAGTCTCTCCTACTCATTTATCCCTGATATCTATACAGATCTCAGCACACTAACATTGCTATCAGTTATTCCAGACCTAATTCTTCATACTTTTTTTTGATTGTTATGGTTTGTGTCTGAATGTCCCCCCAAAGCCTTATGCAGGCATTGGGCAGACTTCTAGAGTTTATGATTGATTCATGGTCCAGTGTTGGAATTATGGATGTGAGTGCTACACCCACCCATGCGGTGGATATTTTGCATACAATAAAAGGGATGGAAAGAGCCTTCCTCTCTGCCATTCCTCCCTTTTTTCTCTTGTTGCTTTTGCTATCTTCTACCACCATGAACTGTTGCCCTCTGCCATGTGCCACTCTGCCTTGGAGCCAGCCAAATATGGACGGAAACCTCCACAAACTGTGAGCTAAATAAACATTTCCTTCCTTAATTTTGGGTGTCAGATATTTTGTCTCAGCAATGACACAAAAGTAACCAAGATACTGATTACTTAATCTATGCATTTCTCCCTTAAATTATACATCCTTACATTAAAAAACAACCTGCTCTGGATTGGGAAGAATCATTTGGGGATTGGGCCCAACTCCTTTGGCTCCCATGGGAAACCTCAACAAATGCAGCTCATACCAGATCTCCATGCAAAACAACTAAACTTTTCTTTGGGAATCCATTCACAGAGATTCTACCAGACATCGCAGAAACACTGAGCACATAATGTGGGAAAGCACATGCAGTGGTGGTAAAGAAAGTAACAAAAGCACTACTTCTGTGATTCCAGACTCACAGGCCAGCTGTTCTTACCACACTACATCCTTTCCTGGATCCCTAAAGGCTTTGCAATCTGGCAGGAACTCTTGATGCTATGCTAATAGAACTAAATAGGAAGCAAATGCTTGCCTGAGCTTCCATGTACTTTCTTTCTGGTCCCCAACCAGACACTCACCTCCAGAAAATACAGAGGCAGACAAGCAGCAGATGTGGGAAGCATCGCAGGGAAGGAGCAGCTGTGAGGATTCTGGCAGAAGGAGCTGGTATGGGACTTAGCCCTCAAAGCATATGTCCTGTGCATTTATAGAGCCAAGTTTCCTCTGCCCACAACAAGACCAAAGGTGGTAAAAATGCAGCTGCAGCACAGAGCCCATGGATGCACCCCCAGCAGATCCCATGAAACAGGAAAAGTGACACAGAAGCCCAGTCCAGGCCATGCTTTGCAGTCTCATCAAGAGCAGGATTTCATTAGATAAGTTTCAGGAGCGGTGAGGACTTTCCTTGGGTACCAATTCCCTGTATACTATATAGTGACTGCCAGCTTTCAAGAGCCCACAAAAAGGCATAAACCAGACATTTAAACAGCTCTTTCCCATGGGGAAGATGAAAAAGAAGCTAAGGCCAGCAGGGAAGAACTAACCCACTGATACCGGTTAAACCAATGAAAGTTAAATTTTTAAAGAAATCTTTAACATGTGCACATGCCCAAGATCAATTAAATTAAGAAAATGAATTTCTAAAACTAGGATGCCAGCAAGAATCTGGTATTTTTCTTTTTGGAAAAAAAAAAAGTATAGATAGAAATAGTATAGTAAAAAGTCTCCTTCTCTCTATCTTTTAATCTTGACTCCTGCAAAATGTTAGAAAGTTACCTCAAGAAACTTAAAGAATACACAGTCTCTGCCCTTAATTAAGGGAGTCACAGCAAACACATACTCTACACTTCACACATGAGGCTCACCAGTTTTCAGGACACTCTCCTCCCTGTAAGATAAAGGACCCAAAGATGACAGCAAAGAAAACCCGGCAACTGAGAGCTTCTGGGGCGACCTTGGTGGCGGGGTCAGTGGCTGAGGCATGAGTTGGCTGCAAATATAGGGAGCCATTTGTGATCCTGCTCTGCATGGGTTCTTCAACATTTCCCCCACCCAGCTTAGCTTAGGGTGTGGTGCAAGACCATTTGTACTAATCCAGGCTCACACTGTCACACTGAAACCAAGAAAACCACATTTACAGATCCAGCATCCCAGAGATCAGCACAATGGAACATGAATGAGCCCCATTTACCTGCTGACAATTGGACTTATGCAGTCATGACATGGACCTCCTGGTAGTTTAAAGTCTCTACCAAATCTTGCAGATCTGGGTTGTAACTCGACCCTGGTTAGTGTTTACTTTGTCTTATGTTGCTCCTCTATCTCTACTTTAAAAGCTGAGTATATAGAATTTAATTTAAATTGCAAACATTTGTTGAACACTTACTTTATTGTAGTTTGTACTAAGTAATTTGAATATAACATCTCTACATTATCTCAGGAGATAGATGATAGAGGATAGTGTGCACTTTATAGATGAAAAGATTGAGACCTACAAAATTTCAATCATTTTCTTTTGACATGTATGAAAGACAAAACCAGGAGTTGAGTCCAAATGATGATGATCTGCCTTCAGTTTTAGCCATTACACCAAAGCACAGCAGCCTAAAAGGCCAAATGTATAAAACCTCATACCTGAACCACCAAATCTCGTACATCACATGGCAGCTATCAGATAAGGAGTCTAATATGACATGAATGAAAAGGAATCCCATTGGAAAGGCAGTCTTAGAACATGGAGAGCTGTAATCACTTACTGTTCAAAGGCGAGACCCCGAAGAGAGGAGAAAATCACCTTGGCCTGACTCCCTGCTGTATTTCTATTTTACTTCTGAAAAAAACTGAATCTAAGTCCAAATTGCATAATACTCCAAGTGGCTTACTCAGCCAGTTGCTGCTGTTCCAATTCAGGCTCTGGGGGCTGTCAGCCCAAGCTGTGCATGGAGAGTTGGCAGAAATTATAAGGTCTGGGAGAATTAGCTTTCTAATGTCCACAGGACACAGTGACAAATTAGTGCACAAATGCTGCTCAGTTAATCAGGTGACCAATTGGCTTCTCCCAGTGGAGAGGAAGATGCTGCCTCACCACATCCACTTCTCACGTGTGCTGCAGAGTTCTGTAAGGAAAGCATTCATTCTGCATCCCCAGTAACTGCTCCTGCATCACACCACTGAGAGTCTGCAATGCAAGGCGACTCAAGCTATGATGTATAAAATGTAAAGGTGACCAAGTCCCCAGCTTTACAGCACTTGCACCCTGTACTTGAGAACGTGGGAAATAAGCCAAGGAAAGCACAAAGAGCAACAGGAGTCCTGAACTGAGGTTACAGACTGCACAAGAAGCCAAATAGCTGGGTTAGCAACCACATATAACTTTGGGGGCCATGAAAAGTATCTGGAATTTGTCTTACAAATAAAAGGATCCAACTCAGATTTCTGATGGCAGGAGAGGGCTTGCTAGGCAAAGTGGCTGGGAAAAGATGGTGCTCAGGTTTGCTGTGACCCTTACACCTCACATGTTCCATACTTAGCTGCCAGTGCATCCATGCTGGGGGTGATGAGAAGTGGTGAGGACACGCAGCCTCTGCCCTCACCAACAGGTGGATGTCCTCATGCTGGGAGTGTACTAGTGACTGTGAGAGTGACTCTTTCTCACTCTCCTGGCCTCTCCCACATGTCTTCCTGCTCACCTTCCATCTTCCACCACGGTCTGGCACAGGAGAGACCCTTGCCAGATGCTGACATTGTGTGTTTTACTTCTGTTGTGGTTTGTATCTACATGTCCCCCTAAAGCTTCATGTACTTATACGTGGGGCTTTTCAGAGATGGCTAGATTTAGGTATGTGATTGTGGATTAAGTTGTGATACTGGGACTAAGGGTATGTGGTACTGGGTTAGTACACTAATTAGTTTACCACAGTTCTGTGTGTAGGTAATAGGAAGCCCCAGCGTTGGTGTGGTTGGTACCACCCTAAAGGTTTGCAGAGCCTGGATAGGATAAAAGGCAAAGGGAAGCTTGATGCTTTCTGTTCATTGCCTTCTGCTTGCCACACCATGGACTGTTTCTCCTGTGTGATGCTCCTGTACCATGCCGTCCTGCCATGGAACAAGCCAACTATGGACTGAAACCTCTACAAACTGTGAGTTGAAATAAACCTTTTGTCCTTCAACTTCAGGTGTCAGAAATTTGTCTCAGCAAAAGGGAAATTAACTAACACAACTCCCTAACCTCTCAAATCATGGACCAAATAAACTTTGCTTGTAGATTATCCAGTCTCAGGTATTCTGTTATAGTAACATATAACTGACTAAGCCAGTCAGGTATGGTGGGCATGCCTGTCCTCCATGGACTCTGAGAAGCTGGGACAGGAGGATTAGAAGTTCCACCCTAGCCTCGGTAAGTCAGCAACTTAGCTAGACTCTGTCTCAAGATAAAAAAAAAAAAAATGGCTGGTGATTTAGCTCAGTGCAAAGGCCCCAAGTTCAATACAGAAACAAACAAACAAGCAAAGCATGTGACTAAGAGAGATCCTGGCAAAGGGAACAGGAGCCTATGGCTGTGGTTCAGGCTGAAGGAGCTGGTGGGAGGAGTCAGGGTCAGCCCCTCAGAGTGCAGCAGAGACAGAGAGACACACAGCTTTGCCTGAGCCCTGTCCACATGCTGTCCCTAGGCCCTATTGTCTCACTGGGCCTGGTAGCCACTAGTAGCTCCTCTCCATCCCATTTTGTAGACAAGGAAAGCTCATGGAAGTTGCCCAGTGTCATAGGCAGTCAGTGGGAGAAAAGGAATACAAGTATAATTTCTTTACTAACCAGCACAACTTGTGCTGGTTGAAGAGGGTGGGAAGGTATCATGTCTAAAGTTTCCAAGCAGAGACAGTGAACTATCTTACCTAATAAAGGTCAACAGAAATATGTAGGAGTGCAGGGTCAGCTTTCCAAGGCAGTTTGTTCTTGATTAACTGAAGTTTGCCCCAGCAGAGCTGCAGAGGATCACATTCTTTATTCCCACTCAAGCCTGAAAGGAATTCCTTAGCTTGGCTGAAGGGTCACACACTGGCCCCATGGCATCCAGGATTGGGCCTGAGCAGGACAGGCAAGCAGGCACCCAGTCTATCTCAGTTCTGCTGAGGTTGGAGAATGAGTCTGAAATTTATCACATGATGCCCTGACAGCTCTCTGGTACACAGTACCTCTGATACTGTGGAGCATCTCATAGGTGAATCATCGGACAGCAGTGAGGACACACATGACACCTTGACATCCCCAGGATGAGCGGAGAACACACAGACAAGAGGCCCATTGCATCCTTTGCCTCCCTCCTCCCCACCAAAGGCTGGGTCTCCCTGACCTCATGCATTGCCCATTTTTGAGCCCCCTGCTTCTACATACCAAGCAAACCCTAAAGAAGATAAACCCAAAAGACACATCATTGCAGAAGGAAAGCAAATACAGCTACACATGTGCATAAGGGCCATCTCCAGGAGTCTGAAAATCCTAAAAATGTACAAGAGTCAACTTTTCCCCTCTCTAACCTGAAATGTGTTTCTGGATGCACCCACACACAGAGGTTTCATGCTAGAGACATCGCACATCCTTTGTTCCACTCAGACAGTGGGCACAGGGAAGCTGAGTCCATCATGGAGGTATGGGAGGTAAGGAAATTTGGAGCATCTTTATCTGAGCTGCTCTTGGGACCTCCTCAATCCCGGCTGCATGCTCATGCTTCAAACACCGCTCAGAGTGTGTGTTTGGTTGGGTTGAATTACATTTCCTTTTCTCAGAGGTAATTCTAGAAATTTCTAGAGAAAAAGGGGACATGGTTCTGAGCTCAGGAACTACAATCCAGTGACCTAAAAGAAAAGGAACAGTTGCATTAAAATTCCAAGGAAGAAAAAGAGAGACTGAGCCCCAAGACTGAAGCATCCCAACATTACTGCCAAGCAACCAAGTCTGGAATTCAGGTCAGCATCAGTGTCCTTGGATGTGTCTTTGCTGGAGTGTCCCCTCTGATTCCTCCTGGTTAAGCTGGGGATTGTGGGAAGGGGGAGAAATATGCAGGGCAATGATAAATGGCCTCTTCCCCAGAGCTTATCTCTCTTCAGGGAAGCTGTCATCTAGAGGAACAATGAAAGTATGTCCAGGGCCAAATAGAACTAGTGCATAAAACAGAACAACCAAAGTGTCCAGAAGACAAAAGGGCAGGGGCCATCAATTCAAGCTGGAAAAGGCTTCCAGAAAGAGATGGTGCTTATGTTGGGCTGGCACAGAGCAGTGCAGTAGGCACAAGGAAATGGAAATACAGACACACTCATCAGCAAGTACCAAGTGACTTCAGGGTGGCAGATGCATGGAGGAGAACTTGGGCAGATTGGGAAATCTCAGAATCTCAGTTATTGCCTGAAGGCAATGTAGGGTGTATGCTGGACTTAATGAATGACAGAAACAACAGGTGCTTCTGCGTCAAGGTATGGAGGAGGTCCAAGCTTCAAGATGAAGTGGGAGCCTTGGGAGAGCTTGGCCTTAGAGCAGACTGCTGGGTCCTACATCTATTTCCTATGAGGCTCAGCATCATGGTCCATCTCTCCAAGGTCCCCAGCCACCTCCCTGCACTCCTGCAGACTTAGCTGCCACCACAGCTATATTTGAACAGAGCTTTCTCATTTCTTGTTTGTAGAGAAGGTATTTTTAAAAATCAGTGCCTTCAAAACTTTCTTCTAAACAAACTTCAGTCACAAAATCTCCCCTTTGCCCAGGGTGAAGAATGGGGAAAATGGATGGATTTGGAGTTGCTATGATGCTGGAACCACTCAGAATTTCAATGTGGAGGAAAACAGCTTCCTACTAGACTTAGATAGAAAGGAACTCAGACCAGGATCAAGAGGCTACGGCAGAATCTGGGGAGGAATGTACCCCTCACTCTGTAAAACATGTAGTTTCAAATCATAGGGTTGTGAGATGCTAGCTTCACACAGAGCCCCAGTTGGGCTTGGATGTGGCTGGACATGAACCAGGAGTGAGGTCACATTTCTCTCTTTTGCTACCATGTCTGCTCCGTGCTATTCCAAGCATGGGTCCCAGACCTCTGCTCAGTCCTCTTACTCACAGTGAACCTGATGCCTTCCCACCTCCTGCAATGCCTGCATCCCTTCTGCCTGCACACTGGTGGGAGCGGCCCTCTTCAGAGAAGAGGGGCTTCACCATCCTCAGAATCTCAGTGCATCGAGGGCTCTGCAAAGCATGAAATCACTAAGTAATGAGCACCACTTTGAGTGGGAACAAAGCAAGCAAAAAGTGAAATCAGTTTCTTTCCTTAGAAATTTCTCAAGTAGGAGGAATTTAGACATTTCTAAGTGGGTCCTGAAAGCAAGAAGAAGATGAAAACAAAGAAAATGGTCTTAAATGTACTCAGCATCAGAATTAAAGATCTCAGGTCCACAATGAACTCAGTCTTCCACAGAGAGGCTACATATTAGCATGTAGCAATCATGAGGAACATAAAAAGTGTGAACTAGAGAAAGACCATTTGGAAATCTATACTGTATGTTTATTTTTAAAAAATCAGTGCCTTTAAAAGAACAATGGGTTGAAGTCAGTCTGTTTAAAATTTAACCAACAAGCCACTGGGGGTGATATATGCCTATAATGCCAGCATTCTATGAGGCTGAGGCAGGAGGAGCAAATATTCCACCCTCCTTGGGTAAGTTAGTGACTTAGTCAAACCTCTTCTCATTAATAAATAGATAAATGAACAGATAGATAAATTGATAAATAGATGAATACAAAAACAGATAATAGATAGATGATAGATAGATAGACAGATAGACAGATAGATAGATAGATAGATAGATAGACAGATAGATACTGGATAGGGATGTAGCTAAGTCCCAAAGTGAAGACCCGGGGTTCATTCCCCTATAGAAGGAAGAAAAGAAAGAAAGGAGGGAGGAAGAAAGGAAGGAAAGATTCAACCAATATAAACTCTACAGCATATTACCTCCAGTGTCTGAATAGAAAAGTTCAATGAAAAAACTTTTAAAAATCTTTCAAAATCACAATAAATTGTAGGATATGAAACATTTCAAAGTCCAAGTGCTGCAGCTCAGTTGAGAAATCAGAATATACTGGGTTAGGGATGGCTTAGCAAGAGGAGTCACTAACAGATCACCGTGGTGAGGAGCCGGGCAAGGTCTACGTCAAACAGGTTTGGCTTTAGATCCTGCTCTGCCTCTCTCTTAACTAGTTCACCTTGGACAGCACCGTCAACTCCACCAAGTTTGGCTTCCTCATTCATACAGGAAGGAAAGATTCAGAACCCTCACCTGTCTCGCGGTGCACATTGAGCACAGGGTGCTGCCGGCTATCCCCGCCTGCTATAGCAGTCAATGCTGTTGACTCCACGACCCGACCTCCCCAAGATCCAGGCTCTTAATGACACATGCTCAACCATGACTGCTGCTACCTCCTGTCCCCAAAGGGTGCAGGCCACCAACCAGGAAGCATAGGGTCCATGTTCTCTCAGTGTCTGATCTTTACTTTCCTCCTGAGGTACACACTGACCTCAGATTTCTCTCCGTCCATATTTGCTGTTCACATCAATAATCCACAAAGCCCCAGGTCAGTATCTGCTCACCATCTCTCCTTCCTGGCTTTGATCATGAAGACAGACAAGGACTCTAATTTCCTGCTTTCTTTCTCATATGGAAAACTTTCAGGGTTTCTGGCCCATGTGCTGTGCACAGCTCCAGTGCATCTAAGCTTTGTGCTCACACCTGGCCATTTGCTGTTGTATGAGGGAGAAAGCAGCTCATCCCTCTCTCTGTGTAACCTCTACACACTAGGTAAGACAGTACAGACCACAAAGGACAGCTCTTTCCTGCGAAAAGAATTATATTTTAAGTTTACTAATACAATTTAGATATACAGAATGATCACATTCATTATAGGGAACTTGCACCTGTATGTGACATATCTTAGCTCTGCTTTTTTTTCTCATTTCCCTCCCTTCTTTGACTCCTCTCCTCCTCTTTATTTACAAAGCTTTGTTTCCATTTTATCCTTTTCTTTCCATTCTTTTTCTTTTCCTTTCCATGTGCGCCCCCCCCCCCAGTTCGCCCTTCCTTTTGAACAATTTCTTCCTACTTCACAATAAATATTATATATTTTGGTCCTTATTTACACTTTCAGTTTCTCACACCTGAGAGACAATGTGATATTTACACATAGGTGTCTGATTTATTTCACTGCAGAGTATGGTCTTAGGGTCTATGAATTTAGCTATAAATGTCTCAAGTTTATCTTTCTTTAAGGCTGAGT
>NW_004955560.1:1764513-1770293 GCF_000276665.1 Chinchilla lanigera
GTGTATCATATTTATTAATTTGTGTATGTTGTATTATCACTGCATCCTGGATGAATCCTATTTTGACATGAGAAAACTCCCAAAAGAAGGCATAGCAATCATAAATATATACCAGCAATACAGACCCACCCAACTAACAAAATTACAGGGGGGGACCTTGATACCCCACTGTCACAAATAGACCAATCACCTAGACCAAAAAAAGAAAACCAAAAAAATATTAGAATTGAACCAAATCTGTGAACTAATGAAATTAGTAGATGTCTACAGGATGTTCCATCTCACAACATTAGAATACACATTTTTCTCAGCTGCACAGGGGACACTTTTTTCAAAATAGACCACTTACTTGCTATTAGACTATGCTTAAGTAAATGTAAAGGAACTGAAATTATTCCATGCATATTATCTGAACATAGTGCAATGGAACTGGAAATCAATTGCAAAACAAATCACAAAAACTCCATAAATGTATGGAAATTAAGTAACACCCTCCTGAGAAACCAATGGATGACAGATGAAATTAAAGAGAAAATTAAACAATACCTACAAATAAATGATAATGCCAACACAATATACTGGAATTTATGGGATGGAATGAAAGTAGTCCTAAGAAGCAAATTAATAGTAATGAATTTTCACATCAGGTGAACAGAATGCACTCAAATAAGAAACCTAATGTTGAGCCTCAAACTTCTAGAAGAAAAAGAAGTCAAGGCAAAGCTGGTATGAAGGAGGAAATTATAAAGATCAGAGCAGAAATTAATGCAACTGAGACTAAGAAAACAATACAAAAAAATCAGTGAAACAAAGAGTTGGTCCTTTGAAAGATTAAATAAAATTGACAAACCCGGCTGGACATGGTGGCACACTCCTGTAATCGCAGCACTCAGGAGGCTGAGGCAAGAGGATCATTGCAAGTTCGAGACCAGCCTGAGCTACAAAGTGAACTCAAGGCCAGCCTGAGCTGCATAGCGAGACCTTGTCTCAAAAAGACAAAAAATAAATAAATAAATAAAAATTGACAAACCCTTAGCCAACCTTATCAAAACAAGGAAAGAAAAGACTCAAGTTCGTGAAATCAGGAATGAAAAAGATGAAATCACAACAGATTCTTTGGAAATCCAGAAGATCATCATACCTACTTTAAGAACCATTACTCTAAGAAGATGGAAAACACAGAAGAAATGGGCAGATTCCCAGATACATATGAATTACCAAAGTCGAGTTAAGAAGATATAAAAATTCTAAATAACAACTAAAATCTTACCAGTAAAGGAAAGCCCAGGTCCTAATGGATTCACTGCTGAATTCTATAAGAAATTTAGAGATCTAATGACATTACTTGTCAAACTCTTCAATGAAATTGAAAGAGAAGTAGTACTCCAAAAGTCATTCCTGGAAGCAAGTTCTACCCTGATACCAAAACCAAAGAAGGCCCCAACCAAAATAGAGAAGTACAGGCCAATCTTCCTAATGAACATAGAAGCAGAAATCCTCAATAGGATGCAAATTTAATCCTCTGAGAGTGCTTTTGCAAATGTGTTTATTGGAATGATGGGAATATATTTCTTTTGTCTCTCTGTAGTCAGTCTCCTAGGGAGATAAAAGCCAGAGTCCCTGGGTAAGAGGCTTAGACACTAAGTGCATCCCCACCTAGATCAAAGTAGCAGTTCCTTAGTGCATAATTTTAAAGTACAGGTCCCAAAGTCAACCCTCTTTTTATTGATTGACTGAAGTTAAAAATTTGTTGAGGACCTCAGGAACCTGCTTCAGCTTTTCCTGCATTCCCGCTACTCAAGGAAGTGGTTTTTCAGACACAACCCCCAGGAACTGATTAGAAATGCAAGTTTTCAAGTTTCACCAGGACCCCCTGAATCAGATCTGTAGGTGACTCTGGCTCATTCCAAAGGTTCAGGACTGCTGACCCAACACATGGACTCTATCATAGGTATGAGCCTTTCCTAAGAAGCCCGTGATTCAGCCAGCTGCCTTTGCACAGCACTGCTCCTGTTCATGGAGTCTCACTGAGTCATGAAGCAGGCTCATCACATATCCATCTGCAGGTAGTCAGATAAAAACCAGCCTCAGAGGACACCCAGCCAAGGTACCCCTGATTCTGAGGAGTGCTGGCACCCACCAGGCATCCTGACTTTCCAAAGAGCAAGCTGAAACCATAGCCTGGCCTATGCTCATGAGGGGCATGGCCAGTGGAGGCGGTCTGTTGGGCCTGGGATTCATGAAAGAAACCTCACTGAGGCTCACTAGAACCTCCGGACACTGATACTATCTCAATTGAAAATGAAAAGAATGGAATTTCAGAGGAGTCAGATCACTTGCCCATGACCACTGTCACTTATTCCTTAACTTATTCCAGAAAGAATTTAAGTCTGCGTACAAACCTACGTGCAAACTGGAATGAAGTGAAATCTAGTGAATGAAGAAAACAGGAAAAAGAAAAATAAAACCAGGTTTGAGATGAACTTTAAAAATAAAATCCATCACCTGGAGTTGTATGCACTTCATAAAAATGGATCATAAGCTTGGCTCTGAGCTATCTAATAACCACTGGGAAAGGATAAAAGGAACAGTCCACAGCTTAAAGTTCCTGCTCTGTTTTCTTAGGACAGAATGCTGTGTCTTGAGAATATCATTAATACTTAGAGTATGCAAATATTTGATAGCATTATTTTCCCCAACTATTGAGCAAAAGGAAGTAAGGTAAGAGGAAGCTATAACAAGAAGATATAATCTAACAAAAAGAGTTTGAGTTAATCACAAACATTCTAGAACCCTACTGTGGTGTTTTCTGCTCAGAATATCACCTTCCAAGCTGCAATTAGAGCTTCAATAGAGTATCATTCTGCAACATGAAGCCGAAGTGGACATGCAAGGTGATTTCCTCACATCATTGTGGAGCTCACTGAGGAGACACAGGGAGGTAAAGGACCCATTCCAGCCTGTGGAGCCAACAGACATTAATTTGATCCTCTGCAAGAAGACACAATGTGGGCCATGATGACTTCCTTCACACTTCTGTCCATCAGGCTTACCCCTGCCCTGCTTCTGCCATGAGCTTCAGAGAAGAGTTCATTATGTCCCTTCAGAGAATGCAGCATAAGTAGGAAAAGAAGCCACTTCCTGGGAGAGCCAGAGGCTCCAGGACAGAGGCCAGCTAGTGTGGCAAGATCGCCCCATAAGAGGGCCAACTGCTGCTGCCATCACAGGAGGCTGATGTAAGGTGCTAAGACCAGCAGAGAGCCCAGGGCAAAACCACTGTGGATGGAAACCCTGCACAAAACAGCAAGATCAGACACTCTTTCATTGACATTGATGTTTTTAGTTGCTCTGTCATGCCTACCTTGGTGACCTAAATTGGTGTCATAAATTGATTAAAAATATTTCACTTTCATTGTCCTTTTGACTTTGGGGAAGAACCAAAAAGTCACACTATGCTAGATCCAGTGAATAAGGTGAATGAGGACACATAATCATATTTTTATGAGCCTGTCTGACGCCACAGCAGTGTTCACTGAATTTTGATCACACCTTGTAGACATTCATGAAAGAGTACTTACAGAACTGTTTCAGAAATGTCAAGAATAATGGCACAAGTGTGCTCGAACTGTGGGGATAGAGAGTAATTTGAGGGGGATTACTAACAGTGTCTTTTACTGGATAAGTCTAACTTAAATATTCACCCTATACTTTAATTACCCCTTATACATCATTCAAAACATGAGTCTGAGTTTGAGGAAGGCTAACTGCTGGAGTATCATGGGTACAGGGACAGGGGTCTCTTCTTTGTTTGCTTTGTCCATACAAAGCTGGCCTGCCTCCTAACCTCCATGCTGGGTCCTGCACAGGTCCCAAGTGGCTAGGAGGGCAGTATATTGACACTGGGTGCTGAAGATCTTGGGGGACCCTATGTGTGTCAGGGCCAGTTCCTCACAGATTTTCCAGTTGGCCTCTCTGACAAGAGGGAGAAATAACCTGAGGCTGGGAGAGAAGATGAAAATGAGAGAAGGGACAGGATGACACACAACACTGTCTCCTCAGAGGAGTAAGCTGTGAATCCAGACACAACCAAGTGACCCAGATCCATTTCTCCACAGGACAGAACCTATCAGCTGCTGAGAGTTTCTCATCACACATCATTGGAGAATCCTGCAGAAACTGTCAAGGGAGGTTCTCTACTGTAAGGAAAAGTCAACTGGCAAAGCCTCTGTTCAGGACACATTATTAACACAGCAGTAACAATTTTACCTGATTTATCATCAAAAGATTTTGCACTCCAACATGTTGGATTGACTCTAAAGTAAATTATTGTTATTACAAAGTATTTGATCATATATCAAATTTTTATACCAACTTAACCAAGAAAGGTTAAACTGATATGTGAATAAACAAATAGCAAAGCTTAAAATTTTTCTTAAAGGAACAAAAGTTCAGTATTGTTGACTGATAAGCAGTCATTTCTTGTTCCTTTACAAAGTGATAGCTTTCCAAGTATTCCTACAATGGACGATGTTGAATTAGGTAAAAGACCAAAACAAAGAGAGTTAAAAGCCCCAGACATTTCAAAAGCAAACTCTAATTTGGAGAAATCAGAATTTTTACTTGGACCTCATGAAAAGCACCATGTCATATGCACAATAGAATCTGCCTGGGGAAGGTGGAGTTTGGTTAAGCATTCCAAAATGTCAAGCTTCCCTCAGAATCACTCCTTCCTTCTCTCCCTTTTCTGGTTGTGAACAGAGTGGTGCTCGGAAGACTGGCTATGTCTTACACTACTTTATTCTTTGTCTTCAAAGCAGGTTACAAATATTTCTCTGGATAATAAAAGGAAAATAACAGGAATCAATTTCCACTACAATTTATGTATGTGCCATTCATGATCAAGGCAGCACCACTCCCTCGAGGACTTGTAAAACATGTCACAGCCATGGTCCTGATAGTATTTTCAGGTTCACTTACAAATCCCACCAATGCTTTAGAACATACAGGTAAATATTACATGTGTGGGCTGTCATGTGTTCACTGTTCTGTCTTTATTGTAAGTTGAAAACAAGTCCTTTTAAACAACTGCAATGAGATGGACTAAACCTTCATCTTTCAGTGTCATGAGAGAGAACCAGGTGTGCATGCACTTGTGCGTGCAGTTCCTTACCAGCTGGGACTCTAACACATCGGTTCTCCTGATGACAGATCAGAAAGGTAACTGGCACTCGGGGCACACACTTCATGTAGTTTCTATAGAAAGGTGGGAACAAGGGTGAGCAGCACCCGGAAATCCTATCTACCCCAAACCAGCACCACCCTCTCCTCAGAGCAACAACCTTACCCAGTGTCTCTGCTGGACCAAAGGACGTAGAACTAAGCAGCTTCCAGGGTCACAGGGCTAGAAAGTGGCAGAGTGTGGACGGGTTGGGCTTGGTTCCCTCACCCATGGCTCATTCTCCTTATAGCTTCACAGTTCCCTGAAACCCAGAGACCTGGTCCTCCCCAGAACCCCTGAGAAGAGAACTGCCATTCTAAGTTGCATCTTGTTGATTTGCTTCTCCCACCACACATACGCTTGGAGGAGAGAAGAAACACAGACCACCTCCCTCCCAACGCCCGAGGGTGCATCATTGGTGGGGGCAGTGAGGACTCCACTAGCAGGTGCAGGGGAAACAGAGCTGTCCAGCACTGCCCTCCTGAGTGCCTCTGTCCTTTCCAGGGAAGAATAGTGGGTGGCAGAAGGGTCCTCTGCCATCACACAGACCACAATAGGCAGA
>NW_004955560.1:1770407-1797673 GCF_000276665.1 Chinchilla lanigera
TGCCACTGTGTGAAGGGCAGAAGGGGATCAAAGGGCACAGGAATATTTGATTCCCTTTTTTTATGAATGGTAAAGACATTCTCATTCCTTCAGCCAAGGCTCTCGTCATACTCTTGTTGTAATACTGGAATCATTACACTGATTAGTTCATCAAAGGCAGGAGAAATAGAAACGTAGATACAAGTGCTCATCTCTGCAGCTTGCTCTCCAGTTTTGTTCTCATTTAAACTTTTGAAAGAGTAAAAACCTGGGCACTGCTTTTCCATTCTGCTTCGAGCAGAGAAGAATCCAATCCAAATCTCCACTAGAGATTTGGGGGGCTTCCCAAAGCAGCCTCGCTCTGTTTGATCAGCTCATTGATAGTGGAGGAAGTGATGGTGCCAACAATAACCTCACAGGAACTAAAAGACAGCACTGCAAGGCGGTCCCTGGTTATCCCCACTTCACAGACAGGCTCACTGAGGTTCAGAGTGCTTAGGTACTTGCTCAAGGCTCTGTGTTCTAGCTGGGTGTTGAGCCCTGGGAGACTGGAAAGCTCTGAGAGAAGGTCTCACTGTGTGGTCCAGGCTGCCCTTGAACTTGCTGTGTTACCCAGCTGGTCTTGAATTTGCAGTCCTCTTGCCTCAGCCTCCCAAGTGCTCAGATTACATGCCCATTCCACACAGCTCTTACTTGCTGTGCTCTACTGTTTCCTAGTGAAGTTCAAGGAAAAATATGTAGATCCCAAATGACGCCTGGCTTGTTCATATACTGAACTCAGTCTCACATTAAGGGACTGAAAAAGTTCAAGACGTGTTCCCTGTATATGTATCAATTCCCCAACATAAATGGAACTAGTATGCATTGTGAACATACACTAATAATAAAATTTTTAAAAGATCTCTCAACTGGAACAGAGAATGAGTAAGGCCAATCTGGAGGTGGCACCAGGAGGACAAAGAAGGGAAGCCGAGAATTCAAATTATGCCAGGAAAATGGCTTGAAGGAGCTACATGCATGACTTGGAGCCAAATGCTCTGGCAGATACAGTCATGCTCAGGGATCTGCAATGACAGGGAAACTCCTTTCTCCACCTCACTTGGAGCTGCCTTTATAGAACTTTATATTTTATGTCCAAAGATCAAATAAAAGAAAGATCACATTTAATGAGAGCTAGGGGAAATCAACTGGTGGCAATTAAAGAGTAAAAATATCCTCTCGTGGCTGCAGACCACAGGAGTTTCCTAATTTGAAGAGGCACAGGCAAATCACTTAAACAAGGCCTTCAGGGCTGCGTTCAGCTCATGTTTCCCCCACACCCACTGTGGTTACAGCTCTCAGCAGCCATAGCTCTTGAAGTCACAGGATTGCGCAGTAAGTAGAAGCACAGCCAAGTCAGATCCATCAACCACAAGCGCAACCTCGTAGCACAGATCCAGGCCTCCTCCATGGCATGTGGCTTTGAGTGGAATGGGGTTAAGTTGAGTTAGAAAAGATCACTCTCTTACTGCGAGCCCTTTCTCCCACCTCAGTCCTGTTTCCACAGTCCTCCAACTCTGGAAATGAAGTCTCATGTTGGCCAAAATCCAAGGACTCCTCACTTCCTTCCTCATTTTCCATATGCAGCTGGGTCTGGGGTAGACCAGCAGGCTGACCTGGGTCCCTGCTCAGCCTGGAATAACTGAGCTCACTGAAACAGCAGCAGGTAGCCAGGGTGCCTGGAGGGTCTACCTTAGCAAACCACTCTTTCCTAGACCTTTGAGGTTTAGGCCAGAAATTGGGAAGATTTCCTCAATCTTAAGAGTCAAGCTGAAAAACCTCGAAAAACCTTTGGAATGTCATCAGCTTCCCGGGAAACATGCACACCCCAAAACACTGAATTGCCTAGAGAAGCCCACCTTTAAACACTTCCTGGAGTTTCCCACCTGAGGTCATGATGTGGGGTGCAGTCAGGACAAGAGGAGCAGCTAGACAGAATGAAGTGGGGATGTTTACTGCGGGGCCTTGTTTATACACCAGGAGACTCAGTACACTCTGTCCTGTCCCCAGGTCAAGTCCAGCCTTGGTCTGTGACCCACTCATCCCCCAGAGCACGGTGGTTACCGGTAAAAAGAGGCGTAGTCCACCGTGGAGTGGCAGGTCTGAAACTCCCAGGACTTGATCCTCTGGCACTCTCGATGGGCTCGCAGCTTCACCTTCACTGTCCCCTGGCACAGCTCCGGCACTGGTCTACTCCGCGGTCGGTTGCAGAACTCGTTGGACTCCACCCTCCAAGACTCGGCAAAGTCATCCACATCGAACTTGAAGTTCCCATCTCCACCGATTAAGTCATCTCGTTTATGCCCATTGTAGTTGCCACACAGACCGCACAGCTTGCCCTTGAGATGAGGGGCAGCCATGACCTCTACAAAGCTGTCTCCGTCCCAGGATATTTCTAAGCCTAGAGAAGAGAGGAAAGGAGATCAAGCACTTCTGAACTTCTGACAGTCCCCACAGTGCACATCTTCACACACTACATGTGACCACCTCCTCTAACTAGAACACAGCCAAATTCTCAGCTATCTTTTAATCTCATTACTTTGGACACTATAAATTTCACAAATCATCACTTTTGGGCTTAGGATTTTTAAACTGTACAAATTTGTCATTATAATATCTTATATACTCCTATTTTGATCTTTTTAGAGAAATATTCTTATACCATGCTATTCTAGGGTTTATATTTTTGCCCTTTCTTAAAGTATTTGAGTTAGTCCAAACTGTGCCTTCATTTATCCAATGACTAATGTGACGGAAAGATGACAGTTCTTTAATGTCACTTTTGTTTTTTATTCGAAAATTTCTCATGTAATTATTCCTCCAAATGACAAGGGAAAATTTTAAAATTATCTGCTATACTAAGAATATAAAATCTATAAATATATGAATAAGGGGGCTGTGGATTTAGCTCAGCGGCACAGTGCCTGCCCAGCAAGTGCAAGGTCATGAGTTCAATCCCCAGTACCGGGAAAAAAAATATGAATAAGGCTTCTGAACACATCATCCACAAAGGACAACACTGATATAAATGGACACATTTGCTCCTTTGTGATTTTAGAGTCATTCTTGAGACACAGACCACAGACCCAGGTTTCCTGGGGTTGAGTTGCTGGGGAAACTTCCTCTTCCCATTCCTGGTGCTCTCCTGAGACAGGTTAGAGGCACCAGGCCATGGGCAGAATTCCACTAGTGCCCATTGTCAGGCCAGTTCTGCCTTGGTCATCAAGGAAACTCTCTTTGCTCCTGAAAGGAGGGAACAGAGCCCCTTTTTGGCTTGCTGAACTGACTTTTAAAGTGCAGGAGGGCTGGTCTGAACACATGAATGTTCCTCCAGACACTCTGGCCCGGGATGTCTGAGAAGCACCCAGTGTGTGCAAAGCAGTCACGGTGAATGAATGCCAGGGGACACCCACAGCAGACCATTGTGCCTGCCTGCCCTGGAACTTCTCCTTAGCCACTGTCACTGTCTTCTGAGGGACAACCACAGAGCAAGTTCCTTTTAATATAAGTCTTTGCCTGCTTCTGATTTTTAAATCTTACACTTTGGAGTTCCTGAGAATTTTTTTCTTCCTGAGCCTTTTGAAGAAGAAAAATGTCTTCTCCTAGAAGGCTTTTTCTGTCCTTGCTCCTAAAAGACCAAGATTTAGCTAATGAGAAAATGTTCAGAAGTTGGGGATGAGGCCACAGTGGGACAGGAGAATTAAAGGTTGGAGAAGTGGAGGGGAGGGGAATGGGAGGAGAGAGAGGGCCAGTGTGAGAAAAAAACGATGGATCTAGTCGGAAAATGACTGGCATAAGGCAAGGACACCAGAGTGATTTAACATCAGGGAGCAGAACCCAGAGGTGAGACTCCAAGCCGACTCTCCCCAAGTCTGAACCAGTCTGAGGGGACAAAATTTTAACTACATAGCCTTGCTGTGAGGTCACACAACTGCAAGAGACAGAGTTAATTCAGGGTGGGCATTACAAGGGAAACCCATGGCTTAAAACTGGGTTTTTCAAGAAAGAAGCAGAAAAACATACAAGGAAGTCCCTGTAAATAGAAGGAGCCAAAGGAATCTAAATCTAAGGTAAACAGCAGAGACGATTTCTTGGTTGGAAGAAAAGCAATTAAATAGATTTGGAAAGAAAGAATAAAAAAATTCAGAGGAAAGTGTCTTTTGGGAGTCATTAGCTGAAGACAGTAATGAAGCCGAGTAAGGAGAAAGGGACCAGAGTACTAAAATGTCTGCACTGGGCTGAGCCCTGCAGGTCTCTGTGAGAGCATGGTGTCAGCTCTGACAACCACAACTTAAATGTACAATGGCTTCCATTTCCTCCCACCCACCATCTAACACATCATCCAGCACACGGTATGGAATAAATGACCCCTGTAATGTTGATGCATCCAATCTTCAATCTTCAATTCATGATGCATCCAATCTTCAAAACCAAAATAATCATGAATTTCATGCTGGTTAAGACACTGAGACTCTTTGAAAGGAGACAAGCAAACTGTAAACTGGTTTGTAATATGCTTTCCAAGGTATAGAGGAAACCTGGCCTCGTGAGCCTGTAGCCAGGCATCTACAAGATCCTACTTTTAGATCGTAATACCAAAGATTTCCCATGTTGCAATATTTTCCAAACCACAAATCTCTTTCCTAGACAGTAGGCAAATATTGTTTTACCAAGTGCCACAAATAGTTGAGAATTTACACCCAAAGGAGCTCCTATATCATAACTGACACTGACATAATAAATGTAAGCTTTTGGGCCTCTGAGTTCATGGGGAATGCAATTCACGGGGAATAAACCGATCGCTGAATCCTTTCTTCACATGGACCAGTGGTCCACATGAGCCTGAGAAGAGGCAGACCCACTATATCTTCAACAAACTTTTCTCAAAACCTGTAACATCTCATCATAACACATCATCCTCAGAATAATAGAATAATGTGAAATTCACTCTCATTTCTCCTTTCTCCTTTGTTATTATTACACAAAGAGAATTTTCACTGACTGATGAGGGCTTCATATAGCAGAGAGATGTCTACCCCAGTGCCTTTGCCTCTTGCTGTATCATCTATACATGTGTCTGTGTGAATACTTTTACCCCATCCAACTGTAAAATCCATGCAAAGCAGGTTATAGTCATGAAGGCAAAAATCAATCCATCAATCAATCTACTAAGTTGTAACTGAGGAACTTTCTCTTCCAAATGATATTTTAGACCTGCACCTTATGAGAGGGAAACATTATGGAAATGTTTGAGGGGTTCAGCAGTTCTTTCTGCAGCTGGACTGTTTTTCGATTGTCAGCATGCGAAACTGGGTAGAAACAACTGGCAGAGGTGGAAAGCTAAAGCTGAAGCATATGCTCCACTAGCAGATGTGAGCAGGAGCCATATTCCTTTCACTTTAGAAAAAGCCTTCCCATTTACCCTCTCTATCAGTGTTTTGCCAACTTGTTCTTCACCCTGCAAATGTTGCTGAATACTACTACTCTGGGAGGATGTTGCTGGTGTTTGTGTACCTGTTCTTATATTGTGTGAATGTTGTTGTTTGCTTCACATTGCTTTGTTTTCTCATTACTGATAGTTTTGGTGCTGCCCACTTGAAGGGGAGAGGAAGCAAAGAATCTGAAGGTGTACCTCAGTGATATATAAAAGTGGGTAGTGTTCCCAATTAGATTTCACATCACAGTGAGGGGAAGGTATGTTCTCTGGGTTCTACTATATTCTTCCACCAAAACTAAAATTAAAAGCCACTTTGTTCATAAATTAATGCTTTTGGGTTATCTGATGTAAGATTTGCAGCTAGAGTTAATGAGATGCACAGACTACAAAGAGGAAGTGTTTATTAAATAATCTGCTAATTGGTGAGAGCTGAGGCCAGCATGTGGTGGGATGCTCAGTGCTAACCCCTTGTCCCCAGCCAGTTGTTGAGGGATAAGCAGCAGGGCCTAATTCCACACTAACTTGAGGACGACGTGCATGACTGCCAAGTGATTCCATCCTGCAGGATGAGTCGATCAACCACCAGCAAAAAGTCTTTCCTCTACCTTCTGTCCTCCGGCTACAGGCTGCTTTGAAGCCACTATTTTGAGGACAGCCCTTTTTGATCACATAAGCTCATGAAACAAAACAAGGAATCTATTGAGGAAAAACACTCGAGGAAATGCTGTGATGCTTTAAAAAGACAATCAGTAGGTGATTATGAAGAAGATAACCCTGTGGAGTAATTTAAACTGAGACTTCCAAACTAGGGTAGAAACACAATCATCTGGAAATCAAATTGTTCCATTCAAAGGATGGGCACAGAGCAAGCATAGAACCAGAGGAATGAATCTTCTCTTAGGAAGCAGAAGGCTATATGACTTGTGTGCAGGAGAAAATCGTTCAGCTGTTTGTGATGGGTAGCATATAAATTATTTATATTGTAGAAAAAGAGGTAGAAAAAGAAATTATAACACTTGAGTTCTAGGCCTAGAATGGTTAAATTCACTAATCTAATTAAAGTCTTTGAGGTCCATTATTATTTTCTTAGCAGCTTTGCTCTTTTGCTCATTTTTAAAACATGGCATCCTTACAAAGGAGAGGTTTAATCCATGAGGCTTTGCCAGCTGTGGGTAGAACAGCATCAAACCTCAAGGGCTGTTAGTAATCTTGATGGACCCAGGATGTCTCACAGGACTGGGTTGCGGCTGACTAATAATTTCTGTCATGGTAGAATCCACTTTGTCAGTATGTCCACGGTGTCCTTGCAAACAGGTAGACAAGGCCCTTTCCATTACTGCTGTACACGGGGCCATCTTGGCACATTTTACAAGGAGCCAGAAAGCCTGGCCTCTTTAACAGAATGAGGCAGGGTCTACATTTGCAGAGTGTGTGTCCTTTGGACATTAGCAGGGGTGACTGAATCTTCTGAGCAGGTCTAATCCCTCTAGAGTCTCTCTAGAGCTCCTCATATCTGCAACATGAAGGATGGAGATTGTTCCCCTTTGCTGAAAGTCTGAATACGTTAACGCTTTCCATTGTCAGACTGAAACGCTGATGAGCTCCCTAACTAAAACTCCCAGGGCTGCACCTTGGCTTCCTGCCTTTGTTTACTAAGTGGGCACACCAAGGAGTCAAACCAATTTATCAAAATATATTTTGGCCTGAACTGAAACATTAAGCAGGGTTCTGGGAGCAGGAACAGCCTCAAGCACCCTCAAGAGTGCCTACTCTATCAAAGGCTTCCCTTTGTGACTATGTTGCCTGAAGAAATTAGAACTCGATGCTTTCACACTGCTAAAGTCTCATTGGTAGAAAGCAGTTAGTAGGTTGGTTTCCTTATGGTATCACGATGGTTAAAGAGACAGCATCCAGCAGCACACACAGCTAAATATCCAGCCAGCAAACAACAGGGTGGACCACAGGCAGCTCACACAGAACCAAAACATGGTGTCATGCAGAGTAAAGATGAGCAGGACTTGGTCTCCGGGGCTGACCAGGAACAGGGTTGTGCCTCTAATTTTAACAAACACTTGAGCCCAAGGAACCCCAACAACCAAGGAAAAACTGGCCGGGGGCATCTGCGGTGGAAATGAAGGGTGCAGCATCGGTGCTAGAGAGGTCTTTGCCAACAGTTCCGTGTGCCCAAAGGTGTGGACGGTTGCACTTTGAAAGCCAGCTTCAGCGTCCTCAGCAAAAGACAGTGGTTCCAGCCATGAGGGTGGTGGTTTCTTTCCTCAGAATAAGGGTGGATGGGACTGCTGGTCACATGTTTTTCCTGTTCCCCCATCTGCACACCCAAACATGGAAGCCTCGTTCTCCTTAGCACAGGACAGTTGAGAGGGATCAGGTGACCCAGTGCACACAGGGCCCACAAGAACAAGTCCTTCTGCTGTGGATATTTCTGTTTCTTTCCTTCCTGCCCACATACTAGTGACTGAATACAAGGCTTTTGCGGTGAGCTATGAACCCAGGCCATTTTTCTTTTTTTTTTTTTTATTTTAAGGCCCTAAATTGTCCAGGCTGGAGTCAAACTTGCAGTCCACCTACCTAAGCTTCACAGAGTGCTGGTATTACAGGAGAGCAACACCATACCCAATTTTTGTGTTTCTTTTGAACACCACCAACCCTAAGCCATTTGCTTTTGAGGATTCCCCACATTTTGGGGGCAGATATTAACAAGGAAACCCTGTCCCCTCTCCCCGATGTGAAAATGCACATAACTACCTGAGCTAAAAGAGACCCTGACAACTCCAAGCTGGACATCAGTGGCCCAGGTGTGGTAATTCAATGAGCCCAACTACTGTTTCTAGAATGAGGACAGTGAGGTTCTGGGTGTGTGAAGACTGCAAGGTCACTGTGCCAAATGTCCAGTTGCCAGTCTCCATGTAGTGTCTCTGGGTTCTTGGTGGCATTTTCAGATGCCTTGGAGGAGACAGCCCTGCAGGAACAGGGGGAGCAGATGCTCAAGGTGGGGCCCCACCTGCTTGAGTAGTCACCTTCAGCAGGTAGCCCTCCAGGTCCACATGGAAGTGTGGCCCTCGGCAGGGGAGTGCCACGCGGGAACCATTCCAGCGCACAGCCAAGTGCTGCTCCAAACTAATGATGCTCGAGCCCAGGACCAGCTGCACCGACTTGGTCCAGGAGAAGGAGCGTGTCCGCCGGGCATCGTTCTTCACCAGCACCTGGAAGGGTGAGGCAGGGGAGGCGCAGTCTCTGGTCAACACATACTGACACGTGCCCTGAAAGTTAAAGGTCCGGCCGTCAAAAGTGTTGTAGTGAGGGTCTCCAAACACCGTGCAGATGCCGGGCTCTGAGGATGGGCGAGAGAGAAGAGCAGGGTCACAACCAAGGGAGGATGCAGACAGGTAGCAGGGTCCCTGCAGGCCATAGGAGGGGAGGGCAGGTGAGTCAGGGCCTGAGCAGGGATGCTCTAAGGGAAATAACTTGGGAGAGAAGAAAAAGATGTTGGGGAGTTTTTAAAGCTTTTTCTTGTACAATATTTCTGGTGGCTCTATTTTTTAGAGTTGTTTATAACATCTCTGAGCTTTTACAATGTCTCTGTTTTGTAGCCTTGAAAAGCCTCTGTGGATGAAGAAATTGAACTGAAACACTTAACAGAGATTACTCCATGACCCACATAAATAAGGACAAATTAAGCACACAAACAAATGACAGCAACCTAGCTAACACTACACCACAATCTTTGTATTAGTTAAATTTTTTTTAAATTTTGAGACAGGGTCTTGTTAAGCTGTTAAGTTGCTGGGGTAAAACTTATGATCCTCTTCCTTCAAGCTCTCAATTAACTCAAAAAAGTTAGAAGCACTGAACAATATTCACAGTTCTCAAGAAAATTGTGATATTTGCTACAGACAAATAAACAGAATTGCCAAACACATCCATAATTAATAGTGTTAGGAAACAAGTTACTGATAAAGTTAATAACGGCAGATTATCTTCATATATTTTCTAGAAACACAAATTTTTTGTACTTTGACCTAAGTATACTAAATTACTGATAAAGTTAATAATTATGGATGACCTTTTTATGTTTCCTAGAAATACAGTTTCTTACATTTTGATCTAAATGCCAAAATACAAAGTTGGATTAAAAAAATCACAAAATTCTTCATTTAGTACTTTTAAGAAATTCCAGTGCATTCTTACTCCAGTTTACCATTAATTCAAATACGTTCTGCATTTGGAAGTACCTCAAACATTAAAATAAAATATTAAATTTTTAAAAACAAAACCTGGCATTTGTTCTCCATTTAAAGATATTTTCTCTATCACTTCTCGGTCTTTTGGCTAAGGTCAAGTGTAGTAAAGATATTTTCTTTGTTTCCACAAAATCATTAATGATAAAGAAAATAAGGAATTCATGTAGAGGGATTAGCCCAAAGAATGAAAAAACTGTAGTAAACTGCTACAGTTTGTATCTAGACATCCTTCCAAAGCCTTATGCACTTGTAGGTGGAGCTTTTCATAGGAAGCTGGATCAAACGTGTATGATACTGGGATTAAAGGTGTGTGACACTGTATTAGTCCACTGATTTTTTTTTTATATAGTTCTGGGTGTTCGTAATGGGAAGACTGACCTTGGGTGTGGGAGGCACGACCCAAAAGGTTTTATGGCCTGGATGTAATAAAAAGGAAATGGAAGGTTTGCTGCTGGTGCTGGTGCTGGTGCTGGTGCTGGTGCTGGTGCTGGTGCTGCTGCTGCTGCTGCTGCTGCTGCTGCTGCTGCTGCTGCTTGCTGCTGCTTTTTGCTTCCTGACTGCAACACTATGGACTATTACTCCTGTGTGATACCCTCTGCCATGCTACTCTGCCTTAGAGGCAGCTGACTATAGACTGAAGCCTCTAGACACTTAAGCTGAAACAAAACTTTTCTCCTTTAATTTGTAGGTGTTGGGTACTTTTCCTCAACAATGAGAAAAGCAACGAAGATATAAACACAGAAATTTTCAGTCAATGCCAAAATCATAGGTGAAGAATAACAACCATAATAAGCACAGCAGGTTTGGAATGAGAGACTGGCATGGAACCAGTGTCCCTACCTCTATGGGAAGGACTGATCCAGACACAGGAAAGATTGGTCAGGCACAGGAAGGATGTGCTAATAGCCCTGATGTGACCAGTGGGATCCAGTGTGAATTCCTGCTCTCAATTCCCATGGTGCTTAGAGAGTGACGTCATTTACATCATGAAACGTAAGTTATTTCACATACTAATTTCAGAAGGCTCCATACAAATCACGTATGGGGTATTGCTAAATTATTTGTTCTGGCTAGTTTTCCTTGTTCATGTTTGATACTCAAAAGAGAAAGAATTGTTTGGTAGTTAGGAGAGTTTCACTGAGACAATGTATTAAAGAATACATACATAAAAGATACCACTCAGATGAAATGCTGGAGGAAGTGAGGGGTGGGATGCAGTCTCTGAATTCAGCCTGTTTCTGCTCCTTTCTTGTTCTTTTCTTGGTCATTTTCCTCCATGGCCCCATTTTACATTGTTCCTTCCCATTGTCATGGCCCTCAGCTTTCTAATTCTGTTAGTGTCCCATGGTTCATTTTCCAGTCCCTTCTCTGTGCTGTGATGTTCTGACAAATGGAACCTCCCCCCTGCCATGAAGAACACTGCTGAAAGGTTGATGGAGCACAAGGCAGTTATCTGAGATATGCCGGGTGACACCAAGGCAAAGAGTTCAGAGTTCCCATGATCACAGAGTCAAAAGATGGAATTGTAGCCTGACCCCCACAGTCAGGGGAACTCAGATTTTCAACTCTACCTATGTAGTAAGAAGCCCAGAGCCAGGACTGGTCAAGGCTTCTGGGCTTTTGAGCTTCTCACAGATGGACTTCAACTTGAAAAGGCCAAAGTGCCACCAAGGGGCTGAAAGCGCACCCTTGAGGCTGCCCTTGGCTGTGAGTAGCACGAGGTGCCCATGTCTAAGACATAACCTCCATTCCATGGTGATCATCTCTGCCCCAGGGACCACTGACCCTATCTCGCTGTCCTGTCTGCAACTGCATCAAAATCATCATAATAAAGGCAGTTGCATGTAATAAGTGCTGAGAATTCATGCCTACTTTCACACTGTCCTCTATGGCTACCAATATTGATGCACCATCAGGAAATTCATATCCAGATTGTCTCCTAATGTTGAACAGAGAGCTGCACACTGTACAGTAGATCTAGGAAAATGAACTACTATCTATGCATTGAAATAATATTGTCAGCCAGGGATGGCGGTACATGCCTCTAATCATAGCATTCTGGGAGGCAGAGGCAGGAAGGTTCCAATTTGGAACCAATCTTAGGAAACAGCAACTTAATGAGACTGACCCTGCCTCAAAATAAAATACTAAAGGAGCTGGGAATGTAGCTCAGTGTGAATATTCTGAGTTCAATCTTCAGTACTGAAAAAAAAAAGTTTGCCAATATTATTCATGACTGAGGAAATGTTCATGACATGTTAAGTGAAAAATATGAAACAAAATTTTACATCAGTCTATTTTAGGATTATCTTAACTACCTTAAAATAAATGTATACCCATTCTCCATAATTACAAACACTGGCTTTCTCTCAATGTCAGAAACATAAGTGGTGCTTTTTTTCATTCTTTTCCATGCTTCCCTGGCTTTGTTGTTGCTGTTTTGTATTGCTTTTAATGATCCAAATGTGAGTACTTGTGGCTAAGGCCAAATATATGACAAAGCAAATCCTCAAAGAACCCAGGCAGCCAGACCTTGATAAGCAGTGGGCAGTCGGTGACAGGTGTTCAGGGAGAACAGAGAGGGGATGCCGTGTGAATTGGACAGTCAGGAGAGGTCTTCTTCAAGAATCCCTAACTTTGGGAAGACAAGGGCTTGGAAATCAGGATGCTTTTTCTGTGCGACAGTAATGTGATAGAAGCCAACAAAACTGATTGACCATGAGGATGTCTGAGAATTATGATTGTATTTGGGGATATTTGTACCATGAGCTAAAATAATTTGGAGACCTTGGCCCTTTTTGCTGGCACTTCCAGGTCCCCATGCCATATCCTGCAGGAGCATCAAACAGGAACACATGTGCTGGAAAAGCTCTGGGTTACAGAATCTGCCTCAGTGAACAGGAAGAGGTCCAAGAACACTTTAGGGACAGAAATGGACATGTTTTCCAGCAGACTCAAAGATGGGAGCTGCAGTCCAAAATGTCCAGATGTCCAGTCACAGCCCCTGGAAAGCTCAGACCTATAGTTAGAGAGTTAGAGGAAGAAACTGTAAGGAGCAGAACGTACTAAACCTCCTCCATGTGAACACTCCTGTGCATATGGGGAGAGAAGGGTCAGTGTCACCCAGGGACACTCTGTAGCAGAGTTGTGAAGTCACATTCTTAAGTCTTGCTTTCTATTTGTTTTCTTTTCCACATGTGCATATAAATCCATAGGAATGGGGAGGAAAGGAATAGAACTACATGAGCCTAGATATTAAGAATCAGTTTATTTTGCTCATAGGAAAGAATTCTGCTTGAAACTGTCTTTTGTCTTTCTTGTTTATGTGCATTTACATCCTTATTTATACTAGCATTTCACTAGCATTGTTTACCATGATTGTATATATGCCTTTGGGATAAGAATATTGGCTGGAAAAAGTTAAAACTCCAGGATCACGATACCTGCTTTTGATTTTGTGAACCCTAATGAGATTGCTGCTCCTGCGAATACAGTTCCCAAGCCTTTCCCTTGGCTGTGTCAGGTGCCTTTATTTCCACCACAGACCTATTTATTCTAATGAAATATCTTTCCTCTGAGAGCACTAGTCATTCTCACAACATCTGTACAGGACAATGAAGGGGAAAGTGTACAATCCTAGATCATAAAGAAGTTAAGAAAAACCAAGTAGACTCTAACCATCTCCCCCAAAACACAACAATATGAAAACAAAAAAGACTAAGAAAAGGAAAAGATTGGTAATGTTTCTGCCCCCCAAAAGCTACCACTGTTTACAATTTGGGGAATGAGTGCGTATGTATGTATTTTAGCTTGCTTAAGATAATCCTGAACAGTTTACAAAATAGCATAGGATCAGTACAGACATTACAGAGTTACAAACAGAGTGGTAGAATGTTGTCGGTCTGTTAATATTTTCCTCCTTTTATTTCTAAAATTAAAAAAAAAAAGATAATCCTGAACAGGAAATATTATTTCCTTTTTTCATTTAAAGTGTTGAATGATTTCCACAGTCATTCAAATGTGTTTCACTTGAAAATGCAGACGAGCACCTTCACCCTCAGGCCGTCACTTCTGAAGGGAGGAAAGTCTGTCCCCCGCTCTCTCCACTCACCACGTGATCACATCTTCCCTGATGTGGCACTGTAACCATGAGGAGACCGAGCCAGTCCACAGGGCTTTGTACCATTCTCAGTACACGCAGCAGGGGATGACCTAGGGGACTCTGAGTCACTAAGTCAAAGGAAGCCCGGGGACCCAGAGGGCGGGAATGTGAGGGCACCTGGTCTGGGTTAAGTAGCAGGGAGGCAGAAGACAAGCCCTGATGCTTCTGCAGAGGAATTCTGTGCCTCTGAAGCACAGGCTGCACAAGCTTCAGCCTGTCCCCAACAGCTGATGACCCGTTCGACACCTGAGGTCCACAGATGCCCCACCAGGTGGCACCTGGATGGCTGTAAGATTCATGTCCTTGGCTTCTTGAATAAGAACCTCACCTAATTTTACTGTGTGTTTGGGGAGTGGAGAGGAAGGAAAGGGGTAGTGGGTCTCCTGCCAGCAATGATAACAGTAACTGTTCTGCATAAGAAACAGATTCCTTAAAAAATTGCATAGTTATTTTGTTTAGTATAACAATTTATTTTCCCAACATTATGTGCTCACTAACTGGTAGACTGATAGCTGGTGGTCAACTTGCAACACCCAGCTGAACTGAACCAGCATGGTACTAGGTGTGGGAGGCCCACCTGAGGACTGTTGCCAGCAGCATATGAGGCAGAACTGGGGAAGAAGAAGAGAGGTTGTTAAGGAAGCTGAAGAGAGGCTTTTGGGAGCTGGTCGAAGCTGGAAGGAGCTGTGGTTCTCTTGGAAGAGCTTGTCATGCTGGCTTTCCTGATGAACTCAGCTGTTCTCATTGTCCAAGGAGCTCAGGACCTTGTTGTTGTTGAGAATGGCTTTGGTTCACTTTGAGGGAGCTCTGGTCCTTACTTTGAACATCACTTCCTGGATGCAGTGTAGATTCCTTAGCCTGCTAGCGCAGATCCTTCACCCTGCTGGTGCAGACTTTCTAGTTTCCACCACTGACCTCTGGACCTTCCCAGCACAGATCTGTGAAACAGGCCTGCACGAGATGTTGTCATGGGCTCTAGGTCTTCAGCTGAACTCATGCAAGACATTATCATGGAATCCAGGCCCTCAGCTGGATTTGTTGGTCTTTAGTATGTGGACAGATTTCCTTCACTCTCTTGTATATCATTCTCTGGGTGACTGTTACAAATAATCTTATAAAATATATGTCCTGAATTATATCATTCCTCTTGCAAAAATCCCAAACTACAACACCAACTTTAAGCAAAACAACAAAGAAAACAATTTCTAATTTCAAAGATCTAATCTAAAATAAATCCAGACCCAAAGCCATAGCTACTACTCCAGGGGCTTCCCCCTCATAGTGGGCCTAGGGGTGCCCCACATATCTTCATAGCTCTCTCACTTCTTTCAGCTCTGGGATTCAGGGCAGGATTCCCTGTCCCATCTTTTCTGAGCCTAGTCTAGGTCAGCTGTTCCATCTAACTTCAAAAGCAAGACAAATGACATAGCTCAGGTGACCTAGGACCATCTTAATTTCAAATTGTATGCTATTATTTTATGTTTTAGGATCAAAAATATGGTCACAAAACACTCATAATAAGCCCCTTCTCTCCTAGCTGATCATAATAACATTAGGCCCGGGACTCCTTACATGTAAACTGCATGTCCACTTCTCAGTGCCTGGCACCTGGCATTTAGGAGGCTCTGTATACACCAGTGTAATAACTAGAGGCATCTTCCTGTCATTCTCACCCTGCCTCCTGTAACATTCACCAAGCATCAACACAAATTTGTTGAATGAATGGGTTAATTTAATAATATAGTTTGGTGGGAAAAAACATGCTTACACTGAATTTACTAAAATAGATACATGGAGGACAACCAACAGAATTCTGCTTAATCAAGTAATTGGATAATTTATGATTGACTTCAGAACAAAGAGATTATTAGAGAAATGTGGCACATGAGTACCTCTGTAGGGGAGCCACATCTGGTGCCAGGGAACGAGCAGAGAAATTGAAACTCCATGGCCTGGAGCACTCACTTGCTCTGATTCCTAGAGGTTTGTTTCTCTCACTGGAATAAACAAAACCTGCTCCACTGCAAAACACTGTCAGGCTCAAAAAGCCAAAGTAAAACCAAAAAAAGAGGAAAGACCATGTTTCTAATTCCCGAGATGACCAAGCATATAAGCAGTACAGTGGTCCTTAAAGGACATCGTGCTCTTGCCCAGAACCGGTGGTGATGTGGTTTATGAGACAGGAGAGAATGAAGTTTGCAGAAGCAAGTAAGGTTACATATAAAATGCAGACTAAGGCTAGGGTGGAGTTAGCATTGTAAGCCAAAAAAATATATATATCAGCAAGTCACAGATGTAAAATAGAAGGCAGATTGAAGAAGAACAAGCTGACCAGAAGGGAGCTTGTTCCCTTGCTCTAGGAAATGTAAGACATGCACTCTGACTAAAGAATTTGGCCTGAGGTACACTGGCAGCCTAAGAAGTTAAATATATTCCAAAGAGTCAACATTTCTAAACATGTTCCTATGAAACATCAACCCTGCCTGTTGTTCTGCCAAAATAAGTAAAATTTTTTAAGCTCGATAGCTGAAATTAGCTGGGGAAATACTATAGACACCCTCACCCCTCAGTAGGGGAATTTACCAAGCCCATTGCATGGAAAGGACCCTGAAGATTCTACACCTAGGAAATGTATTTGCATTTACTTGGCCTGCATTTCCCTGATGCAGGACCTTGTTTGGGAAATAATACTCAGAACTCCTCAGAGCTCTGTGTTTTATAAAATACACATGGGGAACTCTGCAGCAGGGTCTGGACTGGTGTATGTTGCTGTCAAAGCTAAGCCTGGTTCTGACAGTGAGATGCACAGACCAAAGGAGTGGAGAGAGAGTTAGTTACGTGCAATAGAATGCAGCCTGGGGGCTGGGGATTTAGCTCAGCAGCACAGCACCTGCCTGGCTAGCACAGGGTCATGATTGATTCCTGGTACCAGAGGGGTGGGGGAAATAGGATGCAGCCTGGCTTTCATAGAAGAGAAGGAAATTACTTATAGGACAACAACACAAAGAGACCACCAACCAGAGCTGATGACTGACTGCCAGCATGTGGGAGAAGTGCCAGAAATCTGAGAAATGGCACAGAGGCTCAGATCCATGTGGCTGGGAGATACAGCTGCCAGATTTGAGGATAAACAAGGCTGGAAGCAGGCAAGAACCTCTTCATTCAATTCCCAACTCTGATGCCTTGGGGTCAAAGTAGCAACGGTGAATCAAATTCAAATGCAGACTTTGCAAGAAGAATGTGTAGCCCTAAAAGACATTTTCTCAAGAAGGAATAAGTGTTAAGAAGCTCAAAGTTTGGGTAAATTAGAGACCAGGATGAGAAAGGAACAAGGAATGGCAGAGCACCAGGGAGGTTAAGCTGTGAGTCTGCACAGGTTGGAAAGGCAGAATCATCAAGAACACAAGCACTACGAATGCTGGCTAGGACAAGGGGGACACTTCTGCACTGTTGGCGGGAATGGAAACTAGTGTAACCACCACAGAAACCAGTGTGGAGGTTCCTCAGAAAACTAAAAGTAGAAATTCCATTTGACCCAGCTATTTCCCTTCTAGGTATCCTCCTGAAAGAATCAAAGACATCATACTATAGAGATACATAGATGTGCATGCTCTTAGCAGCACAACTCACAATAACCAAACTATAGGAGCTGCACAGAGGCCTGAAAACAGACAAATAGATTTTTAAAAAGTGATGTTTACACAATGCCAGATTATTCAGCCATTAAGAAAGTGGTATGCTCTAGTCATTTCTAGGAAAATGGATCGAACTTGACACCATAATGTTAAGTGAGAGACATCAGACACAGAAGGTTAAATTTTGCATGATTTTTCTTATAGAAGCAGCCCAAAATATAAATGAAGGGCAAGAAAAGAGAGGTGTTAGAAAACAGGGAAACAGACTTCCTGGAGATGGGGACAGAAGCAGAGGAAGGAGGTAGAAGGGAAGCAGGGAGGAGGAGAAGGAAAGGACACTGAAAATGATCAAAACATGACATAGACCAACCAGGTGCCACAAACAAATGTAGTTATTTTATATATTGCAAACATATCCCAATTAAATAAAATTTTAAAAATCTAATGTATGAACATTTTCCTAATAAAGTCATAAACTTTTTCTCAAAAAAAAGAGAAAGGAGAGCATATCCATGTATTACAGGGACTCAGGAAGGCTGGCCTGAGGAAGGGAAATGGTAGTGGAGGGTGGATGGACAGACAGAAATCACTAACCAAGAAAGAGACTGTGATAGGTAAGGAGGATGGCATATGCACAGAGGAGCTCCATGGCAAAGAGAGACACACAGCACAGCCAGTGAGCCATTTCTCCAGACCCCAGCAAAGATGAGAACATAGTTTTATAACCCAAGACATAGAAGAGGGTAAAGTAACCTCACAGAAACATTTTTAAAGGTGAGCAAGTACAACTGCTTTCAGACAGAAGCCCCTTGTTACATATAAAAGAAAGAAACTGACAATAAAACTTAGAGGCAAAACTCCAAAACAAATGAAAATGCAGTTAAGAGAGAACATAAAATGGTGCCCCAAAGTTTGGCTTTAGAGTTGCATGAACTTCAATATCAACTGACAACCACTACTTAGTTTCTCTGACCCACTGACCTTCCTTGTAAAATGGTCTCAACAATAGCTTCTGCATCCCAGGCTCACTGTGCGAACCAGACAGGACGATGCCTAGGGAGCATTTATCACCAAGCCTGACTCATAGTAACGCTAGATAGGTCACTAGCACTGCTACTAGAAGGACTGCAGCAGCAGCAGAGATAGCAATGTTTGCTGATCTTGTTTTGTTCACAAGAGAATCAACCTCCAGAGTGGTATAAATCCTCAGCTTTGTGCACAATGAAGTATGATGGACTGCACACATTACACAAAGTTTATACAAAGGATGCTTTAGGTACACAGTTAGGTTTGTTTTGCTTATTTGCTAGGTTTAAGAAGTCACCTGGAGACTGTGAGCCTCTATGCACGCTGAGATGCTGAAATGCAGTATTTCCTGCTACTGTGGGATAAGGAGTCCTTGAAGTTACTCCAATAAAATGTGCATCTGTGCTCAGCATCTCTGCCCCACAGCAGAGCTGCACAATGTAGAACATTCCCTTAGGTTGGGATGTTCAAGGTTAGGTCTGCATATAGGTAACATAGGCACAGCCACAGTCTACCCGTCTATGACACCTGGGAGCAGCTGTCCATATCTGGGCTGCATTTGGGTCTATGATTAAGAGATTAAATGTTCTCATACAATCAACCTCTCCATCTCTTTCCATCCTTCCTTACTGCCCTTCCTCCCTGTACACACACATACAGTCACACAGACAATCAGACAGACAAACACACTGGCAAATTTTATACACCTCTCTTATTAGTGAAAACTTTGATGCTAAGTATTATTTCCAGGTCTGAAAACAGACATTCTTCCAGCAAAGAACTTCTCTGATTCAGGTCTCTTATGGGGAGACCAGGTCAGGATTCACACACTGTTTGCCGACACACATAAAAACAACAACTCATATAAACCAAACATTGTTCACGCAGAGCAAGTGGCCCTCTTGGCTCCTGGCTCCTGGTCAGCCTGGGCCCCATACAGGGAGGCAGCCCCAGGCTGCAACTCATACTTTGACAAGAAGTGCTTGACAAAAGCTCTCTGAAAATTGTTTAGCTTGCTTAGCTAGTTTAACTTTAAATAAATCATCCAAACCAAATTTACTTCTTTTCTCTTGGAGAGAGGTAAAGACAATAGTCACAAGATATTCAAGGACAGCAATTCTCCTCATTACTTTTTACAGGTCTGGTTTTAAGAGGAGTTTCCACCTCATTTTGGTAGAAACTTCATTATCACTCTCCACGCGCAAGATTGTGAGTCACCATCATCACTTACCACTGCAAGGGCACTGGAGAAAGGGTCTATATATTCATGTTTCTCCCTTGCTACTAAACATGACCAAGAGTAGACCAGCACAGGCAGGAAAAAATTCTGCAGGAGTTTAGAAATAGGAGACACAATGCCTTCCCCACTGGAAGTAATGCAACATTCATTCAAATAATATTGAGAATCAAAAGGAGTTTGGGGGTAGTTGAGCTCTGTACATAGTTTTGCCTCCTTCCAAGAAAAAATTAAAAGGTGCACGCAGACACACCTACTGAGTAATTGAAAACACACAAGCATGAACATATATATAAAGCCAGAAGTGACCTTAGTACTCAATACTGCACTCTACTGGAAGTGGGTTCCAAATATAGTTCTAGCTTCTAAGCAATGAAAGCAAAGAGTGCAACTTTTAATCCATTAAGTTATAACCCTCTGTAGGGCTAGGGAATTAAATACAAAAATATATTCATGCAAACTCAGCCGCTCTGACTTTCATCTTCATATCATGCAGGGCAGTGGCACTGTGTTCTCTGGATGTGTCTCAGCAGCAGGAATGATGGTGAATTACTGCTCCATTCCCTGGCTGCTCACCTTTGCCCTCCTCTGGACTATTTCCCTTGTGGCAGCCTGAGGTTCTCAAACAGGGGTGATTTTGTCCTGCAAGAGGCATTTTCATTTGTCATGATCTTGGGAAAGGGTTGCTCCTGGCATGCAGTGAGTGGAGTCCAAGGACACCACTAAAAACCCTTCCATGCAAGGACAAACCTACCACAAAGAGTCATCTGGTGAAAGACTAAGGTTGAAAATCCCAGGGTATATTTGACCAGATTTCAGTACGAGGCAATGTGGACATGTATTAAACATTATGGTACTCCATTAATATGTACACCTTTAATGTTTTGGGTGTTAGTTAAAACGTTTTTTTAAAAAAACTCTTTTTGTAAAAAAAAAAAAAGAAAAGCCCTGGACTTTCAGGAAGATGGGGGAGTAGTGAACAAGAGAGAAAGAGTCTTTCAAAGATGTTGTATCCAGGCACTGGCATATAGAAATGTGAGGAAGAGAAGTAAAAGGGAAATGGGTCTCCAGAATCCAGTGAGGACCTGAAGTGAGACTTGAAGCCCATGGGGACAGCAAAGAGAGAGACATCAATGCAGAAGAAGGAGGTGACAAATGATGCTTTCTTCCTGAGCCCTGATTCACTGCATGGGAGGGATGGCTCAAACCTGCAGATGTATGGTGACTACTGGTAACCCCAGAGACTTCCACAGAGAAACACACCAGTGGAACAGAGCAGTTGACACAGCAGGCTGTAGTGACTGGTGAGTTATTTGGGTTCAGACACCCATAAAGAAAGAGTAAGTCAGTAGCCATCTTGGAGAGGGGACAATTAAGCTCAGAACTCAGAGCAGCCTGGGCTAGCTCCATCTAGTGGCTCCCAGTGTCAGGGTGAGATGGAAGTGAGTTCAAATTGGCAGGAGATCAAGGAGCTGAGTTCAAGTTAGCAGGAGGCACATGGAAAGCTGCAGGCTGAACAACTGAATGTGCAGCATCATAGTCAGAAACCAGCCTGAATTTCAGTGGAACTAAAGGTGCAGGCTTGCTGAGATTTTACACTACTCCACTGGAAATGTATGCATGGGTTCTGTCTGCCCACTCTGTCTACCAGTGACAGCAGAGTCACATCAGAAGTGGACACTGTTTGTACCTTTTTTCTTGATTGTTATTGTTTTCATATGAGTATGAACTTTTTTTTTGTTTTGTTGTTGTTTTTCTCCATTCTGTTCTTGTTTTTATTTACTTTTCTTTTTCCCTCCTGTCTTCACCAGTTTCACAAAGTTTAGGTAGTCTTCCTTTGTCCTACAACCTTGCTTCTAATTTCTTCTTCTTCTACTATTTCTTTATTTCTCCCTCTAACCCCTTTTAAGTTTTCTCCCTTGAGAGTAAAATCACCACACTGAGGGAATATTTACTGTGTATGAGTTTTTAATTTTAGATTTTGCCATATAACCACAAATTTAGTTTATATGGTTAAATGTGGAAAATTAATAGTTACAATAGTTTGTCATTTTCTAGGCTGTGCTTGATGCTATCAATATTACTGATTGTACTACATTAGCCAAAGTGACATAATAGTTCTTATCAGTTGTTCTTCCTGGTATGCCAAGACTGACATTGCCTATAAGTGAGTGCCAAAGAACCAGGGGATAGGCCAAATAGGAAGTAAATTCTCATTCCCAATAAATTGAAGAGGTAGGATCTTGAAACAGATTCAGAATCCAAGAGTTAGCTAAAAGTGGAGACATTTCTAAGAAGTAGTCATTTTCTAAGTGTTTTCAATACTAGCAATAAATCTACATGCCATGAGAAATTTATAAGCATCAATTAAGGAATTAAAGTAAAAGAGAGAAAAGAAACTAAGAAGTCACATAAGCAAGATGAAACCCCAAACTTCCTGGTTGCCACAGGCTACCGGGGGCTAAGAGGTAGAACAATTTGAAAATCACTCACCTGCACTCTGAAACAGGAACAGCAGAGATTACAAAGCATATGAATGAGAGTCTAGAAAACAATTAAATCAGAAATAATTTCTCAGTTTACTATAGAGACAGTGACAATAATAAAGGACAAGATTAGTGACTCTAGAGAAGATACAGATGTAAAAACAGAGGAACTTAGGAAAATAATGGAAACTATGAATGCCCAACATAGGAAAGAAATGGAATCCATAGCACAGATTTAAAAAGATATCCAGAGGTTAAAAATTCCACTGAAGTATACTCAACAGAATGAGCCAATGTAATGACAGACTATCAGATCAAGAAGACAGGATTGTGGTTAGCAATCATGAAAAGAAATATTTCTTAAAAACTGCAAGAGACCATGAAAAATCAATCCAACAGCTGCTAGATCATGCAAGGAAGAATAACATAAGAATGATGAGAGTCAATAAAAATAGAAGGAGGTAGCACAAACAACATAAGAAACATGTCCACAGAAGTAATAGTAGAAAATTGCCCAAGCATGGAAAAAGAATTTGACAAAGAGTAAGTGAGGCATATAGAACTCCAATTAGCCATGATCAAAAAAATTACACCAAAGCATATAATAGTCAAGATTCCAGAAATTTAACACAAGAACAAAATATTAAACGCTGCTAGAGAAAAGAAACAAATCACTTATAAAGGAACATCCATCAGAATCACACAAGAGTTCTCAAGACAAACCCTCAAGTCAAGGAGAGTTTGGAGTGAAGTATTTCAAACCCTAAAAGAAAATAACCTCTAGGCTAGGTTGATGTACCTCACAGTAATATCTTTCAAAACTGATGAAGAAATAAGATCTTTCCATGACAAATAACATATTTCAAAAGGTTCATGGCCAACAAACCAGCACACAAAAATATTGTGAAGGGCATTCTAGAAAGATAACAAGGACTACAACTCCATAAAACCATTAGAATGAATCCCCCAGGCAAGGCAAGAAACTGAACAAAGGGGAAAAAAAAGAGAAACAGCAACAACAGGAAAATAACACGACAAGTAAAGCCCAGGTTCTGATAGAGTCACTGCTGAATTCTACAAGAAATTTAAAGGAGACTTAATGCTGTTACTTCTCAGACCCCTTAATGAAACTAAAAGGGAAGCAAAACTTCCAAACTTATTCCAGGAAATAAGCATTATGTTGATACCAAAACCAGAGAAAGATCCAGCCAAAGAAGAAAACTACAAGCCAATCTCCTTACTGAACATACATGCAAAAAATGTTCAACAAGATACTAGCAATTAGAATGCAGCAAATCATCAAGAAGATTATACACCATGATCAAGACTCATCCTAGGGATGCAGGAATGGTTTAACATACATGAATCAATAAATGTAATATACCATAACAACAGAACCAAGGACAAAACCATATGATCATCTCAATAGATGCAGAAAAAACATTTGACTGTGTCAAACATTGATTCATGATTAAAAAAAAAAAACCCATAGAAGCCTGGAAGATACAGTCTTTATCTTAATCTGATAAAAGGTATCTAAGACAAAACAATAGCTAACATCATATTAAATGGACATAAACTGAAAGCTTTCACTTAAAAATCAGGAACAAGATAAGGAGGTCCACTATCACCATTCTTGTTCAATATAGTTCCAGAAACATTACCCAGAGAAACTAGACAAGAGAAGGAAATGAAAGGAATAAAGATAAGCAAGGAAAAAGATAAATTATTATTTTCAGATGACATGATATTGTACACATAAGACTCCAAAAACCCCATCAAAAGATGTGGAGATTTAATAATCAAATTCAGTAGCATAGATGGATATAAAGTCAACACTCAAAAATCAATAGCATTCCTATACACGAATAAAAAACTGACTGTGAGAGAAATTAAGGAAACTGTACCTGTCACAATAGCATTAAAAAATGAAATACATATGAATCAATCTAACAAAGGAAGTAAAATAATTTTGAAAACTACAATACTCTGAAAAAGGAGATTGAAAAGGATATAAGAAAATGGAAAGACATCGCTTGTTCTTGGTAGGAAGAAAATTTATAGTGTAAATTCCCATACTTCCAAAATTATTATACAGATTTAATGTAATCCTAATCAAAATACCAATAGCACTTTGCACAGAATTAGAGAAAATAATCTTAAAATTCATTTGGAACCAGAAGACACCTAGAATAGCAAAAGCAATTCTGGGCAACAATGGCAAGTCAGGGGGCAACACTATTAACTGACTTGAATTATACTACAAAGCTACCATGATAAAAACTGCGTGGTACTGGCAAATAAACAGACACAAGATTCAATGGAAGAGAACAGAAGATGTAAAAACAATTCCAAACACACTCAGCCATCTAATCTTTGACAAAGAAACTAAAGACCTTCATTGAAGAAAGTGTCTTTAATAAATGGTGATGCAAAAACTAGTTTTCCACATGCTGAAGATTAAAATTAGACCTATATATTTATCATCCACTAAATTAAAGTTGAAATGGATCAAAGATCTAAATATTAAAACAGAAACACTAAATCTCCTGGAAAATAGAATAGGTAGTCTCTTGAAGACATTGGTGCAGGAAAAATGCTTTTTGAGGAAAACCCCTATCACATAGGAAATCACAAAGAATCAACAACTGGGGTCTCATTTTATCAAAAAACTTTTGCACAGCAAAAGAAAGCACCAACAGAGGGAAGAGAAAATCCACACAGTGTAAAAGTGTTGCCAGCTATTCTTCACACAAAGGGCTTATATCTAGAATACGTAAAGACCTAAAATAAAACAATCACACACACCCCCAAATTTAAAGACCCAATCCAAAAACAGATATCTGAAATAGATCTCAGATAAAGTAGAAACAGCAAATAAATATAAGAACAAATGGTCAACATCATTGGTCATTGGAGAGATTCAAATTAAAACAACAGGGGCTGGGGATTTAGCTCAGCAGCAAAAGCGCCTGCCTGGCAAGCACAAGGTTGTGAGTTCAGTTCCCGGTACTGGAGAAAAACCAAAAAAAAAAAAAAAATTAAAACACCAAGATTCCATCTCACTCCAGAAAGAAGGGCTAGTCTCAATAAATCAACCAATAACAAATGCTGCATGGGTTGAGGGGAAAAAGGAATGCTTTTCCACTGTTGGTGGGAGTGTAGACTGGTGCAACACTGTAAAAATCAATGTGGGGATTACTCAAAAAACTAGGACTAGAGATTCCATTTAACACAACTATGCCCCTTCTTCATATCTTCCCACAAGAATTAACAGCATCATGTCACAGCAGTATAGGTGCATCCATGTTTACAGCAGCACAGCTTGTAATAGCTAAATCTTGGAAGCAATTCATATGCCTATCGACCATTGAATGAGTGAAAAAATGTGGTTTTTTAACACAATGGAGAATGACTCATACTTAAAGAAGGATAAACTTGAGACATTTATAGCTAAATGGATGGACCTTGAGACTATGCTCATAGGTGAAATAAATTGGACATATATGTGTAAATATCACCTTGTTTCTCTGGTGCGAGAAACTGAAAGTGCAAATAAGGACCAAAATATACAATACATACTGTGAAATAGGGAAAAAATGTTCAAAAGGAAAGGGGAACTGGGTGGGGGGAGGAAGAAAAGGAAAAGGAAAAATGAAAAGAAATGGATAAAATGGAAACAAAACTTTGTAAATAAGGAAGAGAAGAGGAGGTAAAGGGAGGGGAGGGAAATTAGAAAAAAGAAGAGCTAAGATATATCACATACAGGTACAAGTTCCCTACAATGGATGTAATCATTATATATATCTAAATAGAATTAACAAACTTAATAAAAACATAATAATGCTTTTGCACAGAAAAGAGCTATTCTTTGTGGTCTGTACATCTCATCTAGTGTATGGAGGTTACAGAGAGAGGGATGAGTTGCTTTCTCCATCGTACCCCAGCAAATGGCCATGTGTGAGCATGAAGCTTGGATGGGCTAGAGCTGTGCACAGCACATGGGCCAGAAATCCTGAAAGTTTTCCATATGAGAAGGAAAGTAGGAAATTAGAGTGTTCATCTGTCTTCATGATCACAGCCAGGGAGGAGAGATGGTGAGCAGATACTGACCCAAGGCTTTGTGGATTATTGATGTGAACAGCAAACATGGACGGAGAGAAATCTGAGGTCAGTGTGTACCTCAGGAGGAAACAAAGATCAGACACTGACAGAACATGGACCCTGTGCTTCCTGGATGATAGCCCGCAGCCTTTGGGGACAGGAGGTAGCAGCAGTCGTGGTTGAGCATGTATCATTAAGAGCCTGGACCTTGGGGAGGTTGGGTCGTGGAGTCAACAGCATTGACTGCTGTAGCAGGCAGGGACAGCCAGCAGCACCCAATCAGTGTGCACCATGAGACAGGTGAGGGTTCTGAATCTTTCCTTCCTGTATGAATAAGGAAGCCAAACTTGGTGGAGTTGATGGTGCTGTCCAAGGTGAACTAGCTAGAGAGAGGCAGAGCAGGATCTAAAACCACACCTGTTTGGTGTGGAGCCCCTCACCACCATGATCTATTAGTGACTTCTCTTGCTAAGCCATCCCTGACCCAGTGTGTTTTGTTTGCTCAGCTGAGCTGCAATGTTTGGACTTCTGAAATGTTTTATATCCTACAATTTATTCTGATTCTGAAAGATTTTTGAAAAGTTTTTTCAATGAAATTTTCTATTCAGACATTGGAAGTAATTCCTTCCGCTCTTCCTCTGTCCTGTCCTTCCTTCCTTCCTTCCTTCCTTCCTTCCTTCCTTCCTTCCTTCCTTCCTCCTTTCCTTCCTTCATCCTTTCCTTCCTTCTTCCTTTCCTTCCTTCCTTCCTTTCTTCCTTCCTCCCTTTCTTTTCTTCCTTCCACTAGGGAATGAATTAAGGGTCTTCACACTGGGATTGAGCTACATCTCTATCCAGCCATCATTCCATCATTCCTCTCTCCCTCCCTCTCTCTCTCCCTCTCTCCCTCTCTCCCTCTC
>NW_004955560.1:1798456-1838129 GCF_000276665.1 Chinchilla lanigera
TGTGTGTGTGTGAGAGAGAGAGAGACAGAGAAAGAGAGAGAGTGCATTCATGTATTCGTGTTTTAATAAAAATTAAATAATTTTTTCTGGTTTTGGAAAATACAAGGCTTGCTTTATAGGCTCAGTCTATCCTAAAAATCTGCATAGCTGAAGAGCTTTCATAATTGACAGAGGAGGGAAAATGAGCCTAAATATTTGTTCTCGATCCTGGATAAAATGACAAAAAGAATTTCAAAGTAGGAGGTCTGGAGGCATCCCAACAAGTCTACCAGAATGCATTGTGAACCAAGCATGGTGGTGCATGCCTGTGATCCCAGCTCCCTGGGAGGATGAGGCAGGAGGACTACAAGTTTAGCCCCAACCTGAGCAACTCAGAAACTTCACAGGACCCTGTCTCAAAATAAAAAGTAAGTGGAAAGGGGCTGAGAATGTAGCTCTATGCAAAAGCCGTAGGTTCAGTGATTGCAAATCTTTTAAAGGTTTCAATGATAACAAACAGCCTGCTATGGCACATGTGCCATAGGCTTACCACCACCTTTTGAGTTCAATTCCTAATACTTATACAAATAAAAAGCCCCTTTTTTCTTTAGAGACACTCTGGTAGGACATTTAAATGTTACAGTTTATACACATTACTTTAAATCAACTAGTATGTTAACCACAGCAAATTCTTCTGCATTAGCTTTTGAACTCTATTAAATCATACTTATAGCCTCCTTCAAGTTACTTTATGTACTTCATTATCTTCAAAGCAAAATCTTTTTAGTAAGTCTATAATTTATTTTTGTTAACTCAACCAGCACTCTTCTCCAGTGTATAACTGTTTCATGGCTCTGTCTCTAAAATAGTTAATACATGGTAGCTATATAATAGGTGATAGCAATATAAATACATATCAATATATGTTTTAGATATATATAAAATGATCCTCCATACCTACTGTCCAAAAGTATAACAGTTCAAATAACAAAGCTAAACAAGACCCTGAGATTACTGTTAGAAATAGAAACTCTGATGTTAGATACATGAAAGGGACAAGCCTGTCCCCAGGAACACTGGTATCTTCTGCCATGAAGCCCACTCCTCACATCCTGATAGCCTTGAAAGATACTTCCTAATAGGTTTCCTGGCTTTGTTAATCTTGCTTAGCATACACAGAGCTAATCTGACAGAGCAGTACCAACACCCTCTTTCAATGAAATACTTCAGAAAGCTATCTCAACACCATACGCATTTGAGGAGGACTGAGAAGGTGATATGCAGATATGTTTATGTTCATCTGATGGGAAATCCGTTGCCATAACTGGCCCTGGCGTTGTGCAGTCCCGTGCTTGTGTAGTCTCAGCAGGCTTCCAGAACAGGGCACATGCAGAAAGAAGCTCCAAGACCTCAGTTAAAAGTCACAGGATTTCAATGCTGTTGTGAGTCAATGACCTCTGAGACCTCTCACAAAAGCCACCCTGGCAGCGCCCAGGCAAAGGAGTGAACAGCAGGGGTTGGGCTGAGGGAGAAAGCACAGCTGTGTGGTTTCATCTTGAGAGATGGAGAATCCCTCCTCGATTACGGCTTTCTTGTGTTCCTGGATGTCATTATCTTAGCGGCTATGACTGCAAATGCTATTAGCAGTTAAAATGCACATTATGTTATCTGGCCCTTTCTAAAACCTCACCAGATCATTTATCTTCTTGATTCTCATAGCAATAAGTTATGATGCAAAATCCACATTTTTCTCAATTGGACTTCTGTGACAGGATTATGTCTGATTAATGTGTCTGTAGGGAGGAAGGGTGACTCCACCCTAGGCCCACAGAATTAAAGTGTGCAGAAAATGACACCACGAGTTTCCTTACCGCACCACAAACTGCCAAACAAATACCAACAGCACATCTTCAAAGCAATGAACTTACTTTCAGTGCAAATCGGGCAGCATCCTTTTCTGTTGAGAATTTTACCCTAATCAGGAGAAAAACAGATACAGAATTAATGTTAAAAACAAAGTCTGCTGAGGACAAAGCTCTTTTTTTTTTCAAATCTAATATCAGATAAACCAAGGAAATCAGGCCAAGCTGCATTTGAACTCAGCACCCAGAAGGTGCTAATGATGGTAAAATGAGGTTTCAGGTACGGGGTTCTGAGGCCAGGTCTTGTTATTCTGAAGGCCTTCCTGTTTCTGTCCTTGGAGAAGTGTGAGTTCTACAGGCCTTGCAGGTGCCAAGTTTCAGTCCCCTCCCAGACATGCAGGGCACACACACAGCTGGCTCTACCTTCCAACCTGCTAGTCCAGCAGGGCCTTTCTCCTCTGTTTCAGGAGGAGCCCAAACAAGGAACTGCAATTCCATTTTAGGGCTCATGCATCCTGCAGACATGGGTGTATTGCGGGTCAAGCTTTCTCAGAGTCCTTCTTGCAGAAAGTGGTGTCTTACCCATGTCAAATCACTAGGATGCCAATAGCGCTGAGTCAAAGAGGCTAAGGGCTTGGAAACAGTAAGTGATTTCTATCACTTTCTGGAAATTTGGTGCAATTTCCCCTCATTGTGCAACTTTTCATGTTTTTACTGCATGAAATTTAGAAGAGCAAGCACATTCTCAGGGCCCAGAGGACAACTTTGTTTCATGTCTGACTCAGCGGTTAATCACAGGGGAAAGGAACATGGAAGAAGATCAGCATTTATGGAGCACTTTCTCTGTCATAGATGTCCTATAGATCCCTCACGTACATCACATAACATTGGATTAGTTGCAGGGGTGTGCGGAGTTAGCTATATCAGAGTTAAGGATGTGAGAGATTATTACAGCCATTGTTAAGAAGCAGGAGAACCATATGAGCTGGGCATTTACCCTCTTGAAGATGATAAACTGATGTGTTGTAGATGCAACAGAGGAGGTGGAACCTAGAGTTAAACCTGGCTGTGTTCTTCACACTGTGGATTTCCATCCTCCATCGTCCTTTATCTTAAGAGAATTGAACACTAATTTTCTGTCCCACATTATACACTCCCCACACTGTAACTCATTTAAACCCCACTACCCTCCAGATGGAGGGTTTACAGGAACCAAGGAAACAGGGCCACAGAGAAGTCACGCATGGCCCGTGACAAGGACACACAGGTCAGAAACTGCTCACTAACTGAAGAGAGTTGCATCAGAACAGACATAGGTATTTTAAAAATAAACAAATATATTGACTTTAAAAAGGCTGGGTGATTATTACAGAACCAGAACCAGGTCTCATTCTGTTTTCTTGCATCTCATTCTGTTTCCAGCTAGGACACATTAAACGCCATGGCAACTTTGAATGAGACTTCAAACTCAGCCCCACTCAGCCATGCCATGGCTTGGGGGCATCGGGACACCTTTTCATTTCCCACAGCTCTGCTATCTGTTTCTGTCTGGCATGCAGCCTCCTTTAATTTGTCATAACTGGAAGCAGCTGGGGACAAAGCCAGATGGATCAGCTCAGCCCCTAGAATGACGGCCCAGGAGGACAGAGCAATCCTTTCTATCCCGATGGAGCAAAGAGGTTTAACACCAAGTCTGGATCCCAATGTGGCTTGATTCCATACATCTACATGGAGGCAGAAACTGATATGTCCTTTCTTGGGGAAAGAACGTAGTGCAGGTCATGTCATGAAGTCAGGTGGGAAATAAACCAATAGCAATGTGTGAAGCCAGAGAGCCCAGCTCCATGTCACTGGCTGTGAAGGTCTGGACACCATGCAGCCCCCTGTGGAAGAGGAGTGCTCACAGCCCCCACCTCAGGAGGTCTCAGAGTTAAGTGTGATCAGTACTGGGACCACAGAGAAAGCCTCAGTACACATCAGTGGCACTGAGAGGACAGTGTTGAGATGACCTGACCCAGTCCCTACTGGAAACCTGGCAGCCCTTCTCACAAGCCTTCTCCTTTGTCCCTGTGGAGTTGCCAGTGCGGGCAGGCAGAGAATCCCACATTAAATCCTTCTTCAGCAAGACACTTAGACTTCTGTAAAAGAGCTGTGTGGTGGCCAAGAAGGACAGAGCAGGAAACATAAAGATGCTCTTTATGTCACTTTAGCTTTTTCAATTCTCCCAGGTGATGTTGGAGAGGACAGGTGAGTGCAAAGGATTCCCATGGGAGGCTAAGCCACCTTCCACAGCCTTCTACTGGCCTCCAAGAAGGGAAGTGGGAAGGGGAGGACCTGCTGGAAAGACATGTAGGAACAGAAAAGTGATCTCTATGGCTGCAGCCTGCTTAGAATGCTAAGAAGCTTGGCAAGGTGCAGAGGAAGGGACTGGGAAAGGGCTTGGCAGGGAGCTCAAATGTGGTCCTAGAACAAGGACCACTCATGAGATGATGATGACACAAAGAACATTGTGCTTTGTTATAGTTTGTATCTAGATGTCCCCCAAAAGCCTCATGCAGTCATAAGTGGGGCTTTTCAGAGGTGGCTAGATCTAATGTTGAAGCAAGAATTGATTCATGGTGCGATACTAGTCTCCAGAGCAAGGATTAAGGGTGTAAGTGCTAACCTGCCCTGGGGCAGGTAGCCTGCACACAACATAAAAGACAAAAAGAGTCTTGTCTCCCTCTCTTGCTTGCTTTTGCTGTCTTCTACCTGCCATGGACTGATCTCTTCTGTGAAGCCACTCACCCTTGGAGCCAGCCAATTATGGACTGAAACATCTAGAAATCGTGAGCTAAATAAACCTTTCCCCCTCCAACTTTGGGTGTCTGGTATTTTGTCTTGGCAATGACAGAAAAGTAACTAACATACCCCCCCTGCACCAAGAGGACAGTGATAACCACTGACCTTGCTCCAAGTGGAGCTGGAGGCCACACTAGGCCCAGCAGGTGAGCTGCTTGAGCCACTGGGTTGGCTCAGCCCCTGTTTGTGTCTTGCCGGAGAAGGAAGACAAGATTACTAACGTGTGTTGAGAGACTCATTGGAGGAAGGGCCTCCTGAGGATGGCATAAATGATGTGAACCCCTTCCCCCCAATGAATATTTGTAAGCATCTCCTGTTCAAGTCTACTTATCACATCTCCTCCTTTTTTTATAGGAGGGTTTCAGTTGTCTGTCTGAGGCTGTTTAAAGGAAGAGTAGAGTTTTTGCCATCTTCTCTCCCCTCTTTATTCAGCTGTACAAGGGCAGCAGCTGTTGTTTTCTTGTACCTCCTTTGGCACTGAAATAAAAACAACTTTTTGTATATCATAATACCAGGCGTGAATGAAATTAAAAGCTGTCTATCTTTTTCCATCTGGGGCCAGGGTAGTGAGAGAACTTGAGCAAAGACCCCTGGCTGCTAGGCAGGACAAACTTCTTGAAGAATTTGTTAGTTCTGTTGATGAGAAGAAACCTATGATTTGAGAAGGGAGATTAGGAAGGAAAAGGCCAAAGATAGTTAGGACATTAAGCAGAAAATGCAGCAAAAGAAAGCAGGGGAACAGGTCTAAGCAGAGTTGGAGAGGTTTTATACAAGGAACTGGGAGAAGCCAGTAAGACATCAAGGAGCTGGGTCAAGAACTGGCCGGAACTGTTTCCATGAGGTGAGGCTGGGCAGAAGGAGGAAGCTTTGCTGGGGTCTTGGCTACCTGGAAATGTGAAGGCCTTGCCAGATCTGGCTTCTGCATTCAGAAGATGGCAAGCAACCACATTTACACAGGATGCTTCCCAAGGCGCTAAGGTGAAGAGAAGGCAACCAATGTCCAGACATACCTGCGGGCAGCTGCTGATGGGCACACACCGCTTCCTGCGACACTCCGTCCTGCCAGTCACACAGGCACAGATGGTGCAGTTGGCCATGGACCACACCTCACCCTCCTGTGGAACAGAGCACAGGGTTCTGTGGGAGCTGGGCCAGTGGGTGGGACTGCTCCGTAGGGAACACATGTCTCACCCTGAGTCAGGAAATGCATCCTTAGACATAATGTGTCTGAATTTTCATATATCGAAGGTATGATAGCAATATAAGCTGAATGTTTAAATTATAAAAAATTGATTACAGTAAAAGAAACATTTCCATGAATTCCACTTAAAATTGTCCCCCTCAATTCCAACACACTTATCCCATCCTTCCTGTCAGTTTCTGAAGCAGTTCTGAAGTCTTCTTTCCTGGGTATCTTTAGGGGGTGTGATAAAAAATACACAAAAATACAGTGAATGCTGCAGGTGAGTGCCATCCAATTGAAAGATGGGCTCACACAAAATGGTTTGTCCTCATCCACCTTAGTCACTGCATCTGGCACCATGCAACTTCTGGCTCTTCCCCAAAATCAAAATGACTGTGAAAGATCAATGTTCTGAATGGACTGAGAACATAGAGGCAGAGACAATAGTGCAGCTAACGACACTTAGAAAAGAGGACTGCCAGGAATAAGGATGTTAGGATGAGTATACGCAAAGTGAGGGGAGTATTTTGAAAGGTATTCCTGGGAATGTGTCTTTTATCATTGTAATTTTTTTGTTTGTTTAAACATTTACTGTATTTTTTAATCATACCTCATAATATCAAAGATGAGAGAGGATTTTAGGGTGGGTGTGGGTTCTCTCCCTCCAGGATAGAAAAGCATTCCTGCGTGTCTAACCAGGTCACATTTCATCTTCCTCCTCATGACAGCAAGTATGAATTTTCATACATGATACATTAACAAGATTCTAATTTCCCTCCGTTTGATAGGACTGAAATGGTTGTTATCTCAGGTAGCAGGAGTTAACTGGGATGGCCAAAGGCAGTTGGTTTGTTCCCAGATGAGCCATAGTTCTGGACATGCAAAGGGGGCATATGACAGTGTAGAGCACAGACAGAAGACACCACTGGCCATACACAGCTTGTCCCTGTCCTGCCAGCACCCTCCTCCATAATGCAGAGTAGCATTTGAGTACACATTTCCTTGCTCACAGAGAAAGAGACACTTGAGGAATTACTTTGGCCCACTGGATTTATGATCAGCAACTGCCCAGAGTCCAGCCAGAACAGAACAGTCAGAGATGACATCCATACTTGTGATCTAAGATCACAGGCCACAGAATTGGGCCTAAAACACAATGAAGACTCCTTCCAGGGCTTGTGGATCCAGAGAAACAAGTCTCCATCTTTGTTGACTCCTCCTGTTCTTTACTTCTGAAGCTATGTTAAGGACTGCCTGCCCTCTGGTGCCTTTCAGATGAAAACAACTGACTCAACTTGACTTAAAGAACACTTTTCTGCAGACTCAGTGTCTCTGTCCATTATTTCAGGCTGCAGTCACCTAAAGAGGTGTGTTTACAAGATTTGAAAGCACTCTGCACAAAACCCCATCGTGAGAGGGCATCCACTTTATCTCCATGCTCTAGAGGCAAAGGTAACTTTGTGTACAGGACAATGAGTGGTCCTGAAAGCTGATGTAAACACAACACACACACATGGCCCTCAATGGGCAGAACACATCACGGCTTCTCAGAGAACTTTAGAACCATGGCCTCTCTTCTAGCTGTGTTGGTGACCAGGCAGTCTGGCCCAAGAAGCTTCCACAACTGAGCTGGTTCTGAGGTCTCAGTTCCCAAGGGTAACATGAAGTGACATCTTTGGGTACAGAGTGATTCCCTCCATCCTTGAGGAAGACAACCTGGATAGGAGATGGGAGAATACTAGAACAAAGACCAAGACCCACATCTGAAGTGTAATGGTCCCACTGTGACCACCGAGAAATACTTAAAATCACACATTCTCAGCTGGCCAGATGCCAGCAGACAACCTGTCACTTTAACTGGGGCAGCATCCTCTCACCTCTGTGGACCACTATGTTTGGCCACTTGCACTAGGACAGACCTCTCCATCCAGAGGAGAAAATTTCACTTGGAAAAGGGACTTTTAAAAAAGCTTGTAAATACAGCAAGCTGAGCTCCATCAGGATCTTGATGTGGGGGTCATCTTGGCAAGCAGTGGCCATTACACTCCAGATGCAGGTCTTGGGCTTTGTTCTAGTATTCTCCTATCTCCTATCCAGGCTGTTTTCCTCAAGGATGGAGGGAATCACTCTGTACCTGAGCAGCTCCACCTGAATGAGATGCTCCTGACAGTGGGTGCTCACAACACTGGGGGCAACTGTGCAGTGCAGGACTGGTTGTTCTACCAGCAACAAAGCCAAAGATAAACACTTTTCAAAAGTTACCTCACCGTCCCATATGTCCTTACTTAATTCTAAATATATAATACTGCAATACACATGAACGTATAAGATACACACAATGCATTCACATGTGCACATACACATAGATTGTAGAGCTTTCCAACTTGCATTACTGTGGACCTGTTTAACAGTCAGCACTGGGCAATAGTGCCCATAAGTTTGACCTGTGACATACCCGGAAAATCTTGTTGCCAAACTTGCACATGCTGATGTCTTCTGGGGGCACTCGCAAGAGGCACTGCTCACAACAGGCCTCCTGGCCTCTGTCACAACTGCTGGGGTGGGAGCACTTCTTCTTACACACCACAGTGGAGTCCTGGGGATCCAAAGGTAGACAGAAAATTAAAGATGACTTTCTTGAGGTAGACCAGGTGTTCTACCTGGCCTTCCTTCAATAACCCACATATAACTCCTCTAAAATTTATAGGTGATTCTTATGGTTTGTGTCTACATGTCTCCACAAAGCCTCATGTAGTCATGGGGGGCAGATTTTTAAGAGGCTGTGCAATCTAGAGTTTGTGATGGATTCATGGTCCAATGCAGAGATTGAGGGTGTGAGTGATACACCCATCCTAGGGTGGATAACCTACATACAATATAAGAGAAAGGGTCTTGTCTCACTCTCTTGCTGCTTTTGCTGTCTTCCACCACCATGAACATTTGCTCCTCTGTCATTGCCACCCTCTCTTGGAGCTAACCCATTATGTATTGTGATCTAAATAAAACTTTCTTCCCTTAACTTTGAGTGTCAGCTATTTTGTCTCAGCAATGAGGAAAGTAACTAAGACACGGCTATATTTTAATGTTTTGAAATAAAACTTTTACTCTCTTCAAAATGTTACCTGTTGCTCAGCATCTGCTGTAGATTGTGGGGGATTCTAGTGCCTGAGGGCAGCAGGCACACATTCCCCACCTTGCAGTGGTTTACAACTCCACGCTGAAGAGACCAGTCCCCTCCAGCCAGTGAGTGGCAAGGAAGCCCCACTCACTGCACACCAAAACATTTCCTTCTTCCTGTCCTTCTCCTCCTCCACATTCTTCTTTAACAAAGCTCTCCTGGTTTTCTGCCTTGTCTTCATGCCACCTTTATAAGTTTCATGGAAAGGCAGACGTCTTTGTTCAAAGAGCATCAATTCAGAGCTAACATGTCACCCTAGGTGACACTGCCCCTGTGTGTGCTGTGTTTGTAAAGGAACTGAGTGAGCAGTCTCAAAACTGGGCCTAAGTTCTAGAACTCTGCAGTGAGAGACATGACCTTGACCAGGCCATTTAACCTCTAGAGAGTGACAGGGCCAGATCTATTACTTAAGGTGTTTGGTGCTGTTGATTTTGCTTATCAGCTCTCTGATTTACTGTGCATTTCAAACATAAAGTACATGGTACATAGGAACTACTAAAAATCAACTCAGTAATTGTAAAAGCATTATCCATTCTCAAACTGCATGTCTTGGTGTCTAGTTTGAACAACAGGCACTTGTTAACTCTGGAATAATATGTCTGTCACTGTAGGTCTCCTAGTTGGTCTTCACATCTACACACCTCTCTCTCTCTCTCTCTCTCTCTCTCTCTCTCTCTCTCTCTCTAGCCCTTTAACTACCAAAAACAAAGCAACAACACCCACCACCAATAAAATAAGTTATTTTAAAATTGGGTCCCCCAGATGTTCAAGTTATGTAGCAAAGATACCAAAGCCCTCCATAGTAAATGCTTCTCTTCCTGGTCTCACATATAGTTTACATCATAAGGATGTCTGTGCATGTGTGATGTGACCCTCTGAATCTCTGGGGCTGTGGAATTCTTTTCTGTACCACGAATTACACCACCAGCTGCCTTTGGAGAAAAGGAAACCACGGCTCCAGGAAGATACGGAACAATGAGCAACACATAAACACTCTCTTCCCCAACTGCCAGGCTCAGCTTGAACCATAAATCCATGCCTATCTTTTCCTCTCAATACGATTAAAGTCACTGTAACTTACTGGTGTGTTTGACAATTCACACGGGGTATTGGAGCCAGAAAACATGACCATACATATGTGGCTGGCTTGGGGAATTCTCAGAACAATTTTCAGAATGTGGCTCCCACTGGGAGGAGTCACCATGTGTGTTCCCAGAGGATGATCTGAATAATAGGTGTCACACATGAACTTCTTGGTGACCTTGAGGGTGACTTCACTTGTGAAGTGGCACCACTGATGCCTGCGTCTGATAAATAAACAGCATTGCTGCTGACTAATAATCCTGACACCCTCACCCTCTAGGTAGGGTGTGTGCCACAGCCCCTCTACACCACCTCACCTTGCAGGTACACGTTGTGCAGTTGTCAAAGAAAAATGAGGACCCATCATCATACACATCACTGCGAAAGAGGCAGCTCCCATAGGGCAGGTCAAACACTTTCCTCTGACCTAGAGGGAAGCAACAGCACAGCATGAGAGAGATGGAAGCCAGGGATGTCCTATTTTGTCATCAACAATTGTAGCACGGGTTGTTAAGGAACCTCCCAAGAGCAGGTAAGTCTGGTGCACAAAAAGAGAGCCTTGAGCCAGATGTGCCAGAAGATCCCCAGGGATCATTGATTTAGAGTCATTGTTTAAAAGAGTTTGTTTCCACGTAAACCTGGAAGTTCAACAAATCATGACTACACACACATCCATCATAGCGAACCATGACGTCTTAGACATAAGGGCCTGCATGGGGCTCACAGTCCACTGTGCAGACAAACCCACAGAGGTCATATTGATACAATGACAGGTTAAGCTCTGGGAAGAAACCAACATGGAAGTGTGGGGACAGAAAAGTCACAGAAGACTTCTAGCGGCTGGGATACCTAATGTGCATTTTAAACACTTGTTTAATCATCCCCTAAAGTGGGTAGAAGTGGGAGGACGAGTGGAGACAAAAGGAGTCAGGAAACCTCAAGGACTAGAATGAGCAAAAGGAACGAATGAAACAGCATCTGCAATCATCTACACATGTGTGACCTCACGTGATAGAAGGGCCAGCACTCTGTCTCAGGCTTCTTTTACAAAAGCACTGTTAGGGTTTCATACACTAAAACCTAATTGCCAATGTGACAGCTCTAGGAGATGGGGACTTGGAGAGACGGTGCAGTCATGAGGGGGTGTTGTTTGTCTTAGCTGCTTTTGTCATTGCTGAGACAAAATACCCAACACCCAAAGCTAAAGGGGAAAAGGTTTATTTGGCTCACAGTTTGCAGAGGTTTCAGTCCATAATTGGCTGACTTTCAGGCACGGTGGCATGGCAAAGAGGCCTCACAGAGGAAAGACATTCATGGCAGGCAGAAGGTAGCAAAGCAAAGGAGGGCGGACCTTAGCAGATTTTTTCTGACCCTTGTATATTCTATCTAGGCTACGAGGGTGGTGCCAAACCAATCAATCAGTGGACTGATTTAGTTATTGTACATCCTTAATTCCAGCCTCACACACTCTAGATAAAAAGCCCCACCTATGACCTCATAAGGCTTTGGGGAGACATCTAGATATAAACCCTAACAGCACTTTGGTAAAAGAAGCCTGAGACAAAGCCCTGGCCCCTTCTATCATGGGATGTCACAGCAAGAAGATGCTATCTATGAGCTAGAAATCAGACCTTCACCAAATGCAGAATCTACAACCAATTTGATCTTGGACTTCCCACCTGCAGAACGATGAGAAACAATTTCTATTGTTTAAAAGCTACCCACTTACGCCATTTCATTATAGCACACTGAGTTGATTCACACAAAAATTACATAAAGGCTAGCATCTGAAGGATCAAGGCAGGAGGATTTCAAGTTTGAGCCTAGCCCACTTAGTGACTTAGTAAGACTTTGTCATAAAATAAAATAAAATAAAATTAAATTAAATTAAATTAAATTAAATTAAAAAAAAAAAAAGGGTTGGGATGTAGCTGAGTGCAAAAGCCCTGTGTTTAATCCTGAGTGCTGAAGAAAAAAAAATAAAAGGAATAAAAGGGTGCAGCTAACTCAAATGGCACAGAGGCAGAATCCAACTCCACACGCCAAGTGTCCAACCTTTTAGAGGTGTCATATCTCTGTAGAATTAACCCAGTTTCCCATTATAAGGACTGAACTGACAACTGGAAATTCCAAGAAAGCAAAACCCAAATACAGAGCAAAATCCAATCCCTTCCTTTCTTTCAAGATTGAGTTTCTACTCCCTGAAGCACATCAAGTCATCCCTAGAGGATTACTTTAATTAAAAACTAAGTTAAGAAACCAGTGATTCATGTTTACTGATCGATCATATTTATACCTGTAATCTTCTTCTCTTCCTGAAAAAAAATTAATAGCAATCTTGATTTACCAGCAAGCCCAGTGAAATGCTGGAAATACTTATAAACACACACAAAGCGCTCTTCTTAGAATCAGAGTTACTGAAATACCACAGTAAGAGTCAATAAAAAATATTATTTTCTTACCAGAGTAAGCTTGCAGCTCAGAATACAGTAGAAATGCAGAACTAAATCACTAGTTTGGCTCTCATTACAGAGAATAATCTTGTTAGTCCTCAAAAGGTGACGTGAGTTGTAATTTGGGTCCCACAGGCGGACTCCTTTGTGACCTGAGTAAGATTTCTCTGTGCCTTGCTAACTTTACTCATAAAATGGCATCAACAGAGTCAATGTGTCATATCAGCACTTCTGTTGGTGGCATTAATATTAAGTTGTATAACAAAACATTCTTTACTAGTAAGAACATTTAGGATCCAGGTTGTTAATGTTCCAAGTAACATGGGCAATTAGTATTCTTGAAATATAGGTATAGTGAATGTTTTAAAAATTTACTATAGTAAAAGACACATTGCCATTAATCCCCCTCAAAATCCTCTCCCTTGCTTTGAACACACTTATCCCACTGCTCTTGCAACTTTCTGAAGCAGTTCTGGAAGCCCTCTTTCATGAATATCTTCACAAGTGTGAAAAGTACAATGAATGTTGCTGCCAAGTGCTGTCCAACAGAAAGTCAGGCTCATAAAAACATGACAGGTTGTCATCATCCATTTATTCAGCAGATATGACATCAAGCCAATTCTAGTTCTTCCCCCAAGTCAAAAGTACCATGGAAGGAAATTATTTGCAATTAATTCAGGCAATTATGACAGCCTAACTAAAGACACATGAAAGATGACTTCCAGAAATGCTTCAGAAAGTGACAAACATGATGGGATAAGTGTGTTTGAAACAAAGGAGAGCATTTTGAGGAGGATTCATTGTAATATGTTCTTTCCTGTAAGAAATGTTTTAAATTAAGCATTCACCATACTTTTCAATCACTTTGAGTATTATGTGTACCTTAGTCCCAAGTCTATTGAATTTTCTGAGAACTTAAGACTACACAAGATATTTCCCTGAATATTCCTCTAGGGAACCCATCTAGGATTATTATAAAGTATCAGAAAGCTGTGTGCAGCCTAAATGACATGGATTTATTTGGCCCATCCTGTTATAATCACTACCGCCAAATCTCACCTTATTTTTAAGACATTATAGTGCATGAGATAACACTATATAGTTTTTCTTTTATTTATTGTAAAAACGAGGGTGAAGTAATTTTTCACTAATTTAAACATGATGCTCCTTTAAAACTCCATCTGAAATATATTTCTTTCCTGTAAGATGTAAAAACAGCTTTGCCTCAGTTAAGCAATTTACTTAAAGCTGTAATAACCTCATGTGCCTTTGTTCCATGTTTTATCTACATGTGCTTCAGGTGTTTTGTAAGTTACCTCAAATCCTTTTTAGCAAAGACAAGAGATAAATGGATACAAAGCTCTATATAAAAACTTTCATCTCTACCAATCAAAATACATCTCTTTCATGGCTGAGGTCCGCATTTCCTCTCCAGAACGCTTTCTCCTATAGACAGAATGGCCCTTTACTCCTTTCCCACAGCTTGTTCTTCTACCATTTTCACTGAACTCGGTATTTTGCATAGGTGGACAGTTGGTTGGATGAATGGATGGGCGGATGATGGGTAGATGACAGGACTGACCTATCAACTGACTGATTCATTAATTGATAAATGAAACAATTCCTTTGAATTTTAATACCCGTGAACAAATGTGACCAATGACTTAACTTATCCCTTGCTAAACTGTTAAGTTTTACCTAAAATTATGGCTACAAAGTTCTTGGAGCAGCGCCCGGCATTCACCAACACCACCAATGCATGGCAGGTGGTGACCATTATCATTACCAGTGCTGACATAATTCAAATGTGGTCCTGGGCTGTGTCTCCCTGGGAAGGGTGCTGGGCACTGCTCTGTGCGTGCTGATGTCTGATGAGACTCTGCTTTGGAAAGGAGGAAAGCAAGCAAGGAATTTATAAAGCAAAAGGCTGAGGTATGTCGTGGGAAGGAATCCTGGTTAAGGGAAAATGTAAAAGCAAATCGGTGCCCAGACAGCTAAAAGTCTGACTAGACTAAGATTTAAGCATCTAAGACACACCCTGGTATTTTTTTTTTTCTGTTTGTCTGTCTTCTTGTGTGTGAATATGTTCCTTTTTATGACCAAAGAACACAAAATCTTCACTTAATCCCAAAGTCATCACGGCCCAATTTAAGACAAAACACTTAAAGGAGTGGTTCCAAGACGGGGAGGATTGCCTGGGCTAAGCCACTTCCACATCTTCCCTCTGCAGTTTTGCCCAAGCAAAGAAGGTCTTACTTGGAGGAAGTATGGTTTTCAAAGTTTCCCAAAACTTACTCTTCCTTTTATAGTCTGTCTTAAAACCACAAATGATCAGAAAAACATGCATTCAACACAACAGCCATTGCTCAAGTGGGAAGCTTCTAAGCAGACTCATCACATCCATGGCATCAACTTCAAAGCATTAATCAAGCGTGCTTATCCTTAGGGTCAGGTCCAAATCCCTTCTGTGATGGCTGCCCCAGAAGAAGGAGCACTGCATCTCCACGGCCCATGACATGGTTATCCCTGCCACACTGAAGGGGCTCATCACATTCCAGGGCCATAAGTGCACATGAGTGGTAAACAAATCATTCATGGAAATATCTTTAATCAAATATGCCCAACATATGTGTATGTATAACAGAAAACATTGTTCGATGAAAATATAATAGAAGCTGGATATGATGGTGTGTATCACAGAACCCCAGGCCTTAAGAACCTGAGGTAAGAGGATTAATGGAATTCAATGTCAGTCTAGGTTATATAGTTCAAGGCCAGCCCGAACAACATAGCAAGACGGTCTGAAAAGAAAAACAAAATAATGCAAACAAAAGTATATTAAAATTCATCAGAGAGGAGAAAACTGTGGCAATTTAACAAGATACCTTTACTTGCCAATCTGGTTATAAAAAGCAAACAGACTTCAGAGTCTGGCTGTGGGAATCTTGTGGATGAGAAAAGTGAATCAGCAAGAGGCTTTGGAGGTGGAGAAAGCAAACTGGGAGAAAGGAGAGAAGGGAAGTGTGAGCCCTAGCAGACAGGAGGCTGGAGCCAAAGGGAAGAGACAGTGGGAGGCCCAAGGCACAGTAACTGAGTCCTCCCGAGAACAGGGAGCTCAGTGCTCCGCTTTACAGTGTTGCTCCTCCTTCTCCAGGGAATAACCACCCTCCCCAGCTGCAGACCTCCAGGAAATCTGCTGAACGAGCCTTGATGCAAGGGCACCACAGGACACGGAAAAACTGGCGGTGTGGAGGTCTCTGATGGGACAAAACGATGTTTCACAAACACAAAATAGCAAGAAGAGAACAGCACAGGCAGAGCACAAAGCTGAAAGAAATTAAAGACCCTATCTGTACCCAAGAACCCCCAGAGGCTCAGGGGACCCTTCCTCTCTGCTTCAATAAAACTGATAAGAGCACCTCTATGCACACAGGAGTTTTATTCTCAGCAACTGTATTTCACAGCTTCTTGAAAAGACTGCATGAGAAAAAGCACACACAGTACTGTGCAGTTTGGTGCTTGGAACACAATTAGTGGTCAGAAAAAGTGCCCACACACTTCCTGTTGTTCCTCCCTCTTTCCTGACAAGCCTCTTCTTCACTGTATGCCATCTGCCTGCACCCTTGGCCCCTGCAGGTAACCGAGTCTGCATCCTTCTAGGCCATCGTTTCCAATGCCTCTAGCACATATGCCACTAACAGCCTTAAGCAGACTACAGAAGGTGTCTTTAGCCCCGCTCTCCTTGCAGGGCAGTGTCTTATATAGCCTGGTGTCCCAGATTCCAAATCAAGGGAAGACCAGAGAAGAGGCCACATCCAGTTCACACCTTCCACTCTCTTGATTCAAGGAGCAGGTGTCTCTAGTAAGCCAGGAACCAGGGCCACCTCGGAACCCCAGGGAGCAGTGTGCATGCACACTTTCTGCAGAAACTCCCCAAAGAAATTCATTCTTTTTTGACCTGAAAATAGTCACTCACCCAAACATTTGGGGCAGCACTGTCCTGGGGGGGTGTGACTAAGGTGCTGGGGACAAGAGAGAATGGGACAGACTTCTCTCACGCACTGTGTCCTGCCTCCCTAAGAAAAGAGAGAGAGAAAAAGGCACATTTAGAAAAGTCAGTGTGTACAGATTGCACAACTGAGACATCCAGAACAGACCTAGGGCCCTTTCCCAGGATCATGGGAATCTCCATATCCTTAGGTACTTGGAGCAACTGCCCAGGTCCAAGTGATTCCTTCAAGTGGCCTTTGACCATCCATGTGGACCCTGCAAACTGCAGCTGCAAACAGACAGCCTCCCAAGAGTGATCACAGCCAGGGTCACCTCCCTTCAGCTGCCACCAACTGCCTTTATCTTGTCCCTTTCAAGACTCACTCTGGTTTAGGGTAACCAGCTTCTCCCTCTGCCTAGAATTTGAGACTCCCATCCTCACACCAGGGAAATTTTATGCAAACCAGGATGAGTCGGCCACCCCCACAGGGCCTCCCTCTCTCCCCACCCAACCTCACACACACAAAGGAACCCTGTGTTTCATGAGACTTTTCCTCCTCTTTCCACCCCCATCTCCATGTAGCTCCTGCAGACAGCCTCCTCCAGGAAGACCCCACTCTGCACAGATGGCAAGTGTCCCTGGGATGGCCTAACAGTGCCCCAGCCAGTGCAGTGGCCAATCTGCTGAAAGTAGAAGCCCTGAAAGCTGTGTTCATAAGAATCCTCCTCCTGGATTCAGCACGCTAACCACATCTGTCTCCATTAATTAAGCATAGGCCCTGATGACTGATTTGGAAGAACTGGCAGAGCCTTGAAGGCCTATGGGAGAAGTTTTGGAGCCTTCAGCTACCTTCCCTACTTTCTCACCCTCATTCTGCACCCTTTCTGTCCCTGCAGCCTCTGCTCTCCCTCCCCTTCCCTAACCTCACACCCCTCTTCCTCAGCCCATCGCACCCCTCCTCTCTGGAGTGCATGGGTGCAGATGCCCCTCTTCCTCCTCACCAGGCACACCTGCTCTTCAGCCTCAGTGAGGTGGAATGCCTCCTCAGAAAGCCAGGCAGATGAAAAAGGGCAAAAGAAAAGTACTTTCCAGTCCCAAGCAATTTTCCCTTGCAACATGGATCATGAAAACTCTTCCTCGCAGTGTAAGTTGCTGTGGATTTTATAAGTAAAGGTTTTGTTTGTTTTTAGAAAATCACTGAATTTGGTAAATACGTCACTAGCCAGTTAGAATTTTAGTTCTCTCTGGGATAAGAGCTGGAACCCAAAAAGTGTGCTTTCAGGCCCTTTGTTCTGGAGTGGATAATTTATATCTCAAGAGAACAAGGAAATTAAAAACTCAAGGCTGGAAAAACCCCAGGCCAAAAGAAAGGAGATCCACATTCAGGCATTTTTAAAATCAGAAGAAAATCCTGGTCTTTTCTCACACAGTCACCTGTGCTTTCTGCAGGAACAGCGGACCTCAGCCTCAGCCTTCAGAATGTATGGGCTCCCACCCCCACCCCCACCCTCCGGCCTCTGCAGTCTCTACCTGCTTCTGCTCTCCCTTCCTGTTCTCGCCATTTTAACTATCACAGATTACTTTTGGCGGGGGGGGGGGGAATGAAAAAGAGAGCAAGTTATACTTCTTTTTAAACATTTGGTATTTTTAAGCCTCTTTAATGTTGGATTCTTCACCAAACCAGTCAAGAATACCTGAAAATACCACCAACAGCTCTTCTGCTGTTTTTGGAATATTTCAGATCAGCATGAATCATTTAAAAATCTTCCCCCAAGTCCCAGCCTATGATCTTAAAGTTAGGAGTCCATCCTAGACTTCAGAGGTGGGTAACTGAGTCCATGCTGATCCTTGTAGTCAGCCCCAGCTTACACACAAAACAAAAAAAATCGTATCAGAGGAATGACAAAGTGATGCTGACCTTGGGTTTTCATTTGAAACAAATTCCTCTGCCAACAACTTCCTAAAACCCTGTAGCCCAGGCCACATAAGATTCCCTGTGTGCTGGATTCTCTGAGGCACACAGAAAGCACACTCTTTTCACTGACATTCTCTGCTCCTGTTGGATCTGTATCTATTTTCCAAGCATATTTTAAAATTTAAAAATTTAAAAACACTGCATAGTTGCAAAAGAGTTAGCTTGTCCAACACTTTCAAAAGCTGGTGAAAGATTATATGTACAACAGTAATTTTCCTTACCATAAGGTCAAAGGTTAAACTTTGCAAACACAATACAACTGCAGTTTGTGTTTCCCAAGAGTCCATTAAAGTAACTTGAACTCCAGTCTGGGTTTTCTGGTTGAGGCAAGTTTTATTTTGTTTGGGCTGCAAATCTGTGGCACAGCCCAGGTCCTGAGGCTACATTCCAATTAATGCCTCCAGAGAAAGTCCAAGCCCTTCCTAGGAACACAGTCATAGCTCTCAATCTGCTTCTGTGAGTCCAACTCACCAGGGATTCTGGTTAAACTACCATCTGTGGCTTACAGTAAGCTAACAGAGTTAAAACAGCAGGAGTAAACATTTCTGTTTCTAAAAATGAACAAATTCCTACTGCGACTACACTATCAGATTGTCACAACAGCACTGAGTGGCTTCCCAACCTCAATTCCTGGAAGGTTCCATGCGTCCGGGACTCCTTTCTGGCACCCATCCAACATCCCATTATTCTTTCAGATATGGCTGAAGATCTACAGCAAATTTGATGTGGATGTGCTCTTGAATACAGAACACAAAAGACACTCCCTTGAAGGCACTTTCACAACCAGTGAACTTGTCCCTACCCTGCTGAAGTTAAGGGTGCTTCACACTGCCTTAAGGATAAAGTCCAACCCAAATGGGCTAAAAGTCAGTGCAGAAGTCAGTCCTGGTCACACTGCTTTCTGTTTTCCCTCAATAGAGCTATGCTACATTTCCCAGAATGCTTTACACATGGGCATGACTATGTGCCTGAGTTCTGACCAACAGGAAGAAGATAGGAATGGTATAACATGCTCACAGGATGACCTGTGAAATTCCTCACACAGCGCCTGCATGCTCCACTTTTTCTCTCTGCTGGTTAGAGAGCTGGCTGAATGGAGTAGACAAAAAGCCTGGTTCCCTGGGTCACCCATGAAATTGTAGCCCCAGGTCCATGCTCTGAATAGTCAGATGAGTGAGAAATAAATCTATTGTGTCAATGGAGTAGCATTAGCCTACTTTTACAAGACATCCTGGAGCATCCTCTTCAGAATCCCCCTCACTCCAATATAAGAGAAGGCTGCAGTGCATCTTACTTCTTTGTTGTCCCCAAACACATCTGATGCCTTCCCTCCTCTTATGCACACCTCTTTCCCTCTGTCCACACTATTACTTACCCTATCTATCAAAACCTTGCCTCATTCAAGGTCAGGCTCCAGTCTCTTTCTCCCTGCAAAGCCTTCCAAAGCCCACACTTCCCAGGAATCTCCTCCCCTTCTCAGAGCTCCTCTTTCCTAATCTATGCCCTTGTAGGTTGAGCACATACATCATTTTTCATACATGCATAAAAGCTTAATTCTGAAAAATGATGTTAGTTCTGCCCCCAAGTCACACTGTGTCTGGGGCAAGGGAAGCCCTGTGTGCTGGGTGCCCTTCAGAAGAGTGAGAACCACTAATGAGCGAAAGAAAGACCCTCACCATAATGATCTCCAGGGTGCAGGTAAGTTGTGAGACCTCTATAATGCAGGAGGCTGAGGAGATGGCACGGATCTGCCCTAGTCACACACTCTAGTCATCTTTTGGGGTTCTGCACATGCTAACCTTACCTTTGGCAATTAACTAAATGTGGATGCTCATGTGTCCAAAAGCAACATTTAACTTCAACATGTAAAACAACTGCTACCAGCATAAGGGAAAATCTAGGGTATTTCATTTAAATGTTTGAAAATTCCCAAATGGTGAAAATACTCAGGGACAAATGACTATATTCACATCTCATCAACAGGGAGGAGAATGATAGAAATTTCCACAGGACTCGTGTGCTCTGGTTCTCACCATTTGTTTTTCCTTAGAAAAGCAATCTTGCTCTTCAGAGATGGTCATTTATTATAATTACACATCCAATTGCTTTTCTTGATGGTAGCTATTTTTAAAACAAAGACCTGAAGCTCATCACATATCTGTTTTCTGTTTAATTTTATTTTAGCTGATTCAGTCAAGAACCCAACTGCTTTGTGTTAAAGTTCACCCTACAGTAGCAACTGTGCTGCATAATAAAAATATGTCTTCCTGAGTGTGGTGATGAATGCGAGGTAATAAAACCACAGCCATGTGCTTGTGGGATGCTTTACCAGCCACTGAGGACTCACTGGGAGTGAGGCTAGAAATGGTCCTTGGGATGAGGCCGTCATCCCAGATCAGGTTGCAGAGCCTGGCTCCCTAACTGGAGGCCGGGAGCAGAGTTGCTTTAACAGTTATCAAAAATTCTCTGCAAATGTGGTAGAATTCACTGTAACTGAATCAGCTAAATTCTACCACAATTTAGAGAGTTTTGTTTCTCTGCTCAGTTTTGGTAAGACTGGAATTCACTGTTGATTCTGAGGTGATGCTGGAGGTAGGAAGAACAGAGAGAGAGCTCTGCAGGTAGTATAGAAAGGAGCTGCACCTTGGGTAGGGAGGGTTCTGCATTGTCCCTACTCCTTTACCACAGCCATGGTGCAAAGCTGACTTGTGAGCCAGCAGCCCCTCTGAATCAGGAATTGGATCAAAGACTTCACAGAAGGAAATGGATGTTCTTAGCCATGTCTCTCTTGGGCCTGGAATTTTATTTTGTTGAAGTTTCAGAGAATGACCCTTACTTTCCCTGTTCTTGGCCAGTGCAGGATAGAAATCAAAGCAGACAGGCTGCTGAGCCAAAGGGGCAAAATTAGACAGGAGAGAGAGGAGTCTTCCCAACAAGAAGTGGGCAACAAGCCCAGGTCATGCAAGGCTTTGTGCCTGGATGCTTTTGTCATTTTACCCTGTGGGCATGCTGTCCTCACCCCTCAGGTAGAGATTGAGGCACTAATCTTAAGGTACTTGCCCAAAAAATGTGCCACCAGCAAACAAATGGCAGGCTTAATGTGTAATTCAGTTCCAACATCCAAGCCAAGTCACTTTCTTCGCTCTGTTGTTCTCTCCCAAAGGCACAATCTCTCAGCAAGGATACAGAGCATATCTACCTGGTGGTCAGAACTCCCTTTCCTTTGAGCCCATTCTGTGTCTGTCTTGGTAGGTTCTAGATGCATCTTTATGTCTGTTTCTTAGGCTTAAATGGCTCAGATAAAATGGATTATATCTGTTTTCTTACTTAGATAAAACCCAAATCATGTGCCCACCTTGTCTGCCTCCAGGGTTGCTACCTGGTAGATTCTCCACCCTACTCCCTTTCCTGTTCTTGGCTCTTTTACTAGCAAAACCACGTGCACCTAATGAGGAAATCTTAGGAATTCTCTCTTCCCATCCTCCAGGAAGAAAATAAAGCCCTTGCCATTATGTTCATGTCTAACTTAGAACCTACCAATGAGGCCCTTGACCTGCCTCTTCTATCCAGCTCAGGGAATCTGCTCTTGAATCTGAAAATCATGATGAGACACCTTTGTGCTTGACAACTTCAATGACTTTCATTGCTACTGGGTCTCCAACTGAGGCTGTGAGTTGGAATCACCTACACTCTTGGGTAAAGGACAAAGAAGACTTCATGTCTTTGAAGGTACTGGTGCAGTACCCAACATGTGGATTTTATTCAAGCTGCAACTCTGTTTCAGTCCTTACTGCTATCTGTGAACTCCAAACCTTCCACTACCTGCCTGGTCTCCCTGGGCTAAGGGTGGGAGTCTGTAGCCAGGTCTCCAAAGCAAGGGCACCAGAGGGATGGGCTGCTTAATTGATGTCTCCTACGACCTCCTGAAGCTGCAGCTCCTCCCCACTTCAGCACCCCAAGCTACATTTGCAGTTCTTCCAACACTCACACAAGTCAAAGCAGCCCCAAACTGGGCTGGTAGCATATGCTTATAATCTCAGCCCTTTGGAAGGCTAAGGCAGGAGGATCTCAAGTCCAGCCTAGAAAATTTAGCAACCTAGCAAGGCCCTGCCTCAAAATAAAAAGTAAAAGGGAGCTGGGATGTAGCTCAGTGTGAAGACCCTGGATTTAATCACCACTCTTGAAACACAAACAGAACTAGTTTCTTTGCCTTTTCCAGCTTCTAGGTGTGGCCTTCCCTCCTTGGTCCAGAGCCTCTGCTCTGCTGTCAAAGCCATCAGTGTGGGATCTTTCCATCTTTTTCCCCATCTTAGTCTCTGACCCTGGCCTCCTCCTGCCTCCCTTTGGTGGGGACTTTGTAAGAGGCCCACACAGACAACCAGGGTGCTCGCCCCACAGCTGAACCCTTCGTGAGACACCATCTACAATCTTCTGCCATGTGTGGTCATATTCACAGGTCTTATGGATAAGAACAGGGACACCTTGGGTCAGGAGGCTTTATTTCACCCACCACGATCAGTAGTAGAGAAATGACATTTACTCCTCTATGTAGTCTCAGACCTGATGTTTCAGGCCTCACATCACAGAGCACACTAAATAATGTGCTCCATGAGCCACCTCATCATTGAAGAAGCTACAATTTCCAGCATATTCAGAAAGGAAGAAAGACAGGATCTCAGTATGAGTCTTATGGTGCAGCCTGTGACCTAACAAATGCAGGCTCCTGTTAGAGTCCATTCCAGTCCCAACCCCCATGGTGAAACTACAAAGTCAGTCTCACCTCCCTGACAGACATCTCTAATCTAATTTGCCTATAACAAAACAGCTGTACTCTACATTACACCCAACAGGTGTTCTGTCCTAACCTAATCCACAAATGTCAGCCCCTCCCAGAAATGTCCTGGCCTCTCAAACAAAGCCAAGCCCACTCTGCCAAAATTTTCATGCCACTCCTAATGGGGTCTGCCCCCCCATATATATATATATATATATATATCCCTTGACCCTTGGAACACAGTCTATATACCCCTAGAGTCCAGCCCATCACTCCCATTTCAATAAAATTCCCATTTCTGTTGCTGTGCCTCATACCTGCTCCCTCCACCAACCTTATAGCCCCTTCTTCATTCTTCCTTTTAGATGGAGAAGGTGAAAGCAGACAATCTGATCTTCTCCACTTCTTCTGTTTTCTCTTATTGTCATAGGAAAACCTTAGTATTGACAGTATCGAAGAAATTTTCCATCACTAACAAAGTCAGAAGACTTTCCCTGCTGTCCCCAGGCCTCCCTGGGGCCATTGTGACAGCCCTGATGGCTACTGAACCCCTGAAGCTGAAGGTCCTACTATGCTGTGGGACATGGCAAGTCACCCACTGGCTCATGTCAGCAGGCTCAGCAGGGATGTCAGTGTCCTCATGAGGTCAAACAGATGACTTCCAAGAGTCTCATAGTGTCACCATAGTCCAAGGTTCCTACTAAACTTGTAGCAAATGCCTATTTGGATCTCAGCTGACTGCACGGCCCCTGCCATGTTGCCTGTGCTTCAGACAGCCTGGTGAGGTGCTGTACTTCTGCAAGGAAGGACAATGTTGGACACCATTGTGCAAATGGGGCAGAGCCAAAGACGGTAATGTCGTGAAGTTAATATTAGGTTAGTAAATGAAGGGGTGAGGGAATGTCTGTACTACAGCACTGCTGGCCTTATTTCCTACTAATACCACTTTGGTATAGTGTTTGTTTAATTCTCATATCTAAAGGTAAAATCTGTCTCATTTCCTTGAAAAGCCTGACCTTAGCTCTTACCTGTCATTTAGCTGAATCAAACCTTTTTAAGGTTTTATTTTATGATTTTGCTTTGAAAAGGAAAACTGAACAATTCTTCCCCATCCCCAAATCAAGGTTTTCAAATCCAGCAGATACAGGAGTCACAGAAACAAAGGGAATGTCATTTAAGGTGCGTTCCAAGTGGCTGTGGGTTTCCTCTCATATTTCATACTTCTCTTTGTCCATTTTAGAAGCAGGAAGATAAGGCCACCCAATGCACTGAGTTTAATGACATCTGTGACATATGTCCTGGGAGCTGAGGGTATGGAGGAGCTGGAATTGGAATAGATTTGTTAGCCTTGGTGTGTGTGGTGTGCAGTAGCAGGTTCTAGGGACAGTTGGGACTTAAGGGATCTGTCCTGAGAAAGATAACACTTTCCCCACAGACAGCACAGAGGCTGAGACTGGCTGACAAGCTCTGAGAGTCTGGGAGTGTGGGTGTTCCCTCTTCTAAACAGCCAACAAATAAGCAAATCCACAAGGGAGCACTGGCCTGATATTTCAGATCCCAAGACCTGGAAGACCACCCTTGTAGAAGACTTTTCAGCTGTCACCCAGAGAAGGGAACAAAAAGAAGAAGGGGGAGCTTTCCTTTTTCTTGCCATTTTTATCAAAGTTTAACCATTCATCATCATGTAAGTACTCAAAGCTGTAACATTCTAGCTGGGGACACATCAAACTCTCTTTTCACAGCCTGGACCATTTCTAGGGAGATGAAAAGGACAATCACTCAGGCTCATTGAGTCAACCAGGCACCCCTTGGATGAAGGAACTCACACCACAGTATGGAGAAGACCATTTTTCACTCTCCCCAGGTTGTGTACACCACAGTGATACTACCATGGACCTCCAGGAAAGTGCACAAAGCCTCTGCAAGTCAGAAGTGTCCAGGAGCACTGGACAGCAGACTCAAACCCAAGCATCGTTGACATGCTGGTTTTCTGAAACCCTTACCTTTCAGTTCAACTTCCTAAAAGAGATGCTCTGCATACTGTATATTTATTACATGCCACCATGTTCACAGGAGTGCAGCACTTGCCTCAAACAAGGCAGACAATCTATCCCAAGGGCAGGAGCCAGGTTAATGTTCTGTGTTTTGCAGCACCCACCCCAAATGAGGCCACAGTCATATCAAGAGTATTTGGTTTTCCAACAGTACCTATTCATTGGGTGGTCACTTAAAACTGGAAAGAACTGAAAATGTCTGTCTTCCAGTGAGGTTTCTTTATTTTTTTATTTTTTTATTCAATGAGGTTTCTTCAAGTACACAAGCATGGGTTGTCTTTTTTTGGAGGCGGTGTCTTGCCATGCAGTAGAAGCTGGCCTTGAACTCACTATGTAATCCAGGTTGGCAATGAGCTCATGGTGATCCTCCTACCTCAGCCTCCTGAGTGCTAGGATTACAGGCACACATCACCATACCCTGCAAATATTGGTTATCTTGAAACAAATTATGTGTTAATTAGGATATATCTGGATCCTCTATCCTGCTATTGTGACAAAATTATACTTAGAGGTTTTCAAGAGTTTCCTGAGTATACGTGAGCACACTAATGAAAATAAAAACAGTTTAAACTTCATTTTAACTTCTGAGGCACAACTGACTAAATAGCACTTGGGTTTTCACCCACCCATTCTACAAACATTTGAGTTTGTATCTCTCAGACACCATAGTCTTTCAGCACAAAATTCCAAAAGGTCTACTCAGTATACATGATGGTGCACAACTCTCTAATGTGTATCAGGTAACAGCTTCTAAAAATTCTATCAAAAATCTAAGATGTGAGTATAATGTTATGCAGTTCTACAATCAACACACTGCCCTCCTTTATAGGATACAGCTCAGACAGAGGAGAGGTTCCTGGTACTATTCAAACTAGTGACACTTGTGGCATTGGTTTTGTCAACCAATTTAAAGTCTATGTTTTGAGATAAACAGGCTGCACCCCAGTCTGGGAAAGCTCACAGCATGATCCTAACTGAGACCAAATATGAGCAAAGGAAAAGAAGTGTGAGGTCTATGAGAACCAGCTATAGCAGTGGAGGGGGATGATCCCAGCTTGAGCCAAAGCTAATGTTCTGACATGTCTGGGCAAGTCCCATGAGGGAATAGGCAACTGTCAGCTCTTTGTAAGAGAAGATCCACCCTAAGGAAGGAAAAACCACCTGAGGCTGGACTCAGAAGATTTCATCACCAGTATAGATGTCAGCCACTCAAGGATGCCCCTGTGGGTCCTAGAAGAGAAAGAATGCCTATCGTGACATGCAAAGGAATTGTGTCACAAGACATTTATGGAACACACTGGCCATGAAGATTTGAAATTCTTGTACTGTGGTAAAACAAACCAAAAAGAAAGTCATGATAGTCCTTGCCACTGTACCAGAAACCTGACATCACCTTGTCATCTGAGGCCTCCGGAATATTAGTGACTGTGCCATCAAAGACAGTGGACAGTCATGTCAGGCTGAGAATCAAAGGGCCTGGGGAAATGCTCAACAGGGAAACAGTGGCAAAGAGAAATGGCAGGCAAAAGACTCCCTCCCACCCAGGAAGGGACAGATCCTCTATCACAAACTGACCACTAAGCAGAATGGCTACCTTCCTGTAGAAGGATGACCAATATCAGCAGTGCTCAGCATGTGGCATGATAAAGAGCACAAAGCTCTGAGGGAGAAGTATATCCTCTGTCACGTGGACTCACATATTGGGCCCTTTCAGCAACAAAGAATTATATGGAACTGAGATTCCCTAGGAATAATGTTAGGCCAGATTCAGAAGCACCATCCTGAGCCTTGGCTAGAAAACAATACTGAGACACCAGAAGGGACAGGATATCACAGTGAGCGTGCGGACAGGTAGAAAGCTGACCTGGTTGGGCTTTTGGTAAGAGTAGAGAAGAGCTCCCTATCATTGACAACATGCTTGAAGGCGGATGATGTGCTTTTAGAGAAGGATACAGAGCCACAGAACTGGACAGGTTAAATCCTAACTTTATTAAAATGTATAGTAGGAAGTTCCACCTGAACCACACAATTAGTACCTTACTTCAGAAAATGATACAGAACAGACAACAGAGCTGTGAGAGGTTTTCACCCATACAAAATTCTGCCAAGTCATCATCATGGTGATCCAACATGGCACAGCCCAGAGCCAACCACATGTCCCTCCCAGACCAACTTCCACCTCCCTGCTTCTAGGCTGATCACAATTTCCTGTTTCCTTTCACATACAGCAACTAATCAGCATCCATTACATCACTTAGACCACCCCCATAAACTCCACCCCCAACCCAGCTCAATAAATTCTTTGTTCTTGGCCTCTTCCCTCAGAGGGTCCTCGCATCTCTTTAGCAGACCTCCTGTACCTGACAATAAAGACTTGTTTACCTTTGTTCTGGCTCTCATTCATGCCGAACCTAATGTTTTTGGTGCTGTGACTTGGATCAGCAGGTCATGTGGCTCCTACAGGGCTAATCCCCTTGGTTTGAGGCCTCCCTGCCAATGAGCCAGCCTTTCCATTTCTCTCGCCCCTACATTTGCCACTGCCAGCCCTCATCCAACACCAGTCCACATTCTCTCCCATTTTTATAAATCATGGGTCCACATCAGGACTCTCTCTCTCTCTCTCTCATGTGCTTTGGGACACCCTTGTGCCCTCTTGGTGATGGCCAGGAAGGACAAATTTGGGCACTTCTCACTCACTCACATCCTGACGAGGGTGATGATCCACCAAGCAGTTGTGAGACTTGGCTTTTTAGCCTTTGGTTCATCTTTAATTTGGTTACAAAATGGGAAATACTAATTCCCAGCCAAAAAACCACACTCCACTCTAGTGTCTTTTAGCTAATATAAACACCATTGGTCTCAGAGACACAGTAAAAACAAAACAGCTAATCTTTCACTGCTTGGCCTCAGCACAAACTAGACAACAGCAGCCACTGGCCTGAAGAGGGTGCCTTTGATTTTAACACCCTCAGAGACCTAGACAACTTTTGCTATATCAGCAGCACATGGAGGGAAATCCCATATATACAGGCCTTTATTGCTCTCAGGGCATGTCTTTCTCACCTCCAGGCATAGGGGGTGACCCAAATCTGTTTGGCCCATTCCACACCATCAGACCCCTTACTGGATTATCCTCGTGACCCTCTCAATGATGTTCCTCCAGCTTTTGCTCCTCCTCCACCATATCCACAGGTTCAGCCTTCTCAAACTTCTCAACCCATTGCCCAGCTCCCTCAGGCTTAACTTCCTTAATCTCCCCAGCCTGGTGGCCAACTCCCTCAACTCCTCCGCTCATTGACCAACTTTTCCAGTCTCCATAGCCTCTGTAGCCCATTGCTCAACTCCCTCAAATTTTCCCAGCCTATTGGTCCTATACCATTCCCTACTTTCTCCTCACCTTCAGCTGACTCCATCTCTTCTTCCCCTACCTCTCAGTGGCCATTTCCTACCCTGGCTCATCATACTCAGTGTCACTTCTCACACACCCTGCCATCTTGTGGTCCTCCACCATCTTGTTCCTCCTGTCGTCTGCCATCTTCTAGCCCATAGCTATCTTCTAGTCAGCCTCCAACTTCCAGTTAGCCACCAAGCCAGCCACCATCTTCCTGGCCCCAACTTGTGTGTCCTCTCTGGGAACAAGCTGGCCCTGAGGGACTGGTTCATGTTCATGTTCCTTTTTTTCCTTTCTAACCTATCTCAGATTTCTCATAAACTAGGTTCTTTTTCTGCCTATCTCCATACATATATTAAAGAGCTACAATTTATAGCTAATTCCTATGACCTACAGTACAAAGAGCTTTATATTATTCTCACTGCTACTTTCTCTTCCCAACAAAAGGCTCAACTATGGCAGGTGGCCCAAGCCAAAGCTGACCATAGATATCAAGCTAACCCCAACCAGCCTACTGGGGTCACTGCCATTCCAATAGCAGAACCCAATGGGATTATCAGGGAGAAAATTGTTTGCAGCATATTAATATTATGATTGGCTGTATAATGGCAGGTCTTCATAAAATTTCTCATAAAGGTACTAATTTCAACAAGCTCATAGAACAAACCCAACATGCTGATAAAAATCCTACAGAGTTATTAACTCACCTCACAGATATCTTGACTAAATATCCCAATGTTGATCTCTAATCAACAGAGGGAATAGTCCTTGTCAACTCTCATTTCATTGCTCAGTCAGCCCCTGACATTCAGGCAAAATTTAAAAAGTCTGAGCTCACCTCTCAGTCCCCACAAGGGGAACTTTTGTGTCTTCAATAATAAAGATCATCAACAAAATATAGACAAATTGGCTATTCCTAAATATAAGCAAGGTCTTTTAGCAGCAGCACTCAGGCTTCCCAAAACAGAAAAACCAAAACAAGCAGACACCAAACAAGGTGGTGCCACTTGAGCCCCTCCCAGACTGTGTTTTAAGTGCAGCAACCAAGGACATTGGGCAGGAGATTGTTCCAACCCACTGCCACTGCCAGGACCTTGTCCTATCTGCAATCTCTAAGGTCAATGGAAATGTCACTGCCCTGTCTGCCAAAGAGCAGGTAAGTCATCCAGTTCCCTGTGCTCACCAGAGATCTTGCTGCCACTGCTGGATTCACAGATTGCTGACCTCCTTGGCAATGCCACTGAAGAGGACTGATGGGGTTCAGGTATCCTTCAGCCTCCATTAAGGTATCCTTCTCAGAGCCTCCATTAAGGTATCCTTCTCAGAGCACCAAGTCTCACTAGAAGTCTCAGGTAAGACACTCTCTTTTCTTGTTGACACATACATACAGTGTTCCTCCTGAGTTTTCAGGCCATTACACCTGATCTCTAGTCTCTACTGTAGGGATTGATGGCTGACCTACACAACCCTTCCAGACAGGACCTATTCCCCGCCAACTCTAAACACTGTCTTTTACCCACAACTTCTTCATTGTCCTAAATAGTCCCTTACCTCTCATGGGCAAAGATCTCCAAAAACTCAATTTCTCTTTAATTTTCTCTCTCCCCACAGCTGTTGTCCTTCACCCTCATTCATCAGATACCACCATCTCAGCCGCTCTTCTTCCTCCTTCCCACATCAACCCCATAGTTGGGGACACCTCTAGCCCCACTTGTGCCACCCATGCCATTCCTATATTCATTTGCCTCAAAGACCCATCAACATTTCATTGTGTTCCCCAATATCCAATAGCCCCCAAACACCAACAGGGACTCAAACCCATCATTCAGCGCCTCCTAGCTAATGGTTTTCTTAAAACTATACATCCACCTTACAGTACTCCTTTTCTCCTGATAATCAAACCTAATGGCTCCTATTGCTTAGTCCAAGATCTCGGGGTTACCAACAATGCAGTTACACCAATTCACCCTTTAGTACCAAACCCTTACACCATGCTCTCTCATATTCCCCCATCCACAACTCCTTTTACAGTTTGGACCTTAAAGATGCCTTCTATCCCCTTACACCCTGATTGTCAGTACCTTTTTTTTTCACGTGGACAGACCCAGATACTCTCTGGTCCCTACAGCTCACATGGACAGTCCTGCCTCAAGTGTTCAGGGACAGTCCTCACTTCTCTAGCCAAGCCCTAACTACTGATCTCGAGGTTCTCAATCTTAAACCCAGCACTCTCTTTCAATACATAGATGACCTCCTCCTCTGCTCCCCCTTTCACACCCTTGCCATACAACACATAGCTGCTCTCCTCAAATTTCTGTCAGATCATGGATATAGGGTCTCTCCAGCCAAAGTTCAAATAGCTTCACCAAAGGTCAAATATCTGGGACTCACTCTCACCCCAACTACTCACTCAATCACTGCTGACCACAAAGCTCTCCTTTGTAACCTTCAAGTCCCAACCACAAAACAAGTTCTATCCTTCCTTGGTCTAGCCAGCTTCTTTTGCCTTTTGATCCCTAACTTTGCTTCTGAAGTTCAGCCCCTCTATAAAGCATCCAGGGGTACCTTGTTAAAATCCCTTGACCCCATAACTCCTAAACACTCTTCCTTTCAAAGTTACGGGAGGCCCTCTTAAAGGCCCAAGCTCTCACTCTTCCTAACCCTACTCAACCCTTTACTCTACACACTTTCTCGCAAGGACACAATGCTGTGGGAGTTTTAGGACATCAAAAGGGAACTTCATTTCAAGCAGTAGCAAATCTCTCAAAGCAGTTAGACAACAGTATGTGGATAGGCCCCTTGTCTTTGGGCCCTTGCTGCAGTAGCTACATTAACACAAGAGGCAAAAAAGTTCACTTTAGGACAATCAGTCACAGTACATTCACCTCATCACCCAAATGAGTTCATCTCTCACAAGACACTCCTTGCACTAGTGACACCTTCTCACAACAGGTTCATCTAGTGCTTATACAAGACTCTTCCATTACTATTTTTACCAGTGGTCCCCTCAACCCAGCCACTTAACTCCCCACCTCTGATGAAGACCCTCAACATAATTGTGTTGAGGTCTTACAGCTAACCCCTACTCCTTTCCCTAACATTAGTAGCACTCTTCTCCCTATAGCTTCTGACACAAGGTTCACAAACGGTAGCTCAATACACACAGACACTCAAAAGAGGGCAGGATATGCCATAGTCAACAGATTAGCAGTGACAGAGGCAGGTCCACTGCCACATGGGACATCTTCACAAAAGACAGAGCTTATAGCCCTTACATGAGCCCTCACACTGGCCAAAGATAAAATCATAAACATTTACACAGACTTAAAATACACATTCAGTATTATCCACTCTCACGTTGCCATCTGGCAAGAAAGGAAGTTCATCAATGCTCATGGTACTCCCATCACCAACACACTTCTTATCCTGAAACATCTACAGGCAGCACAGTGCCCAAAACAGTAGTCTTACACTGTAGGGGGCACAAAACAACATCAGATCCCATCACTCAAAGTAATGCTTTTGCTGACACACAGGCCAAATTAGCTGCTCAACAGCCATACCCCATCTGCTTGCTACCTGTCATCCCAAAGGCCATGCCCTCAACCCAATGCTCATCAGAACAATTACACTTACTCCATAAACGTATCACCAGAATACACAGGAGTGAATGTTTCAAGAATCATAACTTCTCCTCCCAGACCATCAAGCTTTAACTATCATCACTGACTTACACAACTGCTCCCATGTAAGTACCCAAGCTCTATACAAACTCCTCACCCCCATCACCACACATCCCTTCTTAAAAGCTGTCACTCTCCAGGTCACTCCAAATTGCCAACTTTGTGCCAAGACCTCTCCTCAGGGGCATTTACCTCCTCCTTCCTTTCCAGCCCACCAACTTCATGGACACACTCCAGTCAAAGACTGGCAGATAGAATTCACACACATATCTCACTACAAAATACAGATATCTTCTCACTTTTGTCTGTACCTTCTTGGGGTGGATAGAGGCCTTCCCCACTGCTTGGGAAACCACCAACATAGTCTCTAAAGTTCTTATACAAGATGTTATTCCCAGATTTAGACTGCTTCAAACTATCCAGTCAGATAATGGTCAGCATTTATTTCCCAAATTACTCAACAGTTGCCTCAAGTCTTAACAATACTTGGCACTTACATGTACCATATCACTCACAGTCTTCAGGTAAAGTACAAAAGGCAAATGGACTTTTAAAGACATGCCTTAGAAAACTCATCTTAGAGTTACACCTACCGTGGCCTCAACTCCTTCCCCTAGCTCTAACTAGACTCAGGGCACTTCCCAGGGCACCCACTTTCCTAAGTCCATTTGAGCTATGTATAGTAAACCATTGCTGCTTCATAATTTCCCCACTCCTGATAATTTTCCCCTTCACTGATTACATCCCAGTCCTGTCCTTTGTCAGATACCTGCTGTGACAACATGCTGACCTCTGTCTTCCACAGCCAATAGATAACAAAGCCTTCTATAGCTCCTGAAGACTGAATATATCTAGCAGTGCTCTGTACCTGGTAATAAAGACTTTTTTACATTTGTTCTGTCTCTCACTCACACCAAATCTAATAAGCTGTACATTTTGAAAGGACATAACAAAGGACAGATACTGAAGGTCTTTTCAGAAATAACAAGTGTTTCAGTGGAAAATTGGAGGCAATTTTCATAATCCCTTAGAAGGCAATGGAAGAAGAAAGGAAGACCACCTTTGATTGGAACTCAGAGGAGCCTTAATCCACTTACAAAATTGGTCCATGGGCCAGAGTCCTTTAGGATATCCTTGGGCTCTCTTTAGAGACCAGTAACCAGTGCTGAAGAAGAAGAAGATTCTTGCAGCAGCATGTCAGAAAAACCCACCACTTCATTATACCTGATGAATTTGAGGATGTCTAATGTCTTAAAAAGGGAAGGGTTAAGAGAAAGTTTACATACTGAAGGGTGAACACCAAGACCATTTTGATCAAGAAATATGGAAAATCACTTTAAAAATCAGTCTATATTACTAACAAAAAGCACCATCAACCAGTATTAGTTTTGCTTGCTAAATTCAGAGTACTGATATGCACAAGGGATTCAATGGATATAACGAGCTCATGGCCAGACATAAGCTGGGATTCAAAATCAGTTGCCCATATTTGTCATAGCGACCATTCTCAATATTCACCCTGTACAGGGCCTGGTTTAAAGGCATCACCTCCATCATTTTAACCTTTGATAAGCTCTGTGAGATAGGATGAAATTGTTCTCAACTTGCCAATGAAGAAATTAAAGCTCAGAGAAATTAAGTAACTTTGTTCCCCCATGATAAGGAATACACTAGGAGTCTCAAGAAGCTTTTAACCCTCTGGGTTTGTTCCTTTGGAGCACATGGGTTTCCAGTGTTCCTTCTTGATTTAGAATATTTACGAAGATTTGCTGCTTCTTGCCAACAATTTCAGGTATAGCTGGGTGCCCTTTGGAGTTGGGAATGTCTGAGAATAGAATCACTTGAAGGTTTTGCTCTGAACAGTGTTGGTACAAACACTGCTTCTCTCATTTCTTAGGTTTAAGAAATCTTCTGCATTTTAAGGTAGAATCGTTTAAGTCCTCAGAGAATTGCTGATCTTGAACACTTATCCTCTTGTGATTGCCCAAGCTTCTGCCCATGGCATGGCTTATCCCGGCTGTCATGAGGGCAGCCATGTGTACAGTGAGGTTGATGCAAGTGAAAGGCCTTGTCTGATTTCAGACAGAGGCTGCCTGTGTTTGGAAAAGAGGGAAGATTTTAGACTCTGAAGATCATACCTAAAACACCTGTGCAGTGGATTGACAACTGGTAACCAATTTGTAACGCCAGCTGAACTGAATCAGCATGGTGCTGAGTGTGGAAGGCACACCTGAGGACTGTTACCAATAGCATAAGAGGCTGTTGGAAGCTGGTAGAAGCTGTGGGGAGCCTGTTGGAAGCTGTTGAGAAGCTGTAGGGAGCTGCTGATTTTCCTGGAGGATTGTGTCATGCTTGCTTTCCTAATGAACTCAGTTGTTCTCATCTGAGGAGGATCTCAGGACCTTGTTGTTGCTAAGAATGGCATCAGTTCACTTTGGAGAGCTCTGGTCCTCACTTTCAGCATCACTTCCTGGCTCCAGTGCAGATCCCTCAGCCTGCCAACACAGACCCTTCACTCTGCTGGCACAGACTTTCTAGCTTCTACCACTGACCTTTGGGCCTTTCCAGTGCAGATCCATGAAACAGGCCTGCATGAGATATTGTCATGGGCTCTAGGCCTCCAGCTGGATTTGTGGGAGGCACTGTTATGGGCTCTAGGTCTTCAGCTGGACTCCTGCAGGACATTGCCATGGGATACAGGCCCTCAGCTGGATTGTTTGGTCCTTCAGTATGTGGACAGACTTCCTGTACTCTGTATACAATTCTTTGGGTGACAATTATGAATAATCTTATAAAAAATGTGTCCTGTATTGTAGTTTCCCTTGCAAAAATCCAAAACCATGACAATCTGCTTAAGACAAAAACACAAAATAGTCCTTGCACATGATGTCTGCACAGAACACTGTGTAAAGTATACAATTGTGAGTGGATTTTTCACCTTAACCAATTTTTGGAGGGAAGATGGAAACCTTTGGTTTTGGAGTTTCATCCAGGGTTCATGAACAGACTTTACCAAATAGTTGTTTATAAGAAAAATGTAATGTACTAAATATCAATAGTGATAGCCATAATCCACACTTATAAATGTGAAGAACTTTCCTCAGCTCACAAATATGTTCAACCAGTCAGAACTAGTGATGTTCTTAAAATTAACAAAGGAGTGAGTGACCTTAGACAATCCATTTTAATCTGAGGCTTGGTTATTGTATCTTCAAACACTTCCATTTCCCTTAGAAAGAGGCTACAAAATTTATAAGCACAAATAAGACTAAAATGTACAAATGTGCCCATCAAATTGCTTCATATATAAGAATTAGGGATAAAAATGAACCTTTGGCACCATGACTCCCCCACACTGTCTTTGGGCTGAGTTCAAGTGTGTCCCACTGTCCAAGAGAACCAGCTTGTGTTTTCCTTGGCACCAAGAACACATAGGGTAGCCTTTGCAGTATACATTAGTGTTTACATCGCCATGTACTTGTACAAAATTTGAAAGCCCCCTCTTGATATATGCAGCATGACAGCTGCTGTCACAATATATTTATATAAGTTCTACACACTTTTTATTAAATAAACTTGCAAGTGTCTGCTTTCCTAAGGAGGGTTTTGGGTTTGGGGGCAATCATTTCATCTCACTGTAGAAATTCACACAGGCTGACATGCTGTCATTACCCATGCTGCAAACAGGCTGCTGTTCCCCATTAATAGGATCAGCAAATACTCAGATAGAGCAGGCCCATGTGTCTCCTCTTTCTTGAAAATGCCAATTCTATTAATAAATGAAAAGAGCTTTGAGAGGTGCTCAAGTGTCACCTTTCTGAGGTCCAGAGGAAAGAATGAAATGGAGGGCCTTGACCTTCAGCACACAGAGTGCCCCTAACTGTCACATTCGCAGGCCGGCTAACTATCTTTCTACATGAAGGACTTAGCCAGATGTGAAGGACAGTGAGAATTCCTTACCAACTATGCCAGCACTCACCTCATTCTTTCAGAGGCACTAGAAGCTCAAATTAGACAAATTTTGCCATCAAAAGTACCAATGTAATTTACATCAGAAATCCCTGATAGCATTTTCTACCACAGGAGGTTAGTGGGGGGCTCCATGATGCCACATCTCTATAAAGCAATGGATAAGGAAATACAGTTAATTAGGGTTCTTCATTACAGAATGTCTCTTATCCTTTAACGCATACAATGCCCACCTGGATGAATACAGGATATGGTGATTCTCAAATGCTTTTGACCTCAGAAAAACATAATTTGCAAATGCTGATTAATGTCTTTATTTCTGTAGGTCTGTCCTGAGGATCTACAACTATAGGTCCTAGTTGGGACAATTCTTGATGAGAATATTTGTTTAAACAAGTTCTATCTTGAGCAACAATTAACTGAGCAATCACTCTGTTCCCTAAAGTTTTTTCATCCTGTTTACAAATGATATATTAAATAATATGCTTTTCAGATTTAATTTAAGAATATATTCTTGGGCCGGGGATACAGCTCAGTGGCACAAGCACCTGTCTGGCAAGCACAAGATCCTAAGTTTGATTCCCAGTACCAAAAAAAAAAGGTAAGAATAATATTCTTCTACAATCCAGAAACCATTCTTAAGTTATTTTTTGTTTGTTTATATTATTTTATTTTTAGTTTGACTCTTTTAAAGGATACAGTCAGTACAAGCTACTCAAGATTTTCATTCTGGTTTTGGTTTCATTTTCAAGACAATCTTAATTTTTTTTCAGAACCTTTATACATTTTACTATAGGATGAAAAGAATTCTAGGTTTCAACATAACCCTTTTGCAATCTATAAACCAGGTCACCCTCCCAGTGATTGATATTACTGGAACATTTATAAATACCATAGCATGAAAGTTCTCCTGCCCTCATCCTCTGAAAACACATCTGGCTACAAATTCCCCAGCAACGTTTTGTGAAGGAGATGATGAAGAATATTCCAGCTTGTTTCTCTCCTGTGTTTTTCAGCCTCTGACTCTAGGAGGTCTTTTAAAAAAGCCACAAGTGGTAAACAGTTAGATCCCTTAGGGAACCTCAGCAGATGGTGATGGCAGGAACAAAAATCCATGGGGAAGGCCTGTGTACCCAGTGTGGCTCCCTGGGCTGAGACCCTCACAAGGTCACAAGTGAGGCTGAGACCAACCAAGGTCCTGTAGAGAGTGAGTAAAGTGCAAACCCAGGCAGGTGATTAGGGGACCAGGCAAGGACACCGTGGACCCAGCAGCCAGGTCAGCTCCTTCATGGACCTCTCCTCCACAATTGCCCTGGTGTTTGGAAGAGGCAGTGGTGAAGACAGCATGAACTTCAGATGCATCTCCAGCCCCTTCTCCTCAGATACTGACATTTAAATTATTTTTTAAAATGTGAAATGTTTGAGGAAGCTTCCTTATTCTCTTGTCATTCTTAACTATGACCCTCAAATTAGGCTTAACATGCACAAATAATACTATAGTTAGAGTAAAGGACTATACTAGTATATCCATTGCCTCACACAAAAAGACATTTTGCTAGTAAATATTCACAAAATTTTTTTGTCAGAATGCAATACTACTGACTGTGAGCTAAATAAACCTTTCCTTCCTTAATTCTAGGTGTCAGGCATTTTATCTCAGCAATGAGATAAAAGTAACCAAGACAATACCTCCCATGATTCTTGTAACCATGATTAAGAAATGGAAGTGCAGCAGCACATTGGGGCACAATACATCTGACTCTGTACATGGCCACTGTAGGCCAATCTTGGGAACTTCTGTCTCCTGCAATGAATCTGATTCAGAGGGCAACAGCAAGCAGAAATAAGGAAATTACACCCAGGATTTGGAGGTAGATTTATTTATGTTGATGGGCACTGATTGGGATCATTCCCAGAATATCAGGCCCTGATCTTTGGGGAAGGAGAGAGTGAAGATCAGCTCATTCTGTGGCTAACATCCTGCTGCTGCTTCAGCAGCCAGAAAACACACAAAGACACAGAACCCAGTAACCCAGGTTTCCTGCCCACACTGAGTGTATTAATCAGCTTCACAACACTATAGCAAAATACCTGGCCCTGGTGACTTGTGAAGTATAGAGAGGCTTGCTTGAGCCCAATATCTAGAGTTTCAGCTCCTAGGTCAGGAAGTTCCATGGGTCTGGACCTCTGGCAAAGGCAGCACATCATGGTGTAACTGCATGTTGGAACAAGTGTGCACATTTCCACCCAGAGCAGAAAGAGAAGAGCCCTACAGTCCCCTTTGGGGGACAATCCCCACTAACGTAGGACCTCCCATGAGGCCTCATCCCTTAATGGTTGACAGCAGCTATTGGGGACCAGTGGATATGAAATAATATTTGACTATGCTGGGGACCGGGCTACATGACTAGGGTCCCAAGGGTCTGAGGCTGGTGTGACCTGCTTTAGGAACAGAAGTATAGAGAAGGCTGCATGCTTCCTGGCTATGCAGAGAAAGCGCATAACTGTACCATTCCTAAGGCAAGATAACATCTGCTGAGGACGATCTATAGAATGCAGGCAAACTGATATGGAGAAGGACTTGTTCTCTGTTAAACTGTCCCCCATTTACTGTAGTTGCTGTTCCATAAAAAGTACACTATCTCTTCCCCTGTGTTCCTTGCTTTCTAATAAAGTGAGTCAACTACAGAGATTATTGTGCCTGTCCACTAGAGGCAGGTTGCTCCTGGTCCCTTTTAACTTAAATACTGTCTCTTTTCTTTTTTATTCCCCTCCTTTCCCCTCATAGGTATCCAGGGATCTGATCAGTCCCTGGCAAGCAGCTCCCAGTGCTACCACTCAGGGTATCCAGTGTTGACATGAGGAATTCTGGTGGATACTTGTCAAAGCTCCAGCACCAAGTAAGCTGAGGGTTGTTACCCTAGGGCCCTCAGCCTTCACTGCAGCCCACTTGCGGTTATAGTAAGAAAACATTGGGTCTAAGGGTCTGGGCTCCCAAAGATGTGGGGAGACATCAGGTGGCATCTGGTGACAACCTGTGTCAAGGAGGAGATTAAGTTACCTATCACTGAGTCATTATTTCCTCAGTGTCACAAGGGGGCATCTGAAGTCCCACAATACAAAGGAGATTGTAGTGGATTGATAACTGGTGGTCAACTTATAACCCCCAGCTGAACTGAGTGAGTGGTGCTGGGTGTGGGAGGCCCACCTGAGGACTGTTGCCAGCAGCATAAGAGGCAGACCTGGAGAAGAAGAAG
>NW_004955560.1:1838829-1861059 GCF_000276665.1 Chinchilla lanigera
TGTCCTGTATTATGTTGTTCCCCTTGCAAAATAAGCCACCCCAAACCAACACAGAGATTAACTTGGATTCTTGCAAAGGGAAGCAGCTCTCATGAGAAGACTGCTCTGGTAGAAAATGAAGCCCATCTTTTCTCAGGCTGTACTTTGCCCTGCACCCCTCAAACACTCTTCATTCTCTTCATTGCAACTTGCAAGGAGGAGCCCAACTTGTCTCTAAGACCTCAGACCATTTATCAGCCTTCATGATAGGAGACCTGTATTACTCTTTGCTCTGAACATCTAGAGGGAGTTGCAGGGGATGGTCAGTCACATTATCACTGCAGGCAGGAGGCAGCCACAACATGAGACAGACTGGACCATGGTGTGAAAGGAGGAAGCTGTTGACCAGTGTGATAGATCTTTTTTCACCTCTTCTCTTGTCTTTTACCTTTTGGCACCATGTTTTTATTAAGTGAAGCCAAGTATAAGTTATCCTGGCAAGCTATTTCTTTTTCCAGGTGAACAGCAGCACTCAGAATGTGGCCTATAATAAGGGTCCATAATGTGTCCTGTGGAGCCTTAGAAAAGATTTAAATTAAACACAGAGTTGGCATTCCTGATGGAGTTCAGATTCTTTTACCAAGGAGTTTAAATTCTTTCACAAATGTTTGGATATCTCAAGTATTTTGAAGTCTCCATTGCCATAGGGAATTCAAGAGTCTGTCTGCCCAGAGAGGCTGTGGAAATGGAGAGATAGGTTGCCTGGGTGGCTCTCCTCAGTGTCAGTCCCCAACCTAACACAGCAAGAGGGGAGATGAAAGGAGAACGATTCCTAGTGGAAGCCACTCACAAGATGTTCCCAGAAAAATAGGACAAGGACAGAGAATCCTACTAATCCTAACTTTTGTTTCACCTTCGAGTCTCTAATATATTTAAAAGTAAAGCAACTTCCAGAATCCTGCAGCTTGGGAAAGGATCCTTAGAAGGCCCACCATGGATGACAGCTCTAGGACATCTTTCACAAGGCCACAGTGTCTCCAAAAGTCAGGATAAGTAAGATCCATGGAGCACAAAAATCATTAAATTATTCTAACAAAAATCCTGTCATGAGCTCTTGTATTACCTGCTTGTCACTATGACCTTATCCCTGCCACCTCACTCCACTAGCAGATGTTCTGCCAGGAAGTGACTCTCTTGATAGAAGGGCTCATATCTCATCATCATGATAGTTCAAGCTCTTACACTACATCTAGTATTCATTGATGGAGGGAGAGAAGGAGAGATGGATGGATGGATAAATGGCTGGATTGGCTAAATGGATGAATAGAAAAGGGGATGGAGGGGTTGATGAATCCATGGATGGATTGATGGATTAATAGAAAGAGGAAAGGAGGGATGAATGGATATGTTAATAGGTGGAGAAAGGAATGCAAGGAAGAAGGGAGGGATCAAATGTAAAGGGTTGAGTATAGCTTATGCAACTTAGCATTTTCTTAGGACAATCATATCCACAGGAAGTAAGTGTCAACTAGGGACCTGCTAAGCATCTTCTATGTTCCTACCGTACCACTGTAGCCATAGAAAAAGGCTGAATCTCGTGCTTTCTGTAAAGTATTAGAAAATGATTAAGAGTTTTAGTGAACCCACAGACTCTTTGGGGATCTTGCCTTGGTTCCAGGTCTGGCTCAGTCATTTATGGAGTAGAGGGAGGCTTGTCTCATCCCACAGTGGCGTGCCCTCCTCCTGTGGTGGTCGTGAAACCAAGTGAAGCACCTCATGTAAATCTTCACATCCCGACCCTGATGCAGTCAATAAACTTCTCCTAGGGATCAAGACTGGACAAAAATTATTCATTTTCTTCAATTTAATACACTAAGATTAAAATCAATGAACTGAGGAAATATCTAGAATTTTTTAAAGAAAAAGCATGCTATGACAAAGCACCACAAAACAATTAGTCTCACTGAATTAGATGAAAGAAACCTACATTATGATTCATCATTCAGTGCTGGCAAAGAAGCCACAGAACAGGTATCAGGGGCTGGACTTCATTTAAAGAGCTAATCGTCCTAGAATGTTTCCAAAAGTTTCAAAAACTTAAGAAATCTTATTTCCATAGTCTTACTGGTTTTCTCTAAATAAAAAGCCATTTCTTCCACAAGCCAGGGATTCCTGTGCATCAAGGTTCATGAAGCAGCTCCCTGATCCCACTGGGGAAGCAACTGAACTGGGATTAAGAAAGCTAGATCAGCTGAGCTGGTATCCATTTCATGCCTCTCCCTACACACACACACACACGCACACACACACACACACACACACACACACACACACCCCTATAACATATGTAGTTTAAGAATGCACTCTTCAAAGAGCAAGGATGCTGTCATTGTCCTGCTTTGGAGGCTGCACTTACAGGAAAGATGAACTCCCTCTGAAGGACACATGCTGACCCCCCAGCACATGGCTAATCACCATCTGTGTCCCATCTCTACTGTTGCTGATGGGAGACAGCAGACTCCCTGAGCAGAGTTCAGTCCAGTCACCTTGCCCCTCAAGTCCTCTCCCGGACTTCTCATTCTTCACTGTGTTTTGCCCTCTCTGAGTACAGCCCACAGATCCGCAGCATCAGAGCCACACAACAAGCCTGGTAAGGACTGCTCATCTGCACACGCTTCCCAAGGTGACTGTCATAGGCACCCACAGAAGTGAGACAGATTGGAGACCCCCAAAATCTGTAACTCCAGGCAGAGCCTACTCTCATCCCCAAAGCTAACTGCTGATTGAATTCCAACTGACGTCCAGCAGACGAAAGGCCCCTGCCATTGTTCAGCCCCAAATCCCTCTTCTACACTCCAGAGGAGTCTGACCAGGTTTTCTCACTGCTTAGATCTTTCAGGGGCTCTTGTCTGCCCTCAGAATAAAGCCCAGGTCAGTGTGGAAATCCCTGCCTACTTCCCCTTTCACTTCCACTGCCCGCTCCACTCATCCTGCAGCACTTTTAGGAGGTTTCCTGATGCCCCTGGTCCTGGGCCTTCATATACACTGTTCTTCCCGCTTCCCTTCCAGTCTTCTTGCCCCAGCACCTCCACATTCATTTTCCAGATGTGGGGTTGTCATAATATACTACTGTGAAACCTCACAGAACAGCTTACCCCTCCCCATATGAGCCCCAGGCCCACTCTGTGGGGTTTCTCTGGTACCCTGGCAGGTGGCTCACAGCACAGCAGCTCACAATACAGTTGCACAGGGATCTGTAAAATGAGTAAATAGTCCTGCGCCCCCAACTCTCTGATGGTGAGAGTAAGGCCCTCATGCCTGTAAACCCACTCCAAGGAGCAGGCTTCACTCGGCAACACCAGGCAGCTGTCTGTGAAGCCCCAGTGAGCTCCTTATCCAAGGACTTCACCGGGGTCCAGAGGACAAATGATGCAGATGGGAAGAGGAAAGAAAATGTTTTTCATGCGTCTTGGCTCCAACAGGTAAAGGTAAGCATGCAGCACTGGGGCAAGAGTCACCCTTGGAGAACAGAGCTGCCAAACATGGTTCTCTGCTCGAGTGCTCCTGCTCTGCTAATAGGAGCAGTTCCACGGGATGCCCAAAACCACATGGTTTTTCCTTTTCTTCAGCTTTGTTTCATGATTTTTACCTCCTGAGAATTTGTCTTTCATTTTCCAGATTTACAGGGGAAAAGTGAGACAACCTCCAAGACAAAATTCCATTACAATGTGGTTACTGTCCAGCATGAATGGTCTCTAGAGGTGTCTGTGATAAAGTCAAGACCTACATCAGAAGGACACGAAACACGCAGCACTAACTCAATGCAAGCCCCACCTGGGCATGGAAACAAAGCAGCAGGCTCAAGCAGACCCATCTTGGTATCCACTTTGGACTTTTGCCAGGGGCACAGAATTCTGCCAGAGCCTCTGAAGGTAACAATGAGATTCATACAGTTTTCTCAATGAGGAGCAGAAGGCTGTAAAACCAAATCCACCTTTAAATTTACATCTCTGTCTCTCATTGAACTTTCAAAGACAAGAATCATATGAAACTTCTCAGAATGTACTAAAGGCAAGATTTCCACTTGTATTTCAGGACACTGGGGATGGAGAGCAGCTGAAGGAGCAGATTCCCATTTGCTGCTAAGGGGAAAAATATTGTCTTATATCCCAGGTCTGTTCTCTGAAGTTACCTACATCCCTACAGCCCATGGCAGCCTTTAGATCATCATGTTTTCCTTTGATGGCTAGCAAGAAAGGTTGAAAAGCAAACTAGCTGTGGTTGCTGAAGACTTCTAACTTGATCAGGATGGCTCAGGGTGGTGGTTTGGGAAACCACAGACAGGAAGTGGAATTTTAAACCAAACTGATGTAAATGTATCTTTATCCAATACTCATTCATGAGCCCCACTAAGATTTTGTTGTGATGTTTAAGTGTCTTTGTTGGAGGCCCCCAAATGAGAAACTCGATCATCCAGGAGAAAGCAACACAGGTGCTGGTGAGGTTGAAACTTAGAAAATATGTTAGACAGGCAGGCTTCTCTGCCAACCAACAGCTGGCCAGCCCCTTGCCTTACTGGTTCTCAAAGCAAAGTAGTACACTCATGGCACATGAGCAGGTGCTGAAATGTGGGTTCTCAGGGTAATGCAGACTGATTGAATCAGGGACTTAGGGTGAGTCCCAGGGGTCTGTGTTATAACAAGCACATCCAGGTATTAAGTTGGACAAGCGCTGATCAGCTCAGTGGTTCCCAAATCACCAGGCATTTTCTGCTTCTGAATGTTGTTGCCTCACACCTGCTGAACCAGAACTTCCCTGGTTTGGACAGTCAGCCTTGATGAAGACAAAGACTAACTCACACCACTGCATAAGCGCAGGCAACAGAAAGCCTTGCTGAGGTGGCAACTACTCACAGGATGCTGCCTGGTTTTGAAGTTCATGTTCTAATTTCTCTGGAAATTAGATCATGTTCCAGTATTAGTAACTGGCCCTCAAATTTCTTCCAGATTTGATATAAAGCAGATTTTTATTATGTACAATAAAACAACAACAACATTGACGAAACCAACATTTTACCTGAACATTGTGAATCTGAAATAGATACATATCAAATGATAAATATCCCCATTTCCTGTCCCACAAAATGAGTTTGTTATTTATAAGTAGTTGGAAGAATGGGTTTGGCAGGGGATTTGTAAGACACATTTAGGTATTTTGGATGAGAGGGGAAGTTCCTCAGGTAAAACTGAAATAGGAAATTGCAGGGAATATATTATGAAAACCTGTCATCCAACCTAGGTGAAGTGATCATTTAAAATAAATCATTTAAATCATAATAAAATGATGATGATGATTATGGTGATGATTAAAATGATGGTTATATTCTGATAATCATAAAAGAATCACAATGAATCATTTTTTAAAAATTCAAGTCTCAATTCAGATTCAGATTAACTCCACCCCAGGAACTAAAAGAAACTGTAGACATGTTCTTAAAATGCAATCAGTAATCTGAGAAATCAGGAAGAGCTGCAAATTACCAGAGATGGGACAAGGATGAGTGCTGCCTTAATTTTGAAAGAGAAGAGAAAGTTCACACTTAGATATTTCAGAACACTGAATTTAACAATTCGTTTTAGAAAGTTCTCAGACAATGCATTCAACAGGTGGATTTTAACACCCAGGAAAGAGGAAAGTGGTTGTGGAGTTGCCGGCCATTACCCAAGAGCCAATCACAGCCAAAACCCCTCTCCGATCTGTAGGTAGTCACCGGGACCAAAGCATACTTGAGCCAGGCTGTCCCCTATTTCAGTAAGAAAACTGGCAAACATCCAATTTCTTTTTCCTGGGGATGGGATAAAAATGGAGGATAAATGATAAACATTCACACAAAATTTCCATCAGGATAATGAATATGCCCGAGGAACTGATTATCAGCCTAATTGAGATTTCTCTAAAAGGCTTAGAACTTGACAGTGAATCCAAATTCCACTACTTGTTAACTGTGTGACCTTGGACAAGTTATTTAATTCCTCTCTGCTTTTGTTCCATTATCTATAAAATAGAACAATTATACTTTAAAGCATTGGGCAAAGATTGAATGATTTGTTGTTAAAACTCCTTAGAAGAATGGCTAATATATAGTAAGATTCATGAAAGTGATGCCTGGTAGGAATTATGCTGTTATCAATGAAATAAATCCGTGCTCATGAGGTTTTACCAATGGGGCATTTGAGGCTGGGAAGGAAGGGTGACAGTACCTAACAGCCTCCGTGTGCTTATGGGTACATTTCACAGACACTCCCTTGGTTAAAGCTTCCCTCTTTCCATTAATGATATATAAAGCTAATGCAAAAGAATTTTGCTTTACTATAGGAGGGAAGATGCCTGTCACCTTGTAGTTTAGCACATGAGGAGTATGATCCATTACAGCAATGACATTTTTTCCCCATCTGCTAATTCTGGCTGGAAAGGACATCTGCTAATGATGGAGCCCTAAAGCTGTGGCCTTAGCATGGACTCCAGGAGAGAGCTGTCAATGTGCCCCACACAGGGCCCTGGAAATAGAACATTTCTGTGTCCTGGTACAGTAGCCTTTTGTAACTGTGGCTTTGGCGTTTCATTTACATCTGACATTATGAAGAGAAACCTCAATTAGGCTGATAATCAGTTCCCCGGGCATATTCATTATCCTGATGGAAACTTTTGTGCGGATGTTTATCATTTATTGAGCAAGTTACTAGTGAAAAAGCAAAACAATTCTGTAAGTATTCTTTAAACACAGAAGAAAATATTGAAGTATGCTAACATGCTCAAAGTAATGGTGAATGAAAATAAATTACTTGGTACCTATCATTGTTAATGGGAGATGTGTGAAATACACACTCTATTGTGCCGACTTGATTATTTCAATTACTGAACATGTAAAATATTCACGGAAGCCATCTGAAGGTTGGCTTACAACTTCAATACCACAGTGTTATTTTCCTATAAGACCTTGGGCTCCTCAACCATGAACCCTTAAGACTACAGGTATTTCAGGGGAGAGGCCTCTCAGGTAGAAAGCAAATTCCTTACTCCACAGTGCTAGCCCAGCACAGTACTGTATAGTATGGCCAGGACACAGCACAGATCAGCAAGGATGAATGGGTGGCTTTAACCAGGTGGAATTCATTGGATCACATGATGCCTTCAAGGCCCATTTGAATGGCGTACAGATTGCTCACACACATTCATGGAGCATAGAACATTATGTTTGCAAGATATCCCTTCTCGTCTGATCCTCAAAATTAATGTCACCTATGTCTGCAAGGACACTTACCTCTACCATCCCTTCAATGCAAACAATGTGTGTCTCTACACATCTACAGCCCACTCTCCCACCATCAAAAGAACAGAGTTGCCCCATACCATCACCTCTTGGCTTGCTCTCCTCTCATTTCTTTAATCTCTACTTGTCTCTGTCATATGTCCCCACATTCGAAGAAAACAAGCACTCCACCTACCCTTAGGTGTTACATTCCTTGTTGGTGGGATCTATTGCTTATTCGCTCATGTCAGCCATTCAACTAGCAGAAGATGAGCACCAGACTTGCCAGACACTGTCCTAAGACCTCAGAGATGAACATATATGGCAGCATCCCTACCCTGAAAGCCACTAGAGCATGGGCAAGGAAGAGTCCCACAAGACATGGCTTTTCCCAAATGAGTGCATGTGGGAGATGGACCTGTGAGAAGCCTTTAATGGTTTGAAGCAGAAGAACATAGTCAGATTTTCACTTTTAAAAGTTCATCTGTAAGTTACCACACAAATGCAAGAGGTTAATAATAGCAGAAACTGTGTGTCCATGTGTTTGTAGAGGTATGGAGGTATATGGGAACTTTATGTAACTTCTGTTTAATTTCTTTGCATACTTGAAATTGCTTTAAAAGTAAAGTCTATTAATTTTATTTAAAAATTTACTGTCTGAAAGGGAAAAAGAAGTTGATAGTGACTGCATTTTGGCTGTGGGCAATAGTTGCTGAAGTCATTTAAGGTTGTGTCCATTTGATTGGCTTTCGGATCTGACCAAGGGATTGGTAGAACACACTTCTAAATGTCTGGTTGGTCATGGAGGCATGGGCATAGGCTCAACATCTGATCCTCTGCCTCTTCTTTACTGGTTCTGCTTCCTGGCCCACAGGTATTAAGCAGTTTTCCTCTACAACACACTTCTGCCATGAGGTTTCTGCCTTGAGGTTAGCCAACCCTGGACTAAATCTCCTGAAACCATAAGTCAAAGTAAACCTCTCCTCCATTAATTTGTGGTGTCACATATTGTGTCCTAGGGACAGGAAATCTAATAAATAGAACTGGTATAACTTCTAGATAGAAGATTGATGAGAGATTTTCAAATGTGTAGATCACCTGGATTTACAGATCAGGTAAAACCTTATGAAAACAGTTTCAACCAGGCATTTCATGCCTCCCTGTGGACACTCAGGCTGCCGACCTTGATGAAGTCTTCCCAGAAAATCTAACCTCCAGATGTAACTCACTTTCCAAAGGACAGAAAGTGACAATACAGGACACCATGGAAACACTTAGAGCTTGAAACATTCTGGTAAACAAACAATCCAATTTCATCAAGTAAATTATAAGGACAAAAAAAGAGGGAAAAGGAGATTCTGGTTTAAAAGAAAAAGTAATTATCAACTGATGACAGTGTATGGTCATTGTTTGGATCTAAGCAAAGCAACTGGATAAAAAAATAGAAAATTGAGAAGGAAATTTATATGACAACTATATATTTTGTAACATTAAGGAATTACTGATAGGCGTTTAAAAATATGGTCATGTTTCTTCAAGAGCCCTCCTTCAAAATACATATTTAAATATTTATATTTGACATGATCATCTGTTTGGGTTGCATGTCAAAATAATCTAGGGTCTGCATGAAACAAGACAGGTCATGTGTTGATGACTACTGATGTATAGAGGGACTCATTATATGCATCCATTTACTTCTACAGTAAATATACTTTTCTTAATTTTCCACAGTAGAGGTTTGAACATGATATAGGATTTCGATAATGACTGTACAACTCTTAATCTTTTAAAAATCATTGGTTGGTACACTTAAAACAAGTAAACTTCATAGTATGTAAGTTAAATTTAAAGAGAGCTACCTTTTTAAATAATGCAAAGTAAGAGGTCTCACTATTAAATTTTATTTTTTATTTATTTTTTTTTATTTTAGAAATAAAGGTAGAACAGATAAGGGCCTTGAAGGCATCATGTGATCCAATGAATTCCACCTGGTTAAAGCCACCCATTCACCCTTGCTGATCTGTGCCGTACTGTACAGTGCTGTGCTGGGCTAGCACTATGGAGTAAGAAATTTGCTTTCTACCAGAGAGGCCTCTCCCCTGAAATGCCTGTAGTCTTAAAGGTTCATGATTGAGGAGCCCAAGGTCTTATAGGAAAATAACAGATAAATATTTATCTGTTAGTATTGAAGTATGTTAGCATACTTCAATACTAACAGATTGACAATGTTTTACAAAATAGCAAAGGATCAGTACAGACATTACAGAGGTACAAACAGAGTGGTAGGGAATTAACAATGCTTATTGTATTACATATTGATATCTCCAATGTAGTTTCTCATGAAAACACATATAGACATACAAAGCTAATCAACCAATGCCTCACTGACAGTTTCTTTCAGCAAGGAAATACAGGACAGTAGAACACCTGTGTTAACTATCCTGTATATACATATATACAAACTTTCTCCTTCTTTCCCTAGAGTGAAATAAAGTGACTAGTTGGGAAGGTTTCACCAAAGGGCATCTGAAAGATGACCACAGGTTGAACTAAGGAGAAAGCAGTGTTTGTGGGGAGAAATTAATTCCAGAAATGTTAATGACACAAGGTCTACAGGACCTGGTAGAGCAAGCAGGGAGAGAAGAGAGTATCACTCCCAATGTCCAGCTTACACTAAGTGGAAAGCTGTGTCCATGGTCAGGACAGGCAGAGGAAAGAAGCAGAGCTGGAGGAGAGGGTCCTCACTGACTTAAGGAATTTAACAACCTGAGGCAGAAGGTAGCCAAGGAAACAGCTGGAGAAAGAAAGGACAGCACACCTTAGAGCCCCACTTTCAGGGACTAGACCCACCTCTGAGTTAAACATTAGCCCTGGGCTACAATGGGAAAACATAACCAGGTAGCCTAGCTTATACACACAAATCTCCAGGCACGTGCCCGGGGGTCTTCTGCAATCCTTGACCAACCCCAACTTAAATCCCATGTAATTTATTAGACTGATTCCCTCCCCTGCATGTCCATGGGCATTGGACAGCATGACAGTCCTCCAAGACCACAAAAGGTCAAAATTCCACTGCCTGACAGAGAGGCTGAGCCAAGTTGCTCACTGGCAGGAGTCAAGCTTCAGACCAACTATTCAATCCTACCCCAAACTCTGACACCAAAAACTTTCAGCACCAAGCCCGCTTGGGACTCTGAGCTCTTCTCACTGGTGGACTCCTACCCTGTGGAGTAAACTTTCAGTCTTTGATGCTGCTCCTTTTTGGTGTCCTGCTCAATTATCAGGACATCAAGAATATGGACAGGACCTTTGATCCAGTAACAGAACCAAGTACAGAGGGGCCTTGCAGCTAATGCTCAAGGAGAGGGCTGAGCACCACTGCATTTTACCTGCAATTTTTAGGTCTTTAGTTCTTTTTGGTAAATTAACCCTATTTTCAGAAAATATTTCCAGGCTAAGACATTGGGTATTTTAGAAATCTGACCCAAAATGGGAACAAAAGGTCTTGTCTTTCAAAATTTCTGAGCTAGTCATTTTTAAATATTACTTACAAAAAGAAGATCACTAAAATTTTTATCTGAGATAGTCTTCAAAGGCAGGTTTGACCCAGTTAGATTTATTGCTGTAATTGATATCTTTGATTTTCTTCTCTTTGTCTTTTTTCAAAGCTTTTTGATATTACCTTAGTCATTTTATTTTTTGTGATTGTTGCTAAGTGAGTCATTTATTGGTATAATTTGATGCTGGTATGCTCTCTTTATAGTACATTATCAATTCTTTCCTTGATTTTGTTTTTCCCCAGAGTGTGAGATAGTGAGATAGTATATATCTTCCATCTCATGTGGTAGCCTCTCTAAGAAGGGTATGGAAAGAAATGATGTGTTTTACTGTGTACTGGGGGGAGGTGTGTGTATGTGAGACAGAGAGAGACAGACAGACAGACAGACAGACAGAAAAAACACAGGATGAAGAACAGGAATTATAAATAGATTTTGTTGTTTTTCTGGCAGACAGTACAAGCAGAGAAAAATTAAATATGTAGTAAATTGAAAATTGAGTGAGTTTCCTAAACTGAGATGCATTTGCCTTATGTTTAATGCCACTTCCAAGCCAGGCGTGGTGGCACAAGCCTGTAATCCCAGCACTTGGGAGGCTGAGGTAGAAGAATCGCTGCAAGTCTAAGGCCAGCCTGGACTAGAAGGTGAGCTCAAGGCCAGCCTGAATTGCATAGCGAGACCCTGTCTCAAAAAGACAAAATAAAAAAAAAGTCACTTCCAGATACCAGCATTTGAGTTCTGCCTGTCTCAATGTGCAAAGTTCATACGAACATATTCTTTAAGGCTGGGCTGGGGTGGAGGTTAACATTTTTTGGAGAAGTAGCGGAGAGTATACTGAGGACTCCCATTTCAATGAGATTTTGAACCTAAAACCACTCAGAGGAGAAGCTCAGACTACACTGGGTGTCACCAGCCTCTGCTGGACTTGCAGATTCTGCCATCTTTTTAGCATGTGGCAGTTCCTGGTACGATCCCAGCCCTTCTCTGTACAACCTCTCGGGATAGATGCTGTATTGCAAAGCTGATTTCCTGTACTCCCTCTTGCTGAGCTTCTCTTCTCTGACCAATTTCAGCCTAATAATGTGCAGATTTCATTTAGCTTCATTTATTCTCCCTGGTGCTATATCTAGGCCCTTCCCAATTGCTTCAAGAGCTAGATTTAGCCAATGCCAAAGCAGTCTCACAAAAAAAAAAGAATTGCTCTCACTTTACTATCTCCCCATGACCCCGAAGGTAGTCACGTTAGCAGTAGTGAATTCTTGGGGTTTTTCCTTTCAATTAAATGCTTCCAGAAACAAAATTTCAGAAAATGGATTCAGATCCGAAAGTCTTTCCAAAAGAATTTCACAGGGAAATGTATTACTGGCGTAAAACATCCAGCATCCTTCTGGCCAGCATTTTCTCATTTTTCAGATCTCCAGCAATGTACAAACCCTAGCACAGTAATCATCATCTTTTCTAAACTGGACCTAGTTCTCTAGAACATGCTTGCTCTTCTGACCCAAAGGAATTTCAAAGTACAGTGTAACCTTGAGTTTTTGTGTCCTGACCACCTGAAAGCTGTAGAGACCTTATTTATAGTCTGCCTTGAAAGGTTTTTCTTTAATGAGAATTTTTACTCATCTTCCACTGAGAGTGATATGAGGATATGTGAGTTCCAGAGAGTGCTCTGCAAGTCTGCATGTGAAAATATGACTTGTGTTTCTTCCAGTGCTACCTGTGGAGGCAGCCAAGCAAGTTTCTAATCAGTACTTAGCAGTACCACATCATTCCTAGTCCTTGAGACTTACAGCGTGGTCCCCAGGAGAGCAGCATCAATAACTCCTATAAACTTGTTAGAAATGCAGAATCTTCGGCCTCAGACACCCACAGACATCCAGGGTCACAATCTCTATTTTATCAAGATTCTCAGATGATTCTCTTGCTCCCAGGCTCCAAGAAGCACTGAAAAAAGTCCAATGGCCTGGAGAATGGAGCTGGCCAGAGCAGGTCTCCAAAAGCAGAAACAAACAATGAGGCAATTCGAGACCCCACTAGGTAGAAGATCTGAGGAAAGGTGCGAAGGATGGCAGTAGAAAAATTTTGGGGGACAGAAGTTTTGGGAGCCTTGTGTGCACGTGTGTATGCATATTGCAATCTCTACATTCCACAACCACTTCCAAAGGTATGCATTTTCAGCTTTCCTGTAAAGGAGAAAACTGAGGTTCAGAGTCTTTAAGTTTACCCAAAAATCACTCAAGAAGTTAAGGCTTTGCTTGACTCAGCTAGATTTAGCCAACTCCAACACAGTCTCACAAAAAAACAACTGCTCTCATTTTACTGTCTCCCCATGACCCCTAAGTCAGTCATGTTAGCAGTAATTAAATCAATCCCTTTGTTTTCTAACAGGTAACCTTAGTACAGTGTCTAAAATGAAGACAAGACCCTGTTTTCAAAGAAAACACTGTACAGTACATGCCCAATATAAATTGAGGTTGTTTTTTTTTTTTAAAAAAAAACCTCCAGAAAAAAATAAATTCCTTTTAAACTCCAGAATTCACAGAGCTCTCATATTAAGGCGTTTTCTAAATTATGTTATTCTGAACACCAAGTCATTACATAAGTAAGACCCATTAATCAGAACATGTTTGTTATACCAGCTGGGAGCGGTCACCTAATGGAATCAGAAAGAGAAAAGGAATTTAATAAAAGTTTAACAATTTTCTGCAGCCAAAGTGCACATTTAATAAGTGTAGAACATTGTCCTGCACAAACTTTTGAAATAAATCACCTTACAAGGTAGGATAGCATGTTGTTACACTGTGAAACTCATAACTATAACTCTATAAATGAAAGAAAAATACCAGTATCTCCAGTGTTTTACCAGTGGGTGCTTGTGACATCACGCATGATTGAAGAAGTCCTGGATTTCAAACAGTTTAAAGCAAATGGAAATGGTTTGCCCTGAAAAATCATATTTGATGACTCAAAAAGTACCGTTGGTGATGGCAGTGGTCAACAACGAAGCAGCATGTGACTAGTTTGAATAAAATTATTTTGTGAAGTGTGACAACAGAAAATGGTATTACTCCTTAAAAACCATCTCATATAGCACAGAGTTTAAATAAGTTCATAGAACAAGAGCAGGGGCTGGGGATTTAGCTCAGCGGCACAGCACCTGACTGGCAAGCACAAGGTTGTGAGTTCAATCCCCGGTACCAGACAAAAAAAAAAAAAACTATAGAACAAGAGCAGCCTTCCTGGCAAGTGCAATGTCTTGAGTTCAATTCTTTGTACCAAAAAAAAAAAAAAAAGTTTGTAAAACTAATAAGTTCAAATTTAGAAGTAAAACTTTGACTATGTCCTTTACACCTCTAACAATTTTTTCAAGCTGGCCAAAACATATTTTGTTGCATTACTGATGCTGAGAAGAGGCGGTCTCCCTGACAAACAGAAAATGGAAAGGAACCACACAGCCTGAGATAGGTGTTGATAAGCAGTCAGTACCAACTCATACAGAGGCGGCTGTGAGTCGTCAGATTAGCAGAAAACTCCACAGAAGATGACTCCTTGGCCCCACTGCAAAGAAGAATTGTGGAGGAACAGAAGGAGAAGACTGGAAACAAGACAGCACGTGTTCTTAGGCAGGAAGGGAAAAGATGCTCAGGGTTTACAGATGCCTATAGGGTGATGCATGAACAGGAGCACATGGACTGAAGTAATCATTTCACCTGCTGACCCCAGCAGAAGGGAGGACAAAAAACATAGTATTTTATCAGATTTTCCTTCCTTCTAAGGTCACCCTCCTTCTAAAATCGCTGTATATCAACCAAAACATCAGTCATTTTCCTGTTCATGAGTATGAACAGGTACTCAACACAGAATCACAGTACACACCAAGGTATACAAGCAAGTCATCTGTTGAAGGAAAATGCTTGGGATTTCTAATTTCCAGGAAATAAACTCTGAAACTAGATGAATGGGGCAAAAGAGGAAACCTCAAAATTCCAAACAAAAATCTTGGATTAGAGTAGCTTTCTTGATCACATCCTTCTCCTTTATCTTAGGATGCCTCTCCCATCCTGATGGAGTAACTAAAGGAAGCCACTGTTCTCTGACATTCGTATGTTTTCTGCAAGGAGACGCCTTCCTCTGCCACAGGACACTCTTTTACCTCATTATATTTAGTTGTGACATTCTGTTATGCTATGCATTAAGCTTTATTAAAACTAAGAGCAATGACATCCCTCAGCCAAGTCTGCTGCGCACATTTGGAGGTGGACAACAAGGTCAATGCACCGGGCTTGCAGTCAATGATCAGGAATCCCTTAAGGGAACAAATGGAACTTTTTCTCCAAAAGCAAATCCCTCCTTCCACTACTTCAGCATCTCTAGGAAGCACAGTGTGGGTAGTTTTATAAAAGCATTTAATCTCTTTTTCCAGCCCTAAAGAATTCAAAAGAATAAGGTCTAGTCTTAGAGTATTCTAACATGCAATCAAGAAAAAGTAAATGATAAAACTATATTCAAGAATTCAGTGGTAACACATAAATATTACTCTTAATAAGCAGGGCTAGACACACACTTTCTTAACAAGATGCTACCTAAACCCAAATCCAGTCAGCCCCCTGAGTGACAGAAGCATGAGACACTGCTATTCAAGTTAGGACCTGGACAAAGACCTTCACTGTCATCAGAGTCCTCCAGCATCCATCCTAAGGTGTCAGCCAGCAATTTCACAACAGAAGGACTTAAACATAAATGAACTTTTCAGAAGAAGCAAACATCATTATTGTTGTCAGGTTGTCTTAGTCACTTTCCTGGTCACTGAGACACAATACCCAGCACCCACAAATTAAAGAAGGAAAGGCTGATGTTGGGTCACAGTTTGTAGAGGTTTTATTCCACACTCTGCTGGCTCCAAGGCAGGATGGCGTGGCACATGGGCAAGGCAGAGGACAGCTGTGTGTGGCGTGGAGAACAGGAAGCAGAGAGAGTGAAGGGAGAGGGCAGAGAGGGAAACCAATCCTTTCAGGCCATGGCCCCAGATGCCTGCCTCTGACCAGGCTCCACCTCCCAGCATCACACTCAGATATAACCTCATCGTTGGACTAAACCACCAATGAGTGTCACAGCCCCATGTTCCAGTCACCTCCCAATAGCCCACCTATGAACACATGAGGGTTTGGGGACATGTGTAGATATAAACCTAACATTAGATGACACTGATTTATGTGGAGACCTCAAGTATGGCCCTAATAAACACAGAAATGGGATGATTTTGTGCTAGAGAAGCTGTTTTAAAAACTTATATAATAATTTAAAATTCTGGAAAATTACAAAAGATGAATGACCTATTATTATGCCAAAACCACCAGTCTAATGGGGAAAAAAAGGCATTTTTCTTTTTAGTTTTATACTGGAAAAGGCCTTTTTGAGTGTTGCACAAAATCCAGAAGCTCTTAAAGAAAGCTGGGCAAATTTATGAAACACATGAAAATAATAATATTTCCCATAAAAAAAAAAACCACCATAGAACCCAGTGGCAAACTGAGAAATGGAAATGTGACAATAACGCCGACCAACGCCTGATTTTCTTCATTTGCAAATGCCTTAGAAATCCACACAGAAACCAATGGCCATGGGGAGGGAAAAACCAAAGGCTTTTCACAGAAACTGAAATATGTATGGCTTAAGTAACAAACTGCATCAATTCTGATTGTTATATTTCAACAATTTTAAAATCCACATGAGTTTTACAAGCAAAAAGTACATGTTAAACTCAATGAACTGCAGTCCACAAAAAAATATCAAAGCACACTCTATGGTACAAGAAAGTTAAGTTAAAGTTACAACAAAATAGTATTTTTGCCAAGTGCAGTAAAAAATTACAACAATAAAAATAATGTATTGACAAGGTATAGTCCAAAAGGCACACATGTGTGTACACACATACTGTTACTGTGGGTGATAGTCACTACAGTCTTCATGAACAGCCTGGCAAGTCTCCAAAAACAATGAACATACCTGTACTCACCTGTACAACAACCCTAGTCCTAGCAATTAATCCCAAAGAAATATTTTCACATGTGTGAAATAAAACAATACACATAATATATTAATTATGTCATTATTTATAATAGAGAAATATTGGAAAGAATTTATAATAGGGAAATATTAGAAAGACTATACTGATAATACTTTTCACAAATAAATTACCACATGCCTATGAGTAAAGTGTCATCTATAATGGAATAATATAAAGCCACTTAAAATAATGGTTCAACACTTAACAATAGTGACTGGGAACAATATCCAAGGAGTATATTAAGTGAAAAACAACCAAGAGCATAGTACTGTATAAGAATATTACTACTTGAAAGGGTAGGAGGCATAGGTAAATAAACAGATGTGTTTATGGCTTCAAATGCACAATCCACCTTTGTAAGAACACAGAAAACTCAGCTCAATGTGGTTACCACCAGGGAGATCTAAGAGACTGAATGACGACAGGAGACTTCATTCTGAGCGTCTGCCATCTTGTCTCTCAGGAATATGTGTGCACATGAGACATTTTTGTCTTAGTCTTTTCAGCCTGCCATAACAAAGTGCATTAGACTGGGTAATTTACAATAGAAACTTAGTGCTCCTGGTTCTGGAGACTGGGAAGTCCTACAGAGAGATGCTAGCAGATCTGGTGTTTCCTTAGGGTCCACTCCTCATATATGGCACTGTCTCTGTATCCTCATGTGGTAGAGGGACAGCAAACTCCCTCAGGCCTGTAGGTCAGTGCCTTCATGACCTAATCACCTCCTTGAAGGCCCAAGGTCTTGATACTGTCATGTTGGAACTCATGTCTCAGCATACCAATTTGGCTAGGGGCAAGACATGAACATTCTTACCATAAAGTAAAAATTCTAACTTTCATGTAATCTGTGTAAAGATTCTAACCCCTTTTAACAGCAAATCAAAGAAAAGGCTGAGAGTGACTGCAGAAGACAACTCTTCATCCACCTCCTAGCCTCCTAGATGCAATTCCAGTGTCCTGAGCATGTCCCTATACCAGAGTCTTCTCTCTGCTGAAGGCTTCAATACTGCACCTTCTTGAAGGAAAAATAAGTAAGACAAAAGACAGTTATTTGGTTTCTAAATTAGACTGGCCCCTCTGAAGAGCTGGTAAGCTCCTGTGTCAGATGGTGCTGCTTGCCAGGTCTTCTGCAGCCCATATCATATTGAATTGTTTGGCTTTATGCTACTTCCACCCAGATCTGACCAATAAAAATGGTCCCTCTCACCACCTCACCTTGACCTTGTGTCCATCTTCACCACCTTCCCAAGGAGTCCACTGAAATATCAAGGTAGAGGCTGATCTAAAAGTTTTGTAGATTTGTGAAGACAGAGGAGGTAACCCAACCAGCACCTGTTAAACAGGCAACTTCGAAGTTCTCAAGTTTTGAGGATTCTATCCCCTTCCAAAGAAAGAAAAGTACTGAAGAATTCATGAGCTTGAATTTGCTCTGATATTCCAACAACTCACCATTTACAAGGGAACTGTGCTGGCCAGACGCCCACCATGGTCCACCTAAACTGGATGACAACAGAAGGTGTAAAGGAGCAGATAATTAGGATTGAGGCCTAATTGACCTTCTCTGCCAGCACAAAGGTGAAAAAACAGCAAGCTGTGCTCCTTTGGCAACATGCCAGCAGGCCAGCACACTGCACGTTCCAGGGAAGTGTCAACACAGCTGAGATCTGGTTTTTTACCTGGGTGTATACTATAGATAATAGGAGGCAGATGACTCTTGTGCTACTCTAATTGCTTGCTCCTGTGTCTAAACCAGTAAAATTGAGGTGAACCAAATGCTTAGGGGTCTTTGTCAACTACAGGCAAAAGCCCCTCTCATCCCTCTTGCAAAATTGCCTATGTGTCTTGTCTTTAAGCTCTGTTCATTCCCTCAAGTGAGGCATTTCTAGCAGTCTGCTTTCCTACAATAGTGTCCCTCAGGGCAACTTCCAAACCAGGGTAAAGCCAGTGCCTTGACAGTTTCATTGTTTTTTCCTAAATAAGCAAATGAACTCCATTAGTCTCAGGGCAAAATGGTATGTGGGAGTCTCATAAGTGTCAATAAACTGTTGGTAAATACTATAAATAGAATTCTATAGTCTTCAAATGATTAACTGCCTGGGATCCATCACTCCTGTCCTCATCCAAATGTTTGTTGAGCACTCACTATGTGCTAAGTTGCTCTTTAGGCGGGGTGGTCACAGCAATGATGAAAACAGTGTCCCAGTCCTAAGGGATCTTGTATTCCATCAGGGGAAGGGGTGAAGAGAAAGAAAGACAAGAGGGCAAAACAAGTCTAGCAGAGAGTGATACAGATGAACAACAGGGAAAACAGACAAGGTCAGGTTACTGGGGAGTGCCTGCTGGCAGCAGGTGTGGTAGCAAAGTGAGATAGCATGGAAAATGTAACATTCAAGCAAAGCCTTCATGGAGATGAAGAGCCAGATACAAGGGCATCTGCAGACAAATTCAGTATCATGTAGTTGCAGAAGACCTAAGACTAACACATCTGGCATGTTCAAGTAGAGCAAGGAGCCCAGTGTTCCTGGACAGGGGACATAGGGGAGTCTTGGAAGATGAGGTTGGGGAAGAGGAAGCATTGGCTTTAACTCTAAAGAAGTAGTGCTACTGGAGGACATGATGAGACCATAACATGGGGTCCACATTCTGGCTGATGATTAAATTTCATTTCACCCTCACTCTAATTCTGGGCTCTGTACAAATACCAACCAGCAGAGAGCACTGATGCATAACCTGATGGCAGGAGCAAAAGTGACTCCCTTATTCTTAGGAATTTGTCACACCCACATTATCCAATATGGCAGCCACTTGCCACATGTGTGGCTGAGCACTTGGAAGGCGGCTCCTCTGAAGTGAAAAACGCTGGGAGAAACAAGCCAGCACTGGAGGACTTAGGATGAAAATATAAAGGAGTCACTATGTCTCAGCTTATTGATGTTCTTACAATGCTGACCTGTGGAAATATTTTGGATACACTGAGTTGCATACAGTGTGCTAAAAATATGAAATCATTCCTGTTTTTACTTATTTTAATGCATCTAGTTGAGAATTAAAATTTGCATATACAGCTCACAATATATATCCCCAGGATAGATCAGATTGTTCCTGGAATGGTGTTAAACCTTCCCATCAGAGAGAGGCGTGTGATAAAGTGCCATAGCTCCTCAGTGAAGGAAAAGAATGATTCAGGTAGCAGAGTATCTTCCTAAAAGTGGAAAGAGAAGCCCTGGTATCTGAAGCAAAAGAGAGTCCTCTTCACACATTCCTCACAGAGAAGGTAATGATCAGAGATAGCAAGAAGCCACGTGGTAGGTTCATCCTCAGAAAACTAAAGCATGAAACTCCAGTTTAAAACATTAGGGTTGATACAAGAATGACTTTCCTAAAGGAGTGAATTAATGCAGCTCAACATCAGAAGGACCACAGCTAAACACTAGACAACCGTGCAGAAAGAGAAAGTACCTGCTAGGTGCTGGTTGCCAGACAGAGCATGTGTCACCCTAGGACACCCTCATGGTCCACTGAAACTCTCAGATAAAAAGATAGAAGTGAAAGTGTGATGGAGACCACTACAAAGCAGCCCTGAGCAGTACTTAAATTAACCAGTGGGTTTTTCATGTTTACTTGTGTATCTGTCCAAGGCGTAGGCTCCTTGTCTGAAGATGAGTGGTGGACTCATACTAAGTGAACCTCTGTGAGTCATGGATCCCTATGGAGGCCTGCAATGGTGGATGAAGCCAGAAAGCCTCAAAGGTAAGGCAAGATCACAGCCAAGGATGCTGGATCTGACCTCAACTACATAAAGACTGTAGCCTCAGGCATCTCACTCCCGGATGAGTTAATTTAATACCTTATTTGGAGAAGTCCTTGAGTGTTACCACCCTTCTTGAGTACTCCCTTCTTTCTTCTGATAATCAAATAAATATGGGTCACCCAGAGAAAGTCTTGGTCTTAGCCCTGACACAATCTCGAATTCTGTAAAAGGGCTTTGATCCTCCTGGAGCCCTGAAATCATTCCATTCACCTCTTTTTATTTAGCCTTTACCACACACTCATTTGGAAGATTGTGGACCTGATTAGCCCACAATAACTAAGGGATATTATTAACCTGATAAGAGTGGCCTGGGTTTTCCTGAGGGCTCTAAAGCCCTAGTTTTTCACTGAAATGTTTTATTTCCTTTCCACAGGGAAAAAATTCTTACCCCTTTGTTTTCCTAAGGCTCTTCATGGAGGAGGTAGTATTGGGGTCCTGTCTGTTACAGCCACCATAATAAGATGGAGAAAGGAAACAGAAACATTTTGTCAAGAAGCAACTTCCTGAATTATAATGAAGAAAATGAGACCCAGAGTCAAGTTCTACTTCTAACTAAGTCTCCTTCTGATGGAGTCCAATGGCCACTCTCTCCCACCAGGGCACATAGGCCTTGCCAAGATTGGATCCAAAGGGGAAGATATGGAGCTTGTGATAAGCCCTTGACTCTGTTGAGACACCAGTCATGGCTTCTCACTCTAGGGAAGACCAGGTTCTCTTCTGTATCCAACACATGGCTGCCATCCCCAAGGGAAAAGCTACAGGATTGACCCAAATAACAAACATCTCACTTCTGCACAGGCCAAGGGGGGGCCCTCTCCTAGGAAAACCTCAAAACCCTTCCAGAAGCCATTGACCTCACACCTACACTACCAAGCATGTTGTCTCCTTTGATGACTTTTTGGACACACAAAGCCCCATCTACTCATACTGGAGTTCTCCTCTGGTTCTCAGCACGGTCCTGTCTTCCTGTCTTCTTTGCCTTGGGGAGAAAGAGAAGAGCTTCCCCTCCCTCTAAGTGCAGTTCTTCAAACAGAACTCTGTATCCCTCAGCTCTCTGTTACTGGGACAAAACACCTGACACCTGCAGCCTCCCAGAGCAGGGGCTATTCTGGCTCATATTTCACAGGGTTCAGTCCATGTGTGAAGCTCTAAAGTAGAAATAGCATGGTGGAAGGGCCTGGTGGAGGACAGTTGCTCACCTATGGCACCCAGGAAGCAGAGAGCAGGGAAAAGCCCAGGAGGAAGGTCATACTGCACGAGCCACACTGACGCTATCAGGAGTGTGTTCCCCTTATTTCCTCAGTGTCTTTCAGGCTGGTCAACTGGACAATCAAGATGAACCAGCATACCATAAACCATCCTCAGGAAGGAAGGAGGGATTGAAAGTCTCTTGTTCCTCATCCCAGATACATGAAAAGTAGCAGACAGGCCATAACAGTTCAGAAAAACTGAACTGTTGTGAATTCACAACAAAGGGACACAGACCCCTACCTACCTACCCTGAGGA
>NW_004955560.1:1864816-1872467 GCF_000276665.1 Chinchilla lanigera
GCTGAGCTAAATCCCCAGCCCCTTCTCCTTCTTAACATATTTGGATCCAGACTGGAGGAGTAAGATTGGAAGGAGACCCGGGATTTCAGCAAACTCTGCCACGTTCCAATGTACAGTAACACTCTATTGGAAAACTGCAAGCAAAGAATTTTTCAGAATTTTTAAAGCACCTCCTGATATATTAATAGACGATCATACACTTCATTCACACATCAGCTTCAGTACAACTTTAGCCAGCAATAGAGCAATTAGAAAAACAATCCACAGAAGAAACACACATGACTCGTAACTATAAAGGTAATATATTCCACTTCAGAAGTCAGGTCTCAGTGAAAACAAGATTCCTGGAAAGAAAACAGTTTTGGTATAGGAAGATTTAAACCTATGTATTTCTGAATGGGGTAGAAGTTAATATATCTCTTATTTGCAGAATTCTGGTAAAACACACACATATAACTTAAAATGTTTGTATCCTTGACCCATTAATTATACTTGTATGAATTTAGCCTAAGGAATTAATAAGAGAAGCAAGGGAAGATATTAATTTTCAAAGATGTTTGTCACAATATTCAGAACAATGAAAAAAAAACACTAATTTTAAGTATCAGAAATGACAAAACTGTGGAATGTTGAGGGACTATCATGAAGTTTTTAAGATTATTTTCAATAATTTTAATGAAATGGAGACATATTCACAGTCTAGACTGACTATCATTTATCCAAAATGCTTAGGATTAAAAGTGTTTTGTAGTTTGGATTTTTTTAGATTTTTAGACTATATTTGCATAATATTTTTCCAGTTAAGTATCTGCAGTCCAAAAATCTGAAATGTTCCAAATTTGAAAGTTTTGAGCACTGCACTCAAAAATTTGGATTTTGAAACATTTTGCATTTTCAGACTAAGGATTTCCAAGTTGTATAATGCTAAGGGAAAATAAGAAGGATGGAAAACAGCTGTATGAGAATATGATATTATCTAGTTATAACTATATGTAAACATGGAGGGGAAACGTTGGAAGTAAATACATTAAATCATAATAACAGTGATCATCTTTATTCAAGTGAGAATATTTCTATTTTTCAATATATCTGACATTCTCACAATTGTTGTAGACTATATATGGCACAAAAATGTTTCATTGTGGCTTGACTTGGGTTTCCTTTTAGTAAAGACACCAGGCTAATAGATTGCAATTGCCTGGGGAAATTGGCAATTGTTTGAACATCAACTGAACACTGGTGTCCAATGCTTACAGAGGCATCTAACACACAGAAAACCCTTGATAACTGCTAAGCTGATAAGTGACTGGGTGTCTCAGACATTACTGGAAAGGTGGAAGGAGGGATGGACAGGTAATTAGAAAATTCTCCCGAGTTTAATATAATGTGTATCTCCCCTAGACTTTTAGAAGGTGAAAATGATTCATTGTGTGACTGACCTTAAGGAGGAAAAACTTTAAAAAGAAGATAATGAAAATGGAAGGAACAGTCTTTGCTAGGACCCAGCGGATGAGACAATAACTGAGCTCATTCTTCTACCAAGAAAGTCCACTCAGATTTCTAAAGGCACTTGTTTCTCAGGCTGAGAGTAGAAAGTAACTGTTAAAACGCAATTGCACGACGTTGACTCCCCTCTACTAACAGGGTAAATTTATGTTCTCAGAACCCCTGGGACTCATGTCCACTTCTCCGTGGAGTCTCAGAAATGGGCTTACCACAATAATGCTGTGATCCTCAGGGGACAGTTACATGACATTGATGGCCCTGTTGGATGAGCATTTGTTGTTCTTCATCTCTGGAAGCCGAGGTGGTGAGGGTAGTTCCTTCCCAGAAATGATCACACTGTCTCTGTGTACTCATAATTACTTGGCAAGGAGAAGCACTGTGGATCCTAGCGTCTTCTTCCAGCTGATGTGCGGGTAGCAGACATGCGTTCTTCACCCACTTTGGCACTGTTGTAACACATGCTCAGCCTGCACGCCCAGGCAGAAATCTGGTCTGAGTTTAACTTGCTTAGAGTTGTGAACTCTGGAGAGGAAGTGTAAGGCACTTTTTCATTTCGTTCATGTCTCTCACATCAGACTTGGGGTTCTATTTGGATGCTCGTGTCACCCTTATTTCTCCTTGGAAATGTCTGGTTGCTCTTCACTCTACAGTTCCAATGGCATTTCTTAACTCCAAATGTCCACAAGCAATCATGGATTGTCTCTCACAATTACACTAGCTGGGGTCGGGGGAGAAAGGATACATGGCTTTATGATCAGGCAATTCAGGTTTCCTGTCCTTGTTTGCTCTTCGAGCTTGGGCAAGCTATTGAACTCAGAATTTTATTTTCTTCAACAAGAAAAAGCTAATAATTGTAAAATCTAATATTAAAGTACTCTGTGTACCTGGCACAGAGTATAGCATGGTAATACAAACATTTTCTATCAATAATTTTTCTGTAAATAAATCATTTGCAGATTTCCTTTCAAACTGAGTTTTTGTACAAATGCTCAAAGTCATACAAGAAATTTCCTTCCCAACTACTTCCTCTGTTGAGTTTTTATTAAGGTGGTGATTACCTTCATAGAAAAGTAATTTTACAGGATTCTCTGCTTACAAATTATATAAAGAAATAGGCATAAGGCACATTACAAGCCATACAAACAAGACATATATGAGGATTAAAATTCAGGATGTGCCCTAGAGATGCATAAGGCAGGGCTAATATAGGGTTTAAAATATAGAACAGTTATTCCCAGGCTTTTTAACATCCAAAAGAAAAACAAATTAAGCCTCTGTTAGCTGCAGGAGCTTCTGAGGGTATTGAACCTGCAGAAAGTTCGCCTGAGTACATAAATAATCCAGCTGGGCTCCGGAACCCTTAGGACATCCGGGGAAGCCCTCACCGTCTCTACCAATGTTAAACTAGTGTGCCTCACAGTTTTCCCAGTCCAAATCAAGATACATCTTCAGCCAAATCCCTCAAACTTCATGATTATCCCTTCTACCCTTTTCCTCCAAAGATGCTGCTAAGCCTGTGTCAATGTAATGATCAAGAACCATGATGGGGGGCTGGGGATTTAGCTCAGAGGCAAAAGCACCTGCCTGGCAAGCGCAAGGTCGTGAGTTCGGTTCCCGGTACCAGAGAAAAACCAAAAAAAAACAAACAAACAAAAAAAAAGAACCATGATGGGAAAATAACCCAGTTTTCCTTTATAAATAACTCACTTGGATGGCATTTCTAAGAAGCCAGAGCTCAATACCCAGCAGCAACATCCATTGCTTTATACATTCACCTAGTGAGCACGGCACCACACAGACCTTCCATCTGGGTCCTGAGTATTTGTTGTAATCACACCTACCCAGCTCCAGTAGAGAACACCACAACCTTGCAGTCCAGTGAAACATGGGCAGATCACCAGCCACTTTCGTAGGCAAGGGGGAGGCCCCTGCCAGTGGCCAAGGACTATCCAGAAAAGATTTGCTGTTCTCAACTGACTTTTGGAAAGCAAAGCCTTTCTGTCCTTGACATGATGGCAGACACTCAATGCAGAAAGGACATTGCGGCAATGACCCTAGTACTTCAGGTTGGTTTTGAAACTGCCTCTGAGGCTTTCTGGCCTATGTGAGTTGGATAAACTGCCATGTTGATCTAATTCACTCAGTAATGGCTCAATTCTCCAATTTATTGCCCATATGTGGCCAAATTTCTCCCTGCAGACAGGGAAGTTATAATGACAGCTAAAAATGCACCAAATTGCACAGATTACCAAAAATAAGCAGAGGCCACAGGAGTGAGTTCATGTGCTTAGGGTCCCAAGTTCCCACTGTGGGGTGAGGGGACAGCATGGCTGGGAATGTACCATCTGGATTGGATGGCATCAAGGGACCACGGGAATGATGAGGGCTCCCTCTGCTTCCCTTTACAGGAGTGCAATCTGAGATGAGGGGTGCAGGGGACTTTGTTAAAGCATACACCAACCCACCAGCCTGCAAAGACCAAGACCTCAACTTCAGCCAAGCTCCAGGTGAGGCGCAGCTGCAGGTGGGGGCCACACTTTTTCTAGTGAGGAGGGCGAACCAATCCACCTCACAGAGAGCAGGATAGGGCAGGGACACACGGAGAGGGGAACAGGGCTGGGCCATACCAGGAGGGGCCAGAGGTCTAGGGTATGCAAGCAAGGAGGAAGGGAGGCCTTGCCATCCCTGTGTCCTTTACTCTCTCCAAGTAACCTTCCTGGACCTTTCATTTTCCCTGGGAGACAGTACTTTGCAAATCTCATGTGCAAGTAAGAGCTAAGGTGTTTATGGACTTCAGGGCCTTGAGAGCCTATAAAGCACAGCTCCTTCATCACAGGCAGCCCATTAACAACCTGGGTTTATTGTAAAAATCCCCAGAACTTAATATGCCTTTGTCAGCAAAAGTAATTGTTCTTGGCTGGTTCATTTGGCTGGTTTTACAGACCAAGGACTTGTCACTCTTTCAAGAATATCCTACAACTGTGTGGGCTGCACTCCCTTCAGTAAGCAATTTCCAAGAATGCTGAGCACATAGAGCTCCCAAAGTAATTTGGAAAAAAAAAAAAAAAACAAAAAACAACAACAACAAAAAAAAAAACATAATGCTGGGGGTGGGAGTGGGTACCTGTAATCTTAGCACTCTTAGAGGCTGAAGCAGGAGGATTGCAAATTGAAGCCCAGCCTAGGAAACTTAGAAACTTAGGGAGATCCTGTCTCAAAATTAAAAATAAAAACGATGTAGCTTCTTGTGAAGGCCTTGGGTTCAAGCCCAGTATTGAAACACACACACACACACACACATCTCCCATAACCCCAGATCTCATTCCCTGGGAAACATCCTCTAACCGGACAGAGAAGGCTCTTCAGAGCTCGAGTCACCACGCAGGAGAAATTCTCTGGACTCTTTCATTTCTACAGTGTGTAAATGGCAATGATACGGTTTAACAAGTGATAATGAAGCACTGCAATTCCTAAGTGAGTCTCGATGAAATTCACACCAAACATGTCATCCGCTGTGCTGCTGGCCTGGACAGGAGCAGGAGGTTGTGGGGTCCTCTGTGCTCTCTCCTTGGTCAGCATGTCCTCGGCCATCTGGAACGCTGTGTACCATCCCCAGTAAACTCAGGATGTGCAAGCACAGTAAGGTGTTTGAGCCATTAGCTAAGGCATCCTCTCAATAAGTTGAAGTGGCTTTCCAGCGCACGGCCTCTCTGTCACCACCTCACAAAACACACAGCTAGAGTTTCACAAGGCTGGAGAGTTTTGTAAAGAAGAGGGTTGGATTTAAAAACTGAAGCCACACAGCACTGACAATATTTTCTTGAGCATGGGAGACCCTTGAAGAATAAGCGTCCCCATAGATGGATAAGATACAGGAGGAACACTGCCCACACGCAATGCCACAGTCAGGAGCAGGCCGGAGATGGTGGAGCCTCACTGCAGTGATCCCCACGCAGAAACAGCTGGCCGGCAGGAGAGAGCAGAGTCGCGTCACACGCACATTACTGTTCCTCAGTGCACAGCATCAAAGCACAGAGTAGGGGAGGAGGAGAAGGACTTCCATTAGGGGGCCACGGTGCTTAGTCTGAGCATAGCAGGATGAGCAGAGAAAGGCCTGGCCCCTTCCACAGCAACACAGAGAGCAGGAAACGACCTAAGAACTGTGATGCCACGGTGTGAGAGCTCACCTGGAAGTGTTATAAGTTCATGCACACATGTATAAATGTCAGCACCCCCTAAGAGCAGGCCTCCAGAGGCCTGAGGGTGGTGGTGAGCATTCTTCTCGGCTCTTTCCCCTCAGGTGGGAAAGTTCAGAGGCTAGAGTTCTGCCCAAGCCTCCAGAGTCTGGCAGCAGGAAGAAGGCTGGGCTTCCCAGAGAGACAGCGCAGTTAGTGTCTTGATCCATGCATGCTACAATGACGTAACACCATAGCATGGTGACTTGTGAAGAGCAGAAATGTCCTTCACACAGTTCTGAAGGCTGAGAAGCCCAAGACCAGAGCACCAGCCAACCTGGTGTCTGGGGTCGCTGTTCCTCCCTCAAGTCTGCGCCTGCTGCTGTGGCCTAAGTCAGACTCCTCCCCCGAGCCTTCATAAGGCTGGAATCCATTCACCAGAGCAGATGCTGCAAGGCCTTGTCACCTCCTCAAGGTCTCACCTCTTAATGCTACCACAATGACAGCTAAGTTTCAACATGATGGTGGAGGACATGGGCCACAGCACCTGCCCTCCTCTGGCTGCACCACTTCTGTTCTCAGCTGAACTCCTTCTGCCATCTCTCTGGGACCCCATAAACTATTTTCATGCAGATACTTGTCTCAGTATCTGTGTCTGGAGGAATCCAGCTTTGACATATTAATGTATGTATATGTATTTATTGCTAATACATATATATTTTATATATTTATGTTTAAATGTGTTTATATCTGTTTACATATATGCATATATGTTTATATATATTTCTATGAAGTGTGATCAAAAATATATTGTTAGTGCCACAATTTTTAAATTTTTTGACAGTAAAACACACAATGCCATTAATCCCCTCAAATACTCCCCCTCACTTTGAACACTTGACTCATTCTTCTTGCCACTTTCTGAAGCCATTCTGCAAGTCCTCTCCTGAGTTTCTAGTTGCTCTGTTCTGGCTGACTCAGTGTCTGGAATCAATTCAAAACCTTTCCCTTTCATGGTTATTTTGACTTTGGGGAAGAGCTAGAAGTCACACAGTACCAGATGCAATGAATAAGGCGGATGAGCACTCACTCTCACGTTTTTATGAATGTATCTATCTGTTGGATGGCACTCACCAGCAGCATTCATCATGTTTATGACCATAAAGACACTCACGAAAAAGGACTTCAAAAATTGCATTAGAAGTTTTATCAGAAGAACAATTCATCCAGGTGCACACTCAGAAGTTCCTATCAAAACCACTTTGGTTTTCCTCAACCCACTCCCAACAGAATGAGGTTATTAAAATACTAATAATTATTATTATAATTAAAATGTTACAGCCATCAATATGGCAGAAATAACATCGAGAAATGGGCAATAATAGCAATCATGTACATAAAAAGTAACATAAAGCTGTTTACCCACGACTCCAAGAAAACATGGAAGTTCAGTTGGAATATGCAGAGTTATATTCACTTTCATTAGTAAATTGCTTTTGTGTTTTAATATATGACATAAACTCTATATATGTTTTACATCAAGATACACAGCACACCACCCTCTCTCCTTCCCTCTTTCCCTCCCATCCTCCATACACACACAGTCACCCTCCACCAAATGTCATTTATCCTGGACTCTAAGATGGAGGGCCTGTGCTGGAAGAGGGGAGAAAGGCAGAGAAATGACAGATGTTGTGATTTACAGTGGCCCAGGCATGAGCCTGCTTTGGTAAAATTAAGGGTTAGAGTTTGCCATGTATTTCCTTTTTAACATTCTAAGATGCATATTGAGTCACCAATGACTTGGAAAATATGTTCTTTATTAGAAAAAAGAAAAAAATAAACAACTGTACCAACTCTCTACTATAAGGAACATGGGGCCGCTGCATAAGACCAGACCCCCATAACTACCGTCACCCATGATTGCTCTCCAAACTTAAACATATTAATGAAAAGAGCCCTTTAAAACT
>NW_004955560.1:1872567-1875143 GCF_000276665.1 Chinchilla lanigera
GAGCTGATGTTTCTCTGGCATGTACTCTGCTCTTTCAGTTAGTGGCTGAGTTATTAAAGACAGCTGTGTCCATTGTTTATGAGTATCATGGATGATGAAAACCTATGAATAAACTCCCAAATTCTCCACAGTCTCCTCCCTCTCCTTGTCTTGAGATTGAAATTGAAAAGAAATGCATCTAGAAGAGTCATTCTTGGCATCAGCAGTCACATTCATAAACTCAGATGGGTGAGGAACAGACCTAATGTCAACACAACCTACAGGAAAATATCCAAAAGACATTAAAAACTTGTTGCATCAAATTAAAAAGCATGAAAAAATTGAGATATGTACCAGTATAAATGATGGAGTGAGAAAGTAAGTTTCATATTCACTTTTAAATTAAAAAGTAACTTTTCTATTTTTGAATTTTAGTTCTTAAAATATGATCAAAGGATACTTCTTCACAATGAAAAACTGTGTTGATCTCTTACTGCATTATAAATTTAGTTTAATAAGACCAAAAATGAAACAGGTACTTGCTCCCTGCCCACTCTCCTTCAAAGTATGTCATGGACAAATGCTGGTCTTCCTTTTAATTCATCCTGAATACTGTTTTATTTTTATTTAATTCCAATTAATATCCAGAGGGTTAAAAATCCTCACATAGCTTTATAGTCTAACATCTGAAACACAAAATCGTTCATCAGGATCACAGTGTCTGACTCTATAATGTGTATGTGACAGTTTGGATCAAGAATATTCCCCACACAAGAATATTCTTGTGTATTCAGAGCTGATGATGGGGGCGCTGTGCTCTCAGTGGATTCATCCATTTGTGGGCTCATAGCAGACATGATGTAGGAGGTGGAGCCTGTTCTCTGTGGGCTAGTGGGGAAGGGTGCACCTCCTTCCATGGCTCCACCCTTTCCTCTGCGCTTCCTGGCTGCCAGGAGTTGAGCTCCTTTCCGTCTGCCTGGCCCCTCTGCCATCACTTTCTCCCTTGGAGCAGCCAGCTATGGACTGAAGGCCCCAAATAAACCTCTCCCCTTTAAGGTGTGGGTGTCAAGTATTTTGTCCCAGCAAAGAGAAAATGGCTAAGGCAGTGTGTCATGGAGAACAGAGGCACCAGGGTGAGAAAGTGCTCCTTAGAAGTATGTGTCTGGCAGCACAGCAAATTCCTAGTCATCTTCTCTCTCACAGAGCTCCTCCCCTGAAGGTTCCCTGACATTCCGGAGGCCACTCCCCTCCCCAAACAGCAGCCTGCTCAGCATTCCAAGCCGGCTTTTCTGGACCACACCTGGGAAGCTTAGATGGGCTTCAGAAGGATGGCTCAGTACAACACCTCGGCGTGGGCTCAGAGGTGGGCTGTGACCAGAGGGCTGGATACACACGGGGGACTCTTCTCCTGGTGTTTGTGCTTCTGCATCCCCAGCCCTTGGGGGAGGAGCAGGGCTCCTGCCATCCAAGCACATCACTGCTTATGCACCAACAAGTGGAAACATTTAAAATTCCACTCAGGGAATGGTGGCAATTGAAGCCATTCATGGAACCACAAAGGCACTGCCACGATCCAAACTGAACATTTGAATGACATTTAAAAGGTGCCAAAATGTGTAATCAATTCACTCTAAAGATATTTCCTGAACATCCAGCGCCTGCAGAACTCTGGGACGGTTCCTCATTCCTCAGGGTGACCAAGGCGGCAAGGAGAGTGGATCACGGCACTTTACTAACCCCAGGCTGCTGTGCAGATCTGCTGAGCAGAGTGGACCAGAGCAGTGGAAGGAGGACTGGAAGTCAGGGATGGGAAGCAGCCACATAGGAGGAGATGACAAGAGCATGTGAGAGAGGACAAGAGGCAGAACAGGGAAGGGACAGAAGGTCAGCAGGTCCTTGGCACTGATTAAAAAAGAAAAAGCCACCAAGCTCTCTGGAAAGAAAGATGAAGCAGATGTACACATGTTCTACAATACTAATACTGCATTTATGCTATTTTGCTGAAAATAGGATGATTTTCCTGTTTTTGCCTCTTCCTCCCACACCTCCAGCATCGCCATCCATAAGGCTTCAGGGAAAAGGCTCATTCCTGGAGCCTGAGCTCACCTGTACCTCGTGTTCTCCATGGTGCTACCCTGAAATCTTATTTTTTTTTAATTCTTCAGGTTGGAATCTCTTCTTCTGCACTGTTATGCATCTTTCATGTAGCTGTGCTCATTGAAAGAATAAAGTAGATATTTAACTTATGACCTTCAAGATTGCAACCAAGACACAAGCAGGAAGGTAGAAAGTTCTAGGTTGAATACCTCATTTTCCAGGACATGAGTATGTACTCAAATCAAAAACTGTAAGATGATTAATTATTTGGTCAAATATGGACTGTTTATGCACGTAATATGACACACTCAAAGGTGTGAGGTGGGAAATAACTGTCCAGTAGGAATTTAAAATCCACCACACAGAGCAAGACCTCAGGAGGAGGAAGGGAATGAGAATCCAAATAGAGGTCAGGCTTGGACAGTTTTATGGTTTGTGTCTAGATGTCTCCTCAAAGCCTCATGCAGTCATAGGTAAGACTCTTTAGAGATGGTTAGATC
>NW_004955560.1:1885293-1894477 GCF_000276665.1 Chinchilla lanigera
CAAGGGCAAGAAGATGCAGAGGTGGGGTCGTCAGTGACCCTGTGGGCCTGCAGCCCCCGTCATGTGATCAAGGGCTCTGACCCCCACCAAGGCTGGCCAATGAAAGGATCAAAACCTAGGATGTGTCCCCCCCACCCCTGCTATTAGATGCTCAAGTCACTGCCATATTCTAAAGCGATGTTACAAGTGACCTGCAGTACAGGCTGGCCATTAACTCTGTCATGTGGATCACGAAGGCTGTATATTACTAGCAAAGCTACCTTTCCTAGGACTGTGCTTACAAGGCACTTGGCCAGAAGCGGGGTCATGCTCACAGCGCTGGACAGCAAGCTGCCAATGGGCTCTTGTGCAGGACACAGAAGTGCCCCACGCCCGTTGGCTAAAGTTGTCAGCAGAAGCCCCCGACTCTCAGAGTACCTGCTTCCTGATGAGGAGTGGGCACCACCCACCTGACCATCTTAAAGCTGGGCACTGTCCTCTGTTCAACAGAAAGATGTGTAGACAAGTACTGCTGAGTCTGAAGCTAAAAAGGCAAGTAAAAGTAAATTTTATAACTGCTCCAGGAACAACATCTTTCTTATACTCACACTCAAAGCCAGTGCCAGCCACCCCTCCTGATCACAGTGACATAGAAGACATGGTAAGGGTGGTCCCTGGTGGCTGTGTCTCAGCACTGTTCATAAATGACAGATGCCCAGTTGCCTCTGTACAAATGACACGCCCAACAAAGCATCTCCAATCCATTCGTGTGTTTACACCTCAGACTCTGTCATCCAGATTGCCAGACAGACTAACCACAGCAACCTACTGTGACACTGAGGTCAGGGGATTTTCAGTGGAAATTCTGTTCAAATGGTTCCCATGACAACCCACCATCCTTGAGCAAAAAGTCAGACAGAGGGGAAGGAGCAGATGAGCAGAAGCACCCTGAAATCAGTTTCTGGAAGAAACCGACCACAGACAGATGGGGCATGGTTGCCGTCATGTGCAATGCCATACCCTACTCAGTGACAGACACTGTTCTCCTGGATTCCAAGGACAAGCACAAGGCCACCCCCGACTGTCCCCATCGAGGCTCAGTGGAGGGTCTCCCATGACAAAGGGCAATGAACTGTGAAGGGGGCTTTTGAACTTTCCCACTTATATCCCAAATGCTATCCTTACAATTGAGGCAAAGGGGCAAAGTTGAATCCTGACCTTCTAATCTAGGGCTCAGAGCCTCCCAGGTGTCATGGGCTGGCATGTGGCCCTGGCCCACCAGCTTTTAAAGATGGGACTGAGCTGGGTACTTCCCACGGTATGCAGTGGGGTGAGAGGAGCATGGAGCCCTTGCTCACTTGGGGACCTGGGCAGGCACTGCTGTGACCAACGCCTCATCCCTCTCTGGACAGTGGTGAGGACTCAGGACCATAACGTGTGTGATTGTGGAGCTTGGTCCTTTCCTTCCTGGGAATTCAACCAAAGCACAGAGTAAAGAAAAGTGCTCACACAGGAGCACTCAGATAAATCACACTGCTGTTTTCTACCATGTTTCACAAGCAACGTGAACACAGGGCTCCCCTGAGTGGGAGGATGTTATCTACATGGAGCGGTGCTGGATTTTAAGGGCTCCTTGGTGCTGTTCCTGCTCCTCGAGGGTCCCCTGTCTGGGAATGGGGGGCTCTGAGTGGATTCTGCAGCAATAAGGAAACTGTCTCTGCAACACACCTGAATCTGTAGTTAAGAGCTATGATAACCTTTAAATCTGTATGATAGAGTTTTCTCTGTTATCAATCTCCAGTTTGGCTGTGTATCAAAATCACTAGAGAGGCTCGGTTCCCCCACCCAGATTCTAATGGACGTTGGCTGAGCTGCCTCCTGGGTACAAGATGCAGCACTTAGGTTCCCAGGAAATTCCAGGGGGCAGCCCAAGAGAGCAACTCATGCACTTGGCAAAGATCTCACTGACGTTCAAGGACGTGGTAACCCGATGCAAAACATTCAATGCATCAGAAGGGAAAGTCACTGGGCAAACTGTGACAGACACAAAATAACTGGATTATGGAAAGCATTAGTGTAATTTCAACCAGCTTTTGGCTTTTATATGAGCTCATCAATAACACAAGCTGCACAGAAATCCCAGTGTGAAAGGAAGCTGGATAAGACTGCAGGACACAAGGAGGTCAGAAGAGGGGGGACCTGTCCATCCTTGTCATTCAAGGACCACAGAAGACTGAATTCTGAAAAGGACTCGAGTCTACCACATGGAGGTGCCCATGTCTGCAGAGGAGCCCCCAGGACCTTCACCGTTTTGCAGGAGGCTCAAAGAACAGCAGGGTCTCAGGGTCACCCTGCAAAGCAGAATAGTGGCCATATTGTTACCAATGAGGAACAGCACTCACAGAAAACCCCAAGCACAGAACATGTGTCCTAGACAATGAGCAAGTACTTAAGAGATCAGAAAAATGTTTGACCTCAAAATCCCAAGCTTGTGGGAAAGGGCAAGAGGAGCTGCAGGAGGCCCCTGCAATCCCCTGAGGGAAACTGGGAGGAAGGATTTGGACACTAGAAAAGAAAGAGCTCTTCGCTGTCAACTAGGCCAGGCCTCTCTACAAAAGACAGTGGGCCCAACTTGTGGAACCACACGGAAAAGAACAGCAGCGAAACCCGAAGCTAAATCCACATGGGACACAGCTCTCAGTTGTCAGAAAACATCTGGTTGCCTCATCATCATGGCAAGCTCCGGCCAAGGCATCACAATATGAAGCAGTAAAAAGACTGGAAGCAAAGAGAAGCCACTGTGGACCTGGGAATGGAAAGAAGGCCTCCAGGTCCAGAGAAGCCAATAGCCAAGACCAACAGCACTCTGACGCCCTTGCCATGCCCTCAGGAAAGGGAGAGGAAAGGTTCAGGCCAGGTCAGCACCCCACACAGAGGAAAAGGTGCGCCCTCTAATGCTGTTAGGTGCACAGAGACCCAGTGAGGAAAATCCAGCAGGCGAAGGAAAATGGCACATCTCCAAGGGACACAGAGATTTCAAGTCTTGCCCTGTGCAAAGGGCCTCCCAGCCTTCCACTTCCTGAGGATGCTACCTGGACAGGTGGGGCAGCAGGCTCCCGGGTGCTCCATTGGGTTTCTACAGTGAATGACACAGCGCACCTGGGACTCTGTGACAACGCCTCCCTGCAAAAGAGACATACAGTCAGCTGGGCCAGAACGCCTGCCAAGGAGCTGAACTTCAGGAAAGTAACCAAGCACAAGAACCCAAACCCATAAAATATGCGGTGGGGTAGGCATCAGGCCCAGGAGGACTCTGCACAAATGAGGTATGATCCCCTTATTCACCTCTACTGATGCTTTTGACCTCTGAGGACAAACCCCAACACCCCCCTTATTCCTGGCCTTGCACTCTCTCCTCGGCCCTGCTTTCTTCCTTTTAAATCTCTTTTTTAAGACTTTCTTACTATCTGTTGGTAGCTGGCAGAGTCTAGCTGCTCATTCACAGTTGTCTTATGTTTTCAGTGCTGGCTGAGTTTTCTATCACTGTTCTATACTTCAAAGCATTAGCTCTGGAGCACAGAGACCTGAGTAGAATCCAGAGGTCCCTGAGTCAGATAAGTTCTGACCATCCTTCTAGAAACAACTAGACCAGCTCTGCAGTCTCAGAAACATCACAAGGTCTCAGTCAGAGCCTGAGTCTCCATTTCTCCAGCATCGAAGGAAGAGATTCAACAAAGCCATTTCTGAGTTTATATTGAATATGTCAAACACAGACTTCAGGTTTTAATCATGAAATTGAATGAGTCATTTACAAACTACAGAGAGGTTACTGATCTTGGAACTCCACTATCATTCCAATGTCAAATCAATTCTAAAATTATTTTTCAGTGTTGGTCTTTGAAGGGTTGGCTCTATATTCTCTACCCACTTTGTAAATGAATGCGTATTTCTGTTTGTGTGATGTGTTTCATTTTGTTTGGAAGGCAGGCCCAACAAGCTGAAAACAGAGGTGAAAATTTGACAATGACACTATTCCTTCATTATGCCTGCTACTGTGCCATTCCAACCTACCACAGAGCTATGTCTTAAGTATCTACACACCGGACCTGAGGTCTCCACCACCAGGGGAATTTATCATGGCCTAGACTACATTTGGGGGAAAAATCTAAAATATCGGGAGCAGACAGCATCAATAAAGGACCCCTCTTAGCTACCTAACTGCAGAATGCTAAGACCTGGGGTCAGTTTGCCTTCAGTATTTCCAATCCAGATGGATGCTCATCTGGTTCCCAGCACGAACTTCTTGTCTGTGATCTTCAGATTATCCTCATCCATCAGGAAATTAAAAGTGGGAAAATACAGATAAAGTTTTCACCACCAGAACTCCTTTTGTTGGAGGATATAAAAACATGGAATTGTAATACAACAACCATTGTTAATTTCCTAACTTTGTAACTCTGCATTGTTTGTATTGTTCTTATGCTGTTTTGTAAATGGATGTCCATTTGTTAATATGTTTCCCTTCTTTTATTTTTAAAATAAATTCAAAAAATAAATAAAAATAAATAAAAACATGGAATTAAATGCAAGTGGAAAGAGACTAGATTTTTGGGCTTGCGGGCACCTGTTTGGTTCCTGGTTGAATCCATGATAGGCAGGCAGTTCCCAGGAGCATTTTTAATAAGAGTCTTGCTTACTGCTTGCAACCTCCAATGAGATCACTCTAGTCCCATTTTACGGAGAGTGACAGAAATGACAGAAATGTTACATAACTAGTTATTTGAGCAGCATAGCCCAGCTTTCACTGCCTGCCTGACAGTGTGTCCTGTTACTGACCTCCTGCCCTCAGAAGAGCTGGAGAGAGACTGCAGTCACACCATTCCTGGAAAGAACAGGAGACCTGCCCAGCACATGCCAGTGAATGGTCACTTCCTGCATCCTACTAAAGAAGGAAAGAGGAAGGCGGGTGTGGGAAGGTGCCAACGCACAAAAGTACAGCTTTCTGTGACACCTTCACCAAGGTTTGTTCTTCTTATTGAAGGAAACAACCCCTTACCAGCTAGCAAGGCTCAGGGGAAGTTTTAGCACAAGAGGAAGAAGGAAGGGTGAGGTTCATCTTTGGCAGGTGGCTCCCCCTTTCTGGGCCTGCTCTGCAGCTCTGGTTTCCTGACTTTTCAGATAATAATTTGATCTGTGTGCCCATGACCAAAGATAACAGGCAACAGGAATCTCAGTGTTAACCAATGCAACACCTTACTGTGTTTTTCAGGCAACATAATGTTCCCTGTTGCATGGTAGTTTCCATTAAATGTAAGCAACGTCTTTATTCAAAGGCAGCAAAAGTGACCCTGGTCCAAGTAACTTGTGGATGTTCAGGACCTCTGGCTGTTTACAGGAATGTGATCCCAGATCCCAAAGGGCATGTGGTTCTCTTGTTTACCAAATACTGGAACCATGATTCTCAGCTGCCTCCATTAAACAGTGGAAATTTCACTGACCAAGAGGCAGGGCAAAAGGAGAATAATTTATATGAGCTGAAGAGAAACCAAGGTAGGCTGGGCACAGTGGTTCATACCTACAATCCAGCTACTCAAGAGGACCACAAGTTTGAGGCCAGTGTAGGACATTTAGAAAGATCTTGTATTAAAAAATAAAAAGGGCTGCTGATGTAGCTCAGCGGTAGGGTGGTTGAATGCTTGCCTGATGTGTGAGGCCCTGTGTTCAATCCCCAATACTGAAAGAAAAAAAAATACATAGGGTAGAGATACAGGGATACAAATTTTGGAAAGTTCAAGGACCTATGTTTTTAATAAAAGTCATTGTTCTTGTTTCTTTGTGCCAGGAGACTGATGAAATTTATAATCTGGAGTAAAAAATTCAACAAACTTTGATTTATTCAATGAATGTACTGTTTATAGTCATTTTACATACTGCTTATTTTCATAAATAACAGACTCACTGCATAAATAAGCTGAATAATTAATTGAATGAACAATTGAAGATCTACTGTAGGCGTCTAATGAGAACCTGACTGCATAAAATACAGATTTCAATACACTAAATATAAATGTGCTTGAGATGAGATGGGAAAGAAATATCCATTATATCCACCTTCCAACCTCCTTTAAATGCACATGTGATGCTGGGATAATGAAATGGGATTTGGGATAAATTGACTTAATGGCACCTTCTCTACAGAGAAGGATTTTTAAGTAATGTTAAAATTCAATGACTGTTATTCTTTTGAACAGGTTATTTCTACAGAGATAAGAAAATGAGCTTGAATCTTGGGTTCTTCATTGCCCCCTGGTCCATCATGTTGTGTCCTATGCCTGCAGGCATCAGAGCTGTGTGGGATCACTGCTGTTGTCAGAACCCACGAGGATCAGGCACAGTGGGATCCTCAGATGCTGAACTGCTGGTTCTTAGATTTGTCAGGTTGAAATCACTGAGGTTACAGTGTACTAATTGCTTCAGTTTAACACAGTTTACAGATTGGCTTCTGCTCAAAATCTTTCTAAATCAAAGAAGGAAAACACATCTTGTCTAATAATACCTTCTTTCTGCTAACAGGAATTCATGTTTTGCTCAAAGATGATTTCACAGGAAGACAGGTATTTTCCCCAAAGACATATGCATTTTCCTGGAGTTTTTCCTGGCACAGTTTACAATGGCAGACCACTCTGCTGTGTTTCTGGAAACAAGTCCTACACAATATCCATCCTGTACCTGTCCTGTTATGGTGAATGTCACAATAATGTCATAATAAACTACAAGGTTGCATTTGTTTCTCATTTTTGTTTATCTGCTTAGATTTCACTCTCAGTTGGCTCAAAGCAGCTGCTGCAGAGTCTCTCTGGGCTGCTTTTACTGGACTTTACCTGGCACTGGTGCAGGACACAGGGCTTGGCTGGGCTCTGCCACTCGAAGGAGCTGTTGTAGGTGTTTCCTTCATACATGCAGCCTAGATGTGAAACACAGAGTAAGAAGACAGGCCAGTAACAAACATGGTTTCCTTTACATCTGCAGAAAATGAAGTTATGTCCTCCAAGCCAAGACCAGTGATCACAGGATCCATGGTCGCCACTGGTTGTTCTCCCCAAAACACAGCTAAACTTTTCAAGGATCTATTTGGCATTCACTTGTATGAATTCTTTGTTATTGAATTAATGCAAGTTGCATTAGTTAATGCAACTTGCATTAATACCTCCTTGTATTTTGAATCAATTGCCTTGTTATTGGCATTAATACCTCCTTGCTATCACCTCATGGGCGATATTTTCCAGCAGAAAAACTATAGATTGATGAACTTGTAGGGAGATCCTGGCCAAAAGAGTGTTTGAAATGAATGAGAAAGAGAAAGGGACTTTCTGGACAACAGTTCAGGACTCCTGGAATGAATGAGCTAAGTTTAGACCTGATCTGCAGGACATTAATCAGCAGAAATACAAGGAGGTTACTTTGGGAAAGTGTTTGCTTCGGTCAGTGTGTTTCCACAGCCTCTGGTAGGCTTGCCTAGATTGGATGGGCATATGTCATGTAACAAATCATTCTGCTTCTTCTCTACCCCTTGACAGAAGTATTTTCTTCTATTTCTTTGTTCTTATATCCTTGAGTTATAAATAAACTACTACAGAGGTCTCAGGCTGTTGCTGGGTCCCTGAAGCTCTCCCTCCTGAGCATAAGTAGCCACACTGGGCTTTTCGGATTGAACTAAGCCTTGTCTCCCAGTAAATGCTTCATCTTGTACAGAGCCCAGTCACATATTGTGACAAGTGGTGCCCAGAGTAGAGCACAATCTCGCATAGGAGGCAAAGAAACATGGAGGCAGCACTGTGAGGTATAAAACAGAGAGGCAAAACCTGCAATTACAAATCATCATAGAGGACCAGCCTCCTAAAGTCTGAAAAGGAACAAAGACATCCAATATCTTATTCATCCTGGTAAGGCAACACACATATCCAGTGAATACCCTAGCAAGTCTCCAGTGAGATCAAGGGTAGGTTTAATTCAGTCCAGACGTCTTTTAACTGTCCAGTTGCTAAATGAGTGGGGGCAGTGTTTGTTTACATGCTTTTTCTTTTATCTTTTGCTTTCATACTATCATGGGATCACCTACAGGTCACTTGGCTGTTCAACTGCTTAGTGAGTGGATACAGTTCATTTGTTTCCCAATTTGCTCCTTTAGTATCAATTTTTCTGCTTTGCCTATGATATGGATCATACTTTATCTAAGGAGAAAAAAGGTAAGCAACATTTATAATGTCTCTTAAAAAGACCTGATGGTAAAACAAAGTTTTATAAAAGAATAAAATAAATTAAGAAGAGAAGAAAAGGGAGCTAAAGGCAACAAAATTCAAGCCAATAAAATATGGGACAAACCTATCAGAAAAATGTTTTGTACAAGTTTGTCCATCTGTATGTTTAATCTGTACTGGTAACTGGCTAAAATACCTGTACTTGCTTTGTTTAAGCTCAGCAATTCACTATTACAAGAGTATCAAATTACAGCCATACATTGCTGCCTCTAGAGTCCAATTTGATCTAAACAAGTAAATTCATTTATTTGTTTAGATCAAATAGGCTGGGAAATTCTGTGCCTGGGTATAATGGGTTCTGGCAAAGAGGGAGATGCATCCTATTCTATTTTTGGATGGCCCACTTTAACTGGATACTCTGTCCACCCAGAAGTTATAGAATACCTGAGACTTATTTCAAGAACAGCAAAAACAATGCAAGGAAAAATAAAACACCCACTTGTGATGACCAAATAACCTCATGCATGAGCCAAAGTAATTAGACTATAAATACTGCCTCTTAAATGTATAGGAAAGCTTTTCTCAGAGTACACATAAAACCTCCATTGGAGGAGATTACAAAAAAACTGTCACAAGGACCAACCAAAAATAACAAACAGACATTCTACAACTAAGCAAACAAAGATAAGAAAAAAAACTCCTTCCTGTAACTTTGCCTGAGACAAATGCCATTTGCTAAATTTACAAGAGCCACATTGTTACAAGTCTTAGCTAATTAATGAATTTGGCTTTCAATTTAACTTGTTTTTTGTTTAACTGATACGCCTAAAATATCTTCTGCTTTGTAGATTTTCAGACTATAGTTACAGGGTTAACTGACTATTCTTTCTGCTTTCTATGGGTACTAAGGTAAGTTTTACTATTAGATGTTACTTAAAAGGCTGTTG
>NW_004955560.1:1896028-1897639 GCF_000276665.1 Chinchilla lanigera
GTATTTGGTGCATGGATGTTTATGATTGTTATCTCATCCTCTTGCTTAGGAGGAGGAAGTGTAGTAAAAAATCCATATAAGCCAGGGAAGAAATGCCAGCCAAGGGACCCTTCCTAAGCAATGGCAGATCATGTGTAAGGACACCCAGGAGAAGCACAGGATCCTTAGGTTCTCCCAGTCTACACAGGATAAAGTCTGGGAAGAAGCAGTCCACAGTGAGGGGAACCAACAGAGTCTCTGCATCCCATCACTGAGTTTTGGAATCCTTGTTCTTCCATCATGTTTTACCTGGTGGAGAAAAACTGGGCCATAATAATGGAGAAGCAGCCAAGGTCAGGGACAAAAGCTCCATTGCTTCATTGCCCTGTGCACAGCTCAGTCCCCCACAACTGAATTCAGAAAATGGATTTTCCAAATGATGGGTGAATTGAATGCCTGAACAGGCTGGAAAACACCTGTGGAAATCTCTTTAGCAAATGTAACACATCTTTGGTTTCTTCACCAAAGTCAAAAGTGTCTGCAGCAAGAGTACACCAGGCATGATAGGAGATTTCATAAGTGGAAAATTTGAGGGAATAAGATGATCAAAGATAGCACATTCTCAACACTTTCTGTTCCTGCTCTGAGGCAAATATGTTATCCTGGTGCAAGACATTAATTCAAACTATGTAAGGATACAGACAGAGAACCTTACAGTACTCCACAAATAAATGACCTTTTCTGTAAGGCAGATTTCTTTATCATAAATTCTATTTGCCACCCACTTCATGCTACTAATAGGGTAAACAAGCAATATCTTGCCCCTTTCTTAATTAAGCCACAGAGGCAAAATATAACATCTCTGGTGGCCAGAGTAGAAAGAGGCAGAGAAAATTTCCCATCATATATACAGACAGTGCATCTTAGACTTCCTCCAGTGAAAGATTTGTTTGTTTTCCTTTTTCCTATCCAATGCAAATCAATGCTTTAAAAAATATAATATAAATGATTTCCTAAAAATTAAATTTAAGTCTTCACAGAACATAAGCTCACCTTTTTTCTTATTATATGCAATAGATATAGAACACCCTATTGAATCATGCTAAAAATTTCTAATGTTTGCTCTCTGAGCTCATCTTGTTACAGACCTGCATCATGGTCCATGGACCACTGGGGACTCTGTAGTGCACTTTGTGAATGTCATCAAACTGGGGGATATGTCATCAGAAAAGGGAACAGACCAAAGAAACAATAAAAACTGTTACAGCTGTGATACTAGAACTAGGGCAAGTTTATAGACACTATAGCTTATTTCCTTCATGTCCCAGTTGAAATATTTTACACAGAAAGGCCAATGTAGATGTTCCAAATTAGAAGGTGTAAAAAGAACATTAGAATCCAGGTTCCATGTGAAACCCACACGTTCACACCCAGGTCTAAACTGGTCACATGACTTTGTATTTAGGACTCAGTGGCCCAGGAATATGGCTAACACTGTCTTTATAAAATTATGTGGTAGTAAACCTAGTAACTAAATGCAAAAGTAAGAGCAGGGAAGAGGGAAAGAACAGTCAGGTAAACACATAGCAGATGTCCCATTTCTTTAAGTATATTTAAATAAAGTTTCCACAA
>NW_004955560.1:1897934-1900840 GCF_000276665.1 Chinchilla lanigera
CCTTTGACAACCTTAGAAGACATTTTTGGTTGTCACAGCTAGGAGAGAAGGGATGCTGCAGGCATCTGGTATGCAGCGGCCAGGACACAACCAAGCAGCCTTCAAGGTGCACCTGAGAGTGAACTTGCCCCAAGTATCAATGTTGGGATGCCCTGATCTACACCATCCTGTAGAGATCAGTGGTTCCTCACGACATCTGAAATAACACAAAAATGAACTGGACTGTAACACTTTCCCTTTGCATACATTTGCTCTTTTATGAGAGGAAGAATTCATAATACTATTATAGCATACAGATATGTGGAACAGCTCTGCCCAGCCAACCAGTCTACTCAGAAAGTATGTGGTAGTAGAAATGGGAAAGATGGGAATTAATTAAAGCCACAGTTAAGCAATAAGACTCATTTTCCTATTAGTTGCAACCTTTTTCAGTGACCACATTGTCCTAAGGGAGAGAGAATACCACATATGTTCATCACTCTGTTATTAAAATAACTGTTAAAACTCGAGGCTATAAAAAAGACACTGGCTTCCTAACAAGTTTTACCTATGACTAGTTAATAATGTGGGCTTCTATTCAGTGAAACACAAGCTTAAACTTTTACTACAATCCATAGCATTGAAAAAATGTGTGATGCATTAATACAGAAAAACACCTGCAGCTGCTGTCATACATGAGCCCCACCACTCCTGCCTGTGACTACTGACCACAAACATGTCTGGAGGTGGGAAGCACTCTTCCCTCCTTGGGATGAGGCACTCACTCTCCAGCAGCCAGGTCCCATGACTTCTCACCGGCAAAGGGGAAGGACCATGCTGAGCCTGCATGAATAATGAAGAGAGAAAAAGGGTGACAAGGAAGAGAGACTCCTGTGACATCATGAAACTAGTTTCCTAATGTAGGTAAAAAAAAAAATCACAGAAGAACAATTCCAAACGTGAGTTACCAAAAGTGTTTTGGAAAAATGTTATGCCAAAAACCTTCCAACAAGAAACAGGGAAAAAAGAGGAAGAAGATGCAAATCCATGCAAAATTATTACAGGTGAGGGATTATACTTGGAGTTTTTACCTGGAATTAAATTTTATTGTCATAAAAGGCACCACAGTACAGACCATATTTTATCCCCCAGGTTTTAAAAAGAAGAAAACTAAAGTCGAAAAAAGTGAAATAACTCTCCCTATCACAAAGCCACTGTTTGTCTTATTCTAAAACCCATGAACTGCCTGAGTTCTTCCAGGCACAGTCAGCTTAGCAAGGCCCAGCTTCCACAGTGAGAAGAATGATTCAGGGCAGATGACACATTACTTTGCAATGATTCTTTAAAACGATGTTCCAGTGACAAGTGGAAGCCAGTATTACACAGTGAAATGCAGGCTTTGTGGCTGAAGTGGCAAAAACTATAACTAGACCCGGTGCACACAACTGTAATGCCAGCATTGTGGAGGCTGAGGCAGGAGGATGACCTGGAGTTTGAAGCCTGCGTGGGCAACATAATGAGTTCAAAGCCAGCCTGAACTATATAGTGAGATCCTGTCTCAAAAATCGATTTTTGTGGACTTACGTTTAAGCTTTGTTCTAAATACTGGTGCATTTGACCACCAATCATACTACATCATGTGCCTTTAACATCAGGAAACAACAAGTGAGAGGTCAAAAGATCGAATTCACACATCTCAGGTTGATTCATGGGTATTTTAAAAATAAGAATGTGTTTCAGTTTAGAGTGCATAGTAGCAGACAAAGAAATAAAATTTATTGAAGACAGCAAAATAAGCAGCAACCTCATAGGATAAATGATGAGAGACTCAGATGAAAAGTCATAAAAGGAATCTTCTCTTTCACTAAAGTAACTGCAGAGACATCTGTGAGTATCTCTCTCACTAGCACAAACAAGGACTGAGTTCCACACAGCACACATATGAAATAACATTTTATAACCAATGAGTGGATTACCCTGCGTGATCTTTATATTTTGGATATTACAAGATGCAGCCTTTACCCCTGATTAAATAAGATGTTCAAGGCTCATTGAGAAAAAAATTTTCCAGAAATATTCTACTATTATCTATTTCTTTATTTTTTATCTTCAGTTAGTTATAGATTCACCAAAGGTGCAAATCAATTTACATGGATGATCTATGCAAGTTCATCCAACCTCTTCCAGAAATGACATCTCATATAACCAGGGTGCAATAGCAAAACAAGGAAATTGGCACTGGTGAAATCTACAGAGCTCATTCATATTTTACCAATTTTATGCATAGGTGTGTGTGTGTGTGTATGTGTGTGTGTGTGTGTTTCTACTCAATTCTACCATATGTAGATTCTTGTAACTCACAACTTACAGAATAGTACCAGCATGAGGTTCCCTCAGGCTTTTATGAACAGCCACTCTTATTCTGCTTCTTGTTTATATCCATGATCTATGGCAACCACTAATCAACTCTTCATGTCTACAATTTTGTTATTCAAGAATGATCTATTAAAGGAATCACATAGTACAGTATATGTAGACTTTGAGATCGACTGTTGTCTCCCAGAATCCTTTTGCACTCCATTCAAGGTTTTCCAGGGATCAGTATTTCATTCCTTTTTACTACAGAACAGTATTCAGTAGTACGGATGTATCATGGCTTGTTTAACTATCCACCCAATGAATGACATCAGAATTGCTTTCAGGTTTTTGCTTCTTACACATAAAGCTGCAATGAGCATTTCTGTACAAATGGGTATGAACACAGGTTTTTGGGAGAACTGCTCAAGAACACAATCATTACATAACACAGTCAATGTAGGTTTAATGTTTTAAGCAAATGATACAGTGATTTCCAGAGCAACTGAACCATTTGACATTTTCACCACCTGTATATAAGATTTTCCAAGTTGGATTAAAAAATGACACAG
>NW_004955560.1:1903246-1904450 GCF_000276665.1 Chinchilla lanigera
TAAGAGGGAAGTTTATAGCTGTGAATGCCCACATTAGACAGAGCCAGGCCCAATAAATAATCTAATCATGCACCTAAAAGTCCTAGAAAAACAAAAAGAATCCAAATCCAAGGCTAATACAAGGAAGGAAATTTGAAGATCAGAACAGAAATGAGTGAAATTAAGATTAAAAAGTAATACAACAAATCAATGAAACAAAGAGCTGCTTTGAAAGAATAAAATAGAAAAAGCCATAGCCAATCTTAACAAAAAAGGAAAGAAAAGGCTGAAATAAATGCAATTAGAGATGAAAAAGGCAAAATCATATCAGAATCTGCTGAAATTCAGAATATTATTAGGAGCTACTTTGAGAACCTGTACTCTAATAAATTGGAAAATTCAAAAGAAATGAATAATTTCTAGATACATATGAACTACCAAAGCTGAATGAAAAAGATATAAAAACACTGAGTAATCTAATATTAGGCAATGAAATTGAAAAACTAATAACTAAAAAGAGGCACTAGCTAAGAAAAGCCCAGGTCCTGATGGATTCACAGCTAAATTCAACAAGAACTTTAGAGAACATCTAACACCAGTACTTCTCAAAATCATTAATGAAATTGAAAAGGAAGCAGAACTCCTGAAGTCACTTCTGGAAGCTAGCATTACACTGATTCCAAAACTAGAAAAGTTCCCCCCCATAAAAGATAACTACAGACCAATCTCTAATGAACAGAGGAGCTAAAATCCTCAACAAGATCCAGGCAAACAGGATGCAACAAATCATCAAAAAGATCATACAGAATGACCAAGTAAGATTCATCCCATGGATGCAGGAATATTTCAACCTATGCAAATCAATAAATGTAATACACCACATAAGCAGAAACAAGGACAAAAATCACATGATCATCTTAATAGATGCAGAGAAATCTTGTCACAAATCAAATCTCCATTCATTATAAAAACCCTAAAGAAAATAGGTATGCAAGGACCTTATCTCAATCTAATGAAAGTAATTTATGACAAACCAAGGGCCAACATCATATTAAATAAGAATTTAAAAATTTTCCTGGTAAAATTAGACTAGGTGTGATGGCACACACCTGTAATCCCAGCACTCAGGAGGCTGAAGTAGGAGAATCACTGCTAGTTTGAGGCCACTCTGGGCTACTAAGTGATTTTAAGGCCAGCCTGAATTGTATAGTGAAGCCCTGTCTCA
>NW_004955560.1:1904550-1910604 GCF_000276665.1 Chinchilla lanigera
GTAAAATTAGACTAGGTGTGATGGCACACACCTGTAATCCCAGCACTCAGGAGGCTGAGGTAGGAGAATCACTGCTAGTTCAAGGCCAGTCTGGGCTACTAAGTGATTTTAAGGCCAGCCTGAATTATATAGTGAAGCCCTGTCTCAAAAAGACAAAAACAAAAGCAAAAATAAAAAAAATTAGGAATAATATAAAAATATCTGTTATTACCAGTACTGTTCAATGAAGTTCTCAAAACATTAGACACAGCAACCAAGCAAGAGAAAAAAATAAAAGGGATACATAGGAAAGAAAGTAGTCAAATTATCATTATTTGCAGATAACATGATCCTCTACACAAAACACCCAAAATATTCCACCAAAATATTACTAGAATTAATAATCAAATCCAATAGCATAGAAAAATATAAAGTCAACACACAAAAATCAATAGCATTCATGTACACAAATAATAACTCAGTGATAAAGAAATTACATAAACTATATTTTACAATAACATCAAGAAATGTTAAATACTTAGGAATTAACCTCACCAAGGCAGTGAAAAACCTCTACAACGAAAACTACAGTACTCTAAAAAAGGAGATCAAAGAGGACTACAGAAAATGGAAAGATATCCCCTGTTCCTGGACAGGAATAGGTGGAAAAAATACAGTCAAAGTAACCACACTTCCAAAACTGATACATAGATTTAACACAATCCCAATCAAACTACCACCAGCTTTCCTCACAGAACTAGAGAAAACAATTCAAAAGTTCATATGGAACTAGGAGAGACCTAGAAGAGTAAAAGCAAGCCTGAGCAACAAGAGCAAGATAGGAAGGATCACAAGCCTGGACTTCAAGTTATACTACAAAGATACACTGATAAAAACAGCATGGTGGTGGGAAAGAAAACAGGCATGTTGATCAATAATAGAACAGAATAGAGGATGCAGAAACAACTCCACACACATTCAGCTATCTGATCATTGACAAAGAGGCCAAATGCTTACACCGGAGGAAAGATAGCTTCTTTAACAAATGGTGCAGTGGGGAGGCTGGGGAATTTAGCTCAGTGGCACAGCACCTGCCTGGCAAATGCAAGGTCATGAATTTGATTCTCAGTACTGGAAAAAAAAAAGAAAAAGAAAAAAAAAAGAAAAAAAATAGTGCAGGGAAAACTAACTATACACATTCAGAAGATTAAATCAAGACCCATATGTCTCACCATTCACTAAGTTAAAATCACAATGGATCAAAGATCTAAATATTAAAAGGGAAATAATCTGTTACAAGATAAAATTGATAAAACTCTGGTAGACACAGGCATAGGTAAGGACTTTCTGAACAGAACTCCAATTACATAAGAAAAAATACTGACAATCAATAAACAGGATCATATCAAATCAAAAAGCTTCTGCACAGCAAAAGAAACAACCAACAAAGTGACAACTAGAGAATAGGAAAAGCAGTGTTCCAGTTATTCCTCAGAGAACTAATATCTAGAATATATAAAGAATGAAAAAAATTAGACTTCCCAAAATAAAAGACCCAATCAAAAACTTGGCAACTGAAATGAACAGATACTTCTTAGAAGAAGAAATATAAATGGCCAATAAACACATGAGAAAATGTTCAAATCTCTTGCCATTAGAAAAAATATAACACTAAGATTCCAAAACTGATATATACATTTAACACAATCAGAAAGAATAACCATCATCATAAAATTAGACAGCAGGAAATGCTGGCAAGGCTTGAGGAAAAAAAAGAATCTTCTTCATTGTTGGGGGGACTGTAAACTAGTATAAGCATTATGGAATACAGTATGGAGATTCTTCCAAAAAACTAAAACTAGAAGTCCCATTTGACCCAGCTATTTCCTTCCAAGGCCTCTTCCTGAAAGAGTTGAAGCCCTCTTCCTGAAAGTTGAAGTCCTCATATTGTAGTGATCCTTGCATACCCATATTCATACCAGGACAAGTCATAATAGCTAAATGTTGGAAGCAGCCTATATGCCCATTTTCTAATTAGATTATTTTTGTTCTGTTCACAAACTCTTCCACACAGCAAGTACGTATTACACAGATCATGTCCAAGTTATCAACTTTCCTCTTCTTTTCCACTTCTGTTGATGTTAACCTGAGAATTGTTTGCCCCAAATTTTCTTCCCAGATATTTTTCCTACATGCTTTTTCTATATTTCTTATACTTTTACACTTCACATTTAAGACTGTGATCAATTTTAACTTGATTTTTGGATGACACAGAAGGTTCCGTCAGGCTTATTTTTGTGTGTACGGAGATCTAATCCACCAACACTGTATGCTGAACAGCCTACCCTTTTTCCATAGGATTGCTTTTGCACCTTTGTTAAAAATCAGTTGGGCATATCTGTGTCGGTCTACTTCTGGGTCCTTCTCTATTGATTTGTGTGTCCATTCCTCTGCCTGAGCCATGCTGTCTTTACCACTGCAGCTACATTGTAAGTGGACTGATTCCTTCCACTTTATTCTTATTTCTCACCATTATGCCAGATATTCTAGGTCTTTTCTCTTTTTATGTAAATTTTGAGATAAGCTTGTCTATGTCTGCAAAATACCCCTGTGGGTCCACCTTTTGTATGCTGTGTGGTTTACTGCTGGATGTCTCCCCAAAGGCCAATGCACTCATAGCTGGGACTTTGAGAGTTGAATGGACCATGGGGTGTGGTACTCATCAGTCAATTAGTCCACGGATGAGTTTATACCTACATGTGATTTGGGAGGTGAAGCCTGGCTGGAAGAAGTGGGTCACTATGGGAATGACCTGGAAGAGTCTATTTCCCTCCTTCCTCGCTTGATCTCTCTCAAGGCCACCATACCTTGGGCAATTCTCCTTCCCCATGCCCCTCTCCTGTGCTGCCCTGCCCGGGAGCCAACTATGTTCTGAAACCTCTACAAACTACAAGCAAAAATAAACCTCTCCTCATGTAAATTGTGGGTACTGAGTATTATGTCTAATGATGAGAACATAACTAAGACACATACCGCTTAAAAGTTGTCCATATGTGGAAAATGGGTTTGTCCACCTGCATCTGCCAAGTGTGACCCAACATGGGAAAGCACCTGGGGTCCAAGGTCTACGGGCCTCCCTGGCAACTGGAAACATGCAGATTCTGTAGCCCATCTTTTCCTTCTTATCTCCCCTCTTCTTCCCCTGGGCTCTTTTCCAGAAAAATCTCAGCTGAGCCTAATTTGCTGTCGATGGCTTCAAGACCACACGGCCAGCAGTCTAGCAAACTAAGCATCCAATTAAACATGACCAGGTATCTCTTCACAGTCCTCCAGGAGATGCTGTGTGGACCCCTCTGACCTCAGATTGGGAAATCCCAGAGGATTTGTTACACAGGAAGAACAGGGAAAAAAGGAAAAGCCACTCACTCTAGAAAGAGGACATAATGATTAAGACCTTCAGCTGTAAGCATAAGCATAGAAAACACTGTCATGTACATGGCAAGAAAAGCAGCTTTTGACCCATATGACCACAACGGGAGAGGGACAAGGAGAAAGTATCACAGGCAGTATCCAGGCCACATCCACATGGAGTGGAGGAGGTACCTAACCAGAGCGGGCCAGGATCACCAGAGCTTCCCGAGTCTCACAGGACCACTGGCTTCTGGATTTTCACTTGTGAACAAAGCCTTGTCTTTTTAAGCTGTATTTCTTGTGCTAGTGACATTGAAAGAAAACCCTGAACACCTGGCATATTGTCAGTGTTGTGCTCCTCATGCTTACAACCGGCTCCCTGAGGTAAAGCCTTGCTGGTGTAGTTCTGGAGTACAGAGACTCCACACTGTGGGTTTCAAGCTCGCCCTGTGCTCTCCCTGAACATGGAGCTGGGAAGGTGAGCACCCTGCCTTCCTGTGTGCACAGAACTACAGACAGAGCATGGCCACTCAGAACAGTCCAAAAAGCCTTAAAACCTCACACTGTGAGCACTGATGTGACGCCACAAGTGGAAATTTCCACACTGTGAAGCTTGTTTCATGCACAAAGTTATTGGGAATACTGCACAAAATTCCCTGCTGCCTTTGCATGTAAGGTACACATGAAATATAAATAATTTTGTGGTTGGAATTGGTTCCTACCCACAAGATGTCTCATATACATACACAACTATTCCAAGATGTGGCCCCAAACACCGAATATGGTACACTCCTGTATTTATTTTAACATTAGCTGCTATCAGGGCCATGAAACCTTTTATCCTAACAGAAGACCATGAATATTTGGCTAAAATTGAAGGTATTTCATTGGCATCAGAGTCCTACTGTTTGTTCCATGTGCTTAGATGAAACTACATAAGAATAATAACAGTCCCATCTTTTCAGATAATGACATATCCGATCCTCTTTCTCTATACCTGGTTTACAAAACATAACTCTACAAGGATGGCACACATTCAGGTGATCCTCAAGCTGCTGACCATCAGAGCCATGTAGAGTACCCACTGATACAGATTCCCAGCAGGAATGACCCAAATTTCCATCAATGCAGGAATGGACAGTGAAAGGTGTCGATGCCTTATTCAGCCTTTAGGGCATGAAATTGGAATACACACCACAATATGGGAAAATCTTGCAAACATTGTGCTAAGTAAAATAAGCCAGACACAAATGGGAAATTAATACAAGTCCACGTATATGAGCTCCTAGTGTAGAAAACCATACAGAATCTGGGAGTAGAACTGAGGTGACCCAGGATTGAGGGAAGAAGGGGTGAGGAGCAGTTGTGTAATGGGCCCAGAATTTCAGTTTAGGGTGGTGAACAAGTTCTTAAATTCAGTAGCAGTAATCGAACAATACCATGAATGTAATTAACATGCCCAAATTGTATACCTAAACATGGCAAAAAATGGTCAGTTTTCTGTTATGTGTATTTTGCTACACTAGAAAAAGAACACAGGTGCTTGGCCTCACTGGTAGAGTCTAGTTCCCACGGTCAGTAGCAGGGATAGGCATTTAGATACTGCCAAGCAGCCCTGGCAATTCAGGAGTATGAGCAGGTTTGGGACCCATTGATCTAGTTCAGCCCCTGAAGTTCACAGAGGAAGAAAACACAGCAAGAAGAGGTTGGCAAAGCTCAAGTAACTAGAACTGGCAGAGTCAGGAATCGATTCCACATCTAATTCCAAGACCTATCACCTTTTTTTTTTGTTGTTCTTCAAACAATTGAGAATCTTCTTTTGTTTGTTTGTTCAGCAGTACTGGAGAATGAACCCAGAACCTCTACGCTGTGATATATCTCCACTAAGTTTCTAAGTTGCCCAGAGTGAGCTATTACTTGGGATCCTCCTGCTTCAGCCTCCCAGAGAGCTGGGGATACAGGTAGTGCCACTATGCCAGGCTAAGTAAATGAAAATCTTTATAACTACTGTACAATCCATAGGCCACAAGGCACTGAAAGGCCTTCTTTAAGGCCTACAAATATGAAAATATTCTGTTGGCTTCTGCATTTACCCTGCAGGGTGTTCTTTCCTCTAGAGGCTTAGGGTGGCTTTTGCACTACAGCACCAGCAGGCTGGCCACACCACAGAACTCAGAGCCCAGTGTAACAAAGCCATCCTGAGCTACCTAGACAATAGAGAGGTAACTCTTGGCTAGAGCTCAGGCTATCCATGCCTGGGCACACCTGCAAGTAAACAGCTGAAGCCTGCTAACCACATGCTGGCTCCTGGCACACAATGTACTCTCAGCTCTGATGTGAAGAAGCTCACAGCAAGGGGAAGAGGCACTCAGGTCATGAAAGCCCCATGCCATTTGCTCTTACATTATCATACAAAGCCTGTTGACTTGTTAGTCTCTCTACGAACAGATGCCTAAGGAAGAGCACATTAGTGAAGATGAGGCTCCTCTCCAGCAGGGAATCTAGGACTTGTGATGGTAAAAAAAAAAAAAATACACACTTCCACCAACTTCTTGAGTGACTGTAAGAGCATAGTCTCTGATCAAAGCCTGGAAAGAGTGCTTACCATTATAGCAGGTAATCACTGTAAAATAATATAGAAGCCTGCAGGCTCACACACCTTCA
>NW_004955560.1:1911655-1912836 GCF_000276665.1 Chinchilla lanigera
CTAAGTTACATTAGCAGTAGTAAGTTGATCAGTTCTGAAGTATACCACAGCCAATGCTATACAAAAATACACTTAGTGCTGTGGTTTTAAGAATCGTTCTCACCCTCTGTGAAACCCTGAACCCACAGTACAGCACTGATGGCAGACATTCAGTTACCTCTCACCCCTACAGACCCCCCCTTGCTTCTCCCTATCATTCCCTTCACTTTGAGGTGGATCAGTATTCACACACCAGGAATGCAAGGACCACATCAGATGTGCTGAACTACAAAGTCAGCACCATGGTGCCGTCTTCCTCCCTCCCTCTCAGTCCCATCTCCCTGTGTATAGCAGTGGGCACATGCATGTGCCAGGCGGGTGAGCAGGGCGGAAACTCCCACCCTTGAGAACTGTGGGTGGAATGCGGGCTCCAGAAAATCAGGACGCCGAAGCAGAACTGTGTGGGGACAAGCAGCAGCCACACTTGCTTCTAAGGCAGGCAGCCAGGATGCCAGGAAGCAATGCCCGAGGTGAGACCTGTGGACAGAGTAGAGTCAGGCAGAGGACACCGGGTGGAAAAGCAGCACAGACAGAGGAGCAGCAGGTGCAAAACTCCAGACAGGAACCGAGCAGAGCAACAGGAGAATCCAAAAAGGGCTCCTCCCAGGAGGGCTCCCAGGCAAGAAGAGGTGAGCAGGGCCAGCCGCCAGGCCTGGTGGTGACCCGAGCAGAGGAGGAAGGGTGGGGCTCGTGTGAGCACTGCTGGGACTCAGTGTTTGCAGCGATCTGTGAACCACTACCAGGTCTGAGCGCACCGTTCTCTGTGGATGCTTCTATGTGCAGCGCGCCGGGCTGCTCTGGAGTGGCCGGCAGAACTCTGAGGCAGCCCCAAGATTCCCACCCCATGTGTATCCCCGCATGACCCCTCCCCCCTGAGTACCAGGAGACCGTGAATGTGACGGCTTAGCGCTGTGATCCGGGTATCTTACCTAGCAAAAAATGAGACTGCAGGTGGCACTGAGGCCCCAGCAGTGTGACTGTCAGGAATTAAAAGATGCTCATCCCGAGAAGCTAGCAGGTGAGCCCACAAAACAGGTCTGAGAGGCGCTGTCCTGCTAGTGATGAAGAAGGAAGCTATTCCCCTGCTGCGAGAAACTGCTGAGAACCACTGAGCTTCCAGACAGGATGCTGAGCACCAGCCC
>NW_004955560.1:1912936-1917997 GCF_000276665.1 Chinchilla lanigera
AAAAGGGCTCCTCCCAGGAGGGGTTCCGGGCAAGAAGAGGTGAGCAGGGCCAGCCGCCGGGCCTGGTGGTGACCCGAGCAGAGGAGGAAGGGCGGGGCTCGTGTGAGCACTGCTGGGACTCAGTGTTTGCGGCGACCTGTGAACCACTGCCAGCTCTGAGCGCACCGTTCTCTGTGGATGCTTCTACGTGCAGCGCACTGGGCTGCTTTGGGGTGGCCGGCAGAACTCCGAGGCAGCCCCAAGATTCCCACCCCATGTGTATCCCCGCGTGACCCCTCCCTCCTGAGTCCCAGGACACTGTGAATGTGATGGGTTAGCGCTGTGATCCAGGCATCTTACCTGGCAAAAAAATGAGACTGCAGGTGGCACTGAGGCCCCAGCAGTGTAACTGTCAGGTATTAAAAGATGCTCATTCCGAGCAGCTAGCAGGTGAGCCCACAAAACAGGTGTGAGAGGCGCTGTCCTGCTAGTATTGAAGAAAGAAGCTATTCCCCTGCTGTGAGAAACTGCTGAGAACCACTGAGCTTCCAGAGAGGATGCTGAGACCCAGCCCCGGCTGATACCTGATGGCAGCTGCGAGGCAGGCTTAGCTCGTCCAGAATCTTAACCCATGCAAGCATGAGATACTAAGCAAGCACTGTGCTGGGGCTCTAGGTCTGTCCTCACTCGGTGTGAGTCAGTAGATAGTTACTCCTCTGGGCAGCAGCAGAGGGCAGCTGGGGAAGCAGGCTGCCCACAGGAAAGGACAGCTATCTTTTGATGGGGTCAGTGGGCACCTCGCATAGGAGGTAACAGGACCCACCACCCTCCACCACAGCAAAGGTTGGACTCAACCTTCAGAACTCGCCTCCTTCAGAAAAGTGAAAAGGACGTGCCTGCAGCCAGCAGCAAGCCCTGGAAAGTGAATCTTGAACTTGAAGGCAGCAGCAAACTCCCCACTTAAACTGCCTTTCCCCAAAATCTTACAAAATCTGAAAACCAAAACCCTGAGAAAATAGGTTGAGACAGTTCTGACAGGGAAAGCTGATCTCATTTTCAAGTCACCTTGCCAGTGTTCACAACAAAGGCAGGTTTTTTTTATGATTTCACTGTTAAACAAAGTCCTTTTAAACAAGTAAGTTCACTTTTGTTTAAGTGCCACAATGGCCTGGTTTCTATTATGGACAAGCAATCTCTGAATTATAACATTTTATACATCTTCTTTCAGTTAGAGAAAAGGAAACTTCGGCTGCTTTTTTGTTTTGTTTTCTTCTTGCCTTTAAAATCATGTAAATAAGTCCATCCCCACTTCTGCAGCTGGGTAGGTAAATGAGATGGATTTGGGTTAACATCCATGTGCAGTAGTATATCCAGCTAGAACCTGTGGTCTCCACCCAGAAGCGGATCAGAAATCCCCCTGAGTTCCAAATCCAGTGACCATAGAGCCTTCAGTATCAGGGACAATGAAGTTTCCCAACGTGTCTAAGTGCCAAGTTAGAATGCCAGCATAAAGACCGCCAGGAGGAAGCTTAAAAATACAAAGTTAGGAGCTCCCAAAATGTCCAGTAGTAAGGAGCAATCATGTTACTGTATCACCTCCACACTGCTTCTCTCCCACCTACTTCTCTGAGACTGTCAGTTCCTGAGGGGAGGCCAACAAGGCCACGGGCCACCTGGAAGGAGCCTATGAAGGCCTCACTCTCTCCCTTGGATTCTGGGGTCTTCTCCTCCCTTCTTATCCCACAGGCAGTGGGTCTGGGGACAGAAGGCGGCGGCATCTGAGTTCAGGCTGCCCTCTGCCTCTCTGTGATCCTCAGATCTCTCTAAAAGCATCTGTTGCCCTGTCTGCCAACTTAGAACACCACCAGGTCTTGAGGGTGCACAGCATAATCTGTGGAAACCTAAGGTATGGTCTTTTCTTCCTGAATAGCGGGACAGACCTGTAGCCTGAGAGAAGGCCCTTGTTTACCTAGAAGATAAGACCTGGGGCAGACTCTGATCTGTGGGCTAGTCAGACCTAATAAGTACCAGGGAGTTCAATGATGCCTAAGGGGAGGAAAACAGAGGACAGGAAAAACCCACTCTTGTTTAGGCAAAAGACAAGGCAAGGCCATGACACCAAAAGAAGCTGGTTAAAAGCAACCAGTTTGGCACATGGCTAAATCAGCTTTCCCATGTTAAAAGTTTTAGTGTGGTTATTCTTGTATCAGGTGTTTTAATGCCTGTTCGCATGTACAGTGAGTAGCTGGCTCCCCCACAAACAGCCAAGAGCAATATTCCGAGGTTGGTGTCCTCCAGGTCGTTCTCAAAGCAGCACTGAGAAAAGCCCCCTTACTCATGACCTGGAACTGCGTAAAAGCCAACCCAGAATCAATCCTGCTGCCCTCCTGCCATCACTCTTCATCAGCTTTCACTCTGAGCAGTAACTGTTCTGCAAAAATGAGCCCAGTTCCCTTCAACTCCCCATGCATACGGCTGTCTAGTTCTCACCAGAACCCAGGACAGCTGGCCAGATTCTGGAGATGAGTATGAACACTGACCCTCTTTCTTTTCCTTTATAAGATATCCAGTATATTTCCTCAATTAAATTTAAAAGTTAGAACTTAAAAAAACTCAGCCCAGAGGGTCACAACCCATAGAACAACAAGACCAAATCAGAGGGTTCAAAGAGAAGAGAAGATTATGGAAAATAAGCCTCATTTGGCAAATGAAAAGTGTTATTTTCTATCTTTCATCAAAGGTGTTGTGGACAATTAACATTTCATGCTGTGTAGGAAGAAGGAGGATGGAATTTGACCTAGTTATGATCCACTACTAATAGCAAACATATATTCCAGTAACAAACACACTATTGTTCATGAAAGAACCCTAAATTAAAGGGTGATTTTCTATCCAAATAAATGCAGAAAAGCTGCCAAAGCTGTCCTCTGACTCCCAATGATCTCATTTGTTTTCACCAAACAATATTGAATTTTTTTCAAATTAATCTTTTCCCCAGTTATTCAACTATAAGGATAAAAATATAAATGTTATTAACATAGAAATACCTCAAAACTACACTGAATACTTGCTGGAGATGAATTGGTTATCTTTTACTTACTTTTTTGTCTTACAGAATATTCTATCTCCATAAAACTAAGAACAATTTGATTAGCACCCTCCTATGTGTACCTAGCACATGGATTGGTAAATACTGTTGAATGAATGAAGGAATGGAACATATGAGATATCTGAGTAAAGCAAACATGAACACATCCACAACCTTCCTAAGAGCACTCTAGAAATAAGATTTGTCATATTTCTGTCCTCAGGCTAACCTATTCTCCCACCTTCTCTTCAATGTCTTTTTCAGGGGAAAATAAGTAGAAGTTAAGATAGAATAGTGTTACTTTATTGTCATTCCCCTTACCTATCCCCAAGCAAGCAACAAACAAACACTTATCACAAATAGTTTGAATTCAGCAGCTCTGAAGGAAGCTTAGGAAGTTGCACTCTGACAAGTTCCCAAGGTGCTCAGGGTGGCCGGTGACATCTCAGAACCTGTGGGTACCATGTCTTCCCTGGAACCTCCCCACACCAGCTCTCTGCAGATGGGATAGCTCCTACTCACTCAAAGAGATGGGTCACAGCTTCCAAAAGCCACCTGAGGCCTATGCCCAGTCTGTGGCAAGCAGCTGTCCTCCTCATTTTCCCTGGGTAATGTCCCCCAGGCAGTATCTCTCCATCTCCTAAGAAAGCAAGCTCTTCAAGGACAAGGACGTCTAGACACCTGGACATCTGGCACTTGACTTTGGGGAACTGATACCTTGGCAACTTGATTTAACTTCTCTAGGCCTGCAGGGTCCTCATATATAAAATAAGAAAGAAATTACCTCTGCTGTGAGGAGTAAGTGATAAACCAGCTAACCCATTAACCAGCAGTGGGAAAAAACAAGTGCCTTTCACACTTCTATGACGATAGCAGGTGGATCTCAGTGTGGTGGTGCGCACCAACTGTAATTCCAATTACTCAGGAGGCTGAGGCAGACGGATCATTACTTAAGATCCAGGTTGGACAACTTAGCAACTTAGCAAAGCCCTGTTTCAAAATATTTTTTTTTAAAACAAGGCTGGAGGTATAGCTCAGGGGTAGAGTACTTGTCTAGCATGTGCAAAGCTCTGGGTTCAGTGACCAGTAAAACACATGCACACACACACATACACATACACACACACAAACACACACACACACACACACACACACAATGGACAAGGTAAAACTTTAAAATACACCAGATCACACCTTCCTGCCTGCAGGCTTCACCACTTTACATGGAAAGTCAGATGGGCCTGGCCTTCATGTGCCTGGGAGGTCCTGGGAGATCCAAGCAGGTGACACTTCTCATACAAGCAGGTGACCCAACATCTGTAAAATCATATTTCCTGTGGAAATTGTGTCATCACTGAGGAGCTGTACACCTGACCAGCACCCTAGCCTCAGGGGAAGAAGGACTGAAAGGTCCATCCAAAGGTAGGGTCACAGAGACTGACACGCAGCATATGGCAACATCTGTGGTTACTCTAAAGAACAAAGTCAGCTATGCACCTTACTTACACAAGTGGCCTAAACGGAGGCAGCACACAGAATACAACAGAAACATGGTCGCAGAATCCTACAGGGAACTTTAGATGGCTCCAGAGTAAGAGACGATCATGGAGAATGGGGTGGTAGCGCGTCTTCCCTCTTGGTGCTTTCCTGGGTGGCCGTGTGGAAACAGGAAGGAGGATTCATCTCTGAGGCCTCTGAACGCATCAGACGCAGGGTACACTGGTGACAAGGCTGACGGTAATCGTATTTCTCATAAAAATCACTCTGAGAAAGAACAGCGAGCAAAGCATCCCCCTTTCCTCTCCCAGCTTCTATTCTAAGCACAGCTAAGCCTCTGAATCTTTGCAGTACTGGGCCCAGCCCTGTGCAGACAGAATCAATCAAGTCCTAACTTGCTGACAGCCAACGGTGCTTTCTACAGTTCATCAGAAAGCATAAAAGCACTGACCACCGTCAGCAAGGCCCTTGTGGGAGTTTGACAGCATTCCTCACCC
>NW_004955560.1:1918327-1924489 GCF_000276665.1 Chinchilla lanigera
GCATCCCTCCCACCACAGTGTGACTCCCAGGTCTCCGTCCTTGAGAGACACAGACGTGGGCACAGCAGGAAAAGCCAGCTGGCTCCCTGGGACGCGGCAAAAGGTTAATATCCACACATCCACCAGCAGGGAGCTGTTACATGAATTATTGTACATTGGTGCTGCAATTCATGCAGCAAATGAGAAAGCATGAACTTGCCTGAGAAAAATCCCCACATCATGTTTATTGTTTTTAAAAAGCAAACTGCAAAAAAGTAAATACTGTTTAAGTCCATTTCTATATAAATAAAAAGCACATAACCCAGACTACATACATGTAATAAACTGCATAAGATCTGGGAAAGGTACAATAAACTGAAAATAATTATTTCTGGGCAGGTTAGGCTTCTCTCTCCTGTTTAAAATGATTTAGAATTATAATCTATTAACATAATGGTTATCTAGTTAAAGTTGAAGTTAAACACAATTGCATCAAGGAAGGGAAAAGGGGGAGAGAGGTCAAAAAAGACAAAGCAAAGGAAGTCCCAGCAAATGATGGGAGGGTCAGCCAGCTCTTGGGACCAAGGCCTTCAGCCCCACTTAGCTTCAGGACTGAGAAAGACTTGATAAGCCTTCGCCAGCAGGTCAGCATTGGGGTCAGGTTTTCTCAGTTATAATGAGCTGCTTGACTTTAGTTCCTATATCATTAACTAATGTAAAACTTTCAAATAGAAAGAGAGCAAAGGGTTGGAGGAAAACCACAGCCTCCCAGCAACAAAGAGTGAACAGTGTCCTCACCCCAAAGACACTGACTGGGACAGATTCCTCTACCAGCCTCTCAAGGATGAGGTTCTCATCCCTCAACAAGGAAGCCAACCTCCCCCTTCCTCTCCTTCCTTCATCTTGCAACAGGGCAGCTCCAGCCTCCGGCTGCATAAAAGAATCAGGAAAGACTTGAAAATGTTAAGTCAGGGAACCAGGCCACCTACATCTGTTCCCATCTCTGGCACTTACAAGCTTTGTGACCCTGGGCAGGTCACTAAGCCTCTCAGTACATTAAGCAGAGCTTTCTACTGGTTCCTCCCACACTACAGTGTGAGCATGCAAAGCCTGAACCCCAGTAATCACCTCTTGGTAATGCTGACCACAACTGAGCATGCGCAGCCTGGATCCTAGCAAGCATCTATTGGTAATGCTGACCACAGCTGCTATCATTTTGATTAAAAGGCTGATGGTATCAGTGACTATAGCTACCAATGGTCACAGACCAGGAATCTGCATTTCATAGCAGATTTCATGGCCACTTTGAGAAGCACTGATTACATGGTGACTCCCTTGGGTAAAGGAAAGCCAAATAGCAAGACATGACCCTTGAGGGTCACACAAAGCAACCAGGGTGGGGTAAGGAGGTTTCAGAGCTGTTCCAAAGACAAGCAGAGGAACTTAAATTTAATTTGGAAAGAAAGGAAATATCTAATGAAAACTAAAATGGTAACATTTGCATTTATAGATTCCCGTGGCAGAGGAGAGGAGGGTGAATGTGGAGCCTGGGAAACCCAAGTGTTGAAACGTGTTGACAAAAATGCTTACGTGTGTGTACAACTGTGCATGGGGATTGTGTGTACAACTATACACAGGCTTTGTGTCCACATCTTGTTTAGGACACTTTCAATGACACCCCAAAAAATATATACACAGGTGCTCACCCTGCCTTCCTCCCTTTCCATCAGTCCCCCAACACACACACATGCACACACACACATACACACACGCATGCACTCCCTAGCCAGGATCAAAGTGAAAACAAAGGTGAGCACAGTGGGAGGCCAAGGCCAAGGCCATAGCCAGGATGGGACCCACCTTTGCAGCTCTCGCAGCAGGCGCCCCTCTGCTTGATGGCCAGGGCACAGTCTCGCGGGAGCACCGGGCACTTCTCCCGCTGGCACATCACTTCCTTGTTCTAGGCAAAAAGAGACAGGAATTATGGGAAATCAGAGTCAGAATCTCCAAAACCCTGACCCACGCTGAGTCCTCTCCTTCCTAGCTTACCTTCATTTTGGCTGGGAAATTCAGTGATCACAAATAGAAGCCCCCCTTCCCAGAACAGAAATATCCACCCAGGAATACAGAACTCAGGGAGAGCAGGGGACCTTTAGAGATGAGAGCAGATAAAATGTCCCTTCTTTAAATACCAACTGTGCCCAGATAACCCAACATCAAGGGACACGCTTTCTCCAGCTCTGTTCTATGATTTCTTTTTAGTGTGTACCCCAGAAAGATAGTATTTGTGTAAATCTTATTTTGCCCAATGGGTTACCTGGCCAGGGCTGCATTATGAGAACAAAAATATTTCCTCACGGCCAGCCAGTGATCCCTAACAGTGAGGGCATTAAAATGCAGCAATCTAAAGTTCCAACTCAAATAACACAAAGTTGAAAATTGAACTGGCTTCTTGAGAGAAAAAATAATATTTCACATGCCAAGCAGAGACATGGTTGCCAGTATTGTTTAGCCCTGGGACAGTTGTGTTGCATTAGCACTTATGCTAATAAGAGTGCAGTGAGCATTTGGATCTTCAGTTTCATCCCTAAGGGTCAGTTGTTAAGTGTCCTAGAGAAACAAGATCTAAATGTGGCTTGTACACTTGTCTGTATGCAGAGCTGATATATATGACCCAAGGACTGTCACAGAATGTCACCAAGGATGGTGCTAGCTCAGGGCTTACTGTGTGCTAGGTCCTTTGCCTTCCATTCTTATTTAGATTACCTGAGGTAAATATCATTTTTTGTTTGCTTTTGTATTTTGAGACACAGTCTCACTATGTAGCCCAGGCTGGCCTCAAACTTCTGGCAAGCTTCCTGCCTCAGACTCCAAAGTGCTGGGATTTACAGGCATGCACTGCCATGCCCGGCAGGTAGATATTATCATCCCCATTTTACAAATAAGAAAAACACATCTCAGAGGAGGTAGCTGACTGGTCCAGTCTGGTACAGCTGTGCAGTGGCAGAGGCGGGATTCAGACTAGAGTCTTCAGTGCCCACAGTCGCACTCCAGCGGGGTCAGGCTGTGCTTCTGCCATTCTTGGCTGTTGTGGGGCTGTGACAGAGGGCACCTGGCCAGCTCTGCCACCTTGGGATGACCTAGGCCACTGGTGGCGAACCTATGGCATGCGTATTGTTTTTCTTTTAAAGCTAAAGATACTAATGTAGAGTTGTTTTTTCTAAACTAAAACCTCAGTATTCATGCTTAATTGTAGTGTTGGCACTCTGCAATAAACAAGTGCGTTTGGGGTTTGGGCGCTCATCTCTAAAAACTTCGCCATCACTGCCCTCAACCCCTCCTTGATGTGAAAATCCTATCTTGGCCCTGACAGTGACCCAGAGAAGATCCTCAAGTCTTCTACACACTTAAATGTTGTGCACAAGGAAGATCTCACCACCAGAACCATGGAGACATGTACATGTGAGGGGTGAGTGTGTGCATGTGCGTGCAGTGAGGGCATGTGTGCGCATGTGAGTGAGGTGTGTGTATGTGTGTGTGTGTGTGTGTGTGTGTGTGTGTGTGTGTGTGTCTTGGAGGCTGGAGCCTAAGCCCATCTCTAAACAAAGCCAGCCCCAGGCTGTTGTATGGTAACATGCATCACCCCTCTGCATTCCCCTCCAACACCCTCCCGCAGCCTGATGCTACTCTAGCCCTGATGCCATTCCAGTCCATGAGGGCTGGGGATATAGCTCAGTGGCAGAAGTGCCTGCCTGGCAAGCACAAGATCCTGAGTTCAATTCCTGGTACCAAAAAAAAGTGAATTACTCAATTCCAGTCCATGATCAGGACCTCCAGGACCCCAAGGCCCCTAGACCCCCAGCTCACAGGTCCCAGCCCCCACTGTGACTCTCAGCGGCATGGAGAGGGCTGGGCTTCCACTGCTGTCTCTGTCTCAGGCCTCTCACTCCCTGACTACAAGGCTTCGCAAGGCTACCCAAGAGCCACAGCATCACAGGTCCTGCCCGGCCACCCACGGAGAGTATCAATGCTGCCGCCCAGACAGACCCACCCATCTGGCCCCCAGCAAGACTGTTGGTTGCTGGCTTTGTTTCAGTCCCTGGTTGTGGGTCAGGATTAGGGGTGGGTGGGGTGGCCTAAGTAATCCCATTTCTCCTTTCCCTTGTTTTTCTGGTGGCTCTTCCTTGGTTGCCGCCCTCTTGGGTTGACCTCGTTTCCTCTGTGGATCCTGCAAGCTGGAGCCCTCAGCCTCCTTGTGGTTTAGAACCCTCCCGTCTGGCCTCACAGAGGCTGGGGCTGCTCCACCCTGGGAGGTGTCACCAGTGTGTCTCAGGGTCAGGGATTTTCCCAGTGTGGCCAGGGCCAAGAGCCCTGAAGTGTCCTTGTCCCCAGAAGCTCCGATGGGTGACAGAGCTGCCCGCGGTGCCTCTGTGAGCAGCAGACGCACCCAGTTTCTGCCTCCATGGCTCCCTCCTCATTCCCCCCATCTCCAGCATGAAGGTGGTATCCAGGCTAACAGCCCATATATTTATTCTTACAACTTTCCTTATAGTACAAACATAACAGTTAAAGTCACAATTCAAATTAAGGCAATGCATACCAAAAATTCAAAACATCACCCCCTTACTCTCACCAGCTCATCAACTGCATAACCACTGGGAATGCAAACTGCTTATCATTATTAACCATGACTCAGCTTTGCCACATATCCCTTTGCTAGCCCACCTCCTCACTTTGCTAGCCCACTACCCACTGCCCACCCCGGGATGATGTAGGCGTGAAATTCTATGGCTTTATGCAGTCACCAACCTGCACAGGGCCACCCTCAGTGCATCCTCTCTCTCCTGAAGGGGCAGTGCCGGGGACGGGGACGGCGGGCAGAGCTCCCAGGCGGTCAGAGGGGTGTGAGGACGCAACTGGGAACTGATAAACAGGAATGCACAGGGTCTGAAATACAGAACTGGTTGCTAAATCGGAGATGTGGGAGCAAATCAGAACCCAAAACAAGACCCCAAGATTCATAAAAAATGGCTTGTGATCACAGGCCGGCACAAAAGCTGTTCCAACCAAACGGTCCATAGGTTCACATCTGAGATTTCCTTTGTGTGCATGCACGAGCACACACACACACACACACACACACACACACACACACACACACAAACACACACACGGCTGTGGGTTTAGTGGGGTCTTCCCCATTCTGCTTACAAATGCAACTTTCATGTAGTTTATCAAGGGTCATGCTGGTGTGCAACTGCCACACCCAATCATTCCCCTGGTGTCTGACTGGGAGGAAACTAAAGGTCTGCTCCAAACTTCAGGCCCTCAAAGAAAAATAAACAAACATGAAAGCTCTGGAGAATCTCTGTGAGCAGCTAATTTCCTTCATCGCCTTAACTGAGTGCAGCAGCTTTAGGGTAAACTCAAACACAGGTTGATCAAGACCACACGCCCCGCCCCTCCCCATTCTGCCAGGAGAGGGAAACACTCATCCTGAGCCAGGGGCTCCGGTGCGCAGTGCAACAAGCAGGCAGTGCCCTCGGGGCCCGTCACCCCAGCCACATGGCCCTCCGGCAGCATCTGCCATCGCTGTGGCTCCAAGCCAGGGCTCATCCAGCTCACACTTTCATTCAAGAAACAGTTTCTGCATCCAGCACATGTCTGTAATCACAGCTCTCTGGGAGGCCAAGGCAAGAGTACTACACACTGGAGCCCAGCCTGGTTAGTTAGTGAAACCCTGTCTCAGTGGAAAAAACAGAAAGGTTGAGGGTTTAGTTCAGCACAAAGAACCTAGATTAAACCTAGCACCAAAAAAGAAAGAAAGAAAAGGAAAGCAAGAGAGCAAGCAAGCAAGAAAGAGAGAAAGACCAGTTCACACACACTGTCCTTTTCTACAGTGTGTTTAGGCTGTGCGCTAAGAATCTTAGTCACACACCATCACCAAAACTTCCTCATCATCCCCAGTTTACAGATGAGGAAGCGAGGTTAGTAAACTTGCCCAGGGCCACATGAGAGGTTTCTGGAATATAAGGTCAGGCATCTCGTCGCGCACCCTGGTACTCCCAGTTATTTGAGGTGCAGACAAGAAAAGAGCACTGGCCCTGCCCTGGGACCGGAGTCTTCCTGGGAAATGACTCTAACAGAGGACAGTGACCTCAAACCACACCATCCCCACCACAG
>NW_004955560.1:1925769-1940549 GCF_000276665.1 Chinchilla lanigera
GTGAAGAAGCCTCAAGATCGCTCAGAAAGGAGCTTGTTTTGAGGAATACAGATGTCGGTGTCATTTCCAGGAGAACCTGATCCAACGTCAGCCTGTGGATCCTCCCTGCAATTTCTATGCATGAAGTTAAGCGAGTGAACTTCTCCTTGAAGTACCCCACTGTAACCCAATTCTAGCCCTGAAGAGCCAAGGACAATGCTATGGTAAAACAGGTCTTCACTTCTCTCAGGCAGTATGATACCACTTCTCCCAAACAGAAGCATAATACTTGGTGTTTCCACAGCAGTTTTCTTCTAAAGAGCTGTGCAGATGTTGTTTCATTAATCCTTATGGTTTCTTCAGATCTGCAGACAGAGAAATGGTCCACAGTGAACTTCAGTGTCTTAGGTCCCCCAAAGAACCAGCAGGCAGTGGAGTGGGGACAGAACTGGTACCCAGGCCTGAGTTAAGGGACCAGCCAAGAAAGTGAATGGCTATGGCCCAGCATTAAAATGTATAAGTGAACCACATTAGAATTAGGTGAGCTCCAACATGACTGCTGAGATTTTAGGAAGAGATCAGTATGTAATTGAGCTGGTTTGGAAATTTTTTGGAGAGATGCGCTGATTAGACAAGTGAGGTCACAGTCCTATTACACACCCTGGAGGAAGACGTGGGCTGGGCCTTGGGCAAGGAGACCTGGCTTCAAGCTCTGAAGGTTCCTCAATTCAGGGATGTAGGTGAAACCTGAGGGAAGAACCAAGCACAGTGGTGCACACATGTAATCCCAGCTACTCAGGAGGCAGAGGCAGGAGGATGACAAGTTCCAGGTCAGCTATGGCAACTTACTAAGACTTTCAAAATAAAGACTAGAAATGGGAGCAGGGTTGGGGATTTATCTCAGTGAGGGAACATCGTAGGATTCAATCCCCAGTACTATCAAAAAAAAGCTGAAGAAAGAAGTGTGTTTTAGCACCACCTAAAGAACCAAGGGGGCAGGCTCTGCTGCCAACCAGGGAGTCTCATCACTGGAAATGATGAAGAGGTTCCCTTCTGGAACCCCTGGTCAGGGGATCCTTCCCCAGGGAGCATGAACATTCAGGAAGCACTAATGCAAGCCTGCTCCTGCTCCAGCTTTTGCACAAAATCTACTCTTGGTCTCTAGAAATAATAATGAATGGGGTGGGGAGAGCCCTGTGATAGCCCTCTGGGTGTTAATGGCAGTATTGCATTTTACTGGTGATTTATTATTTTAATTAAGCTGTTGCTTGCTTGTTCTTCATTACTGATAGCAAAATTAACTTCCCCATAACTCTTACAAAGAAAGAACCATAAGAAAAAAATTAAGGGCAGTTGGTCTGCCATAAAGTCAAAGTGTAAATTTTGGCTCTGGGTCATCTCTGAGATCAACAGCACTTCAAAAAAAAAATGGGCAGAAAAAAATGACTAAGAAATTACACCATTTCTAACGAGCAGAAAGTGAAGTTGGAAGAGAGAAGAAGCCACACCCCCCAGTGTTTCCCAAGATTTCTCTTCCCTGGCAGCTCCAGGGTGAATGAGAGCCGTCAGCAGTAGCCCGTGACTACTCTCCCCAGCTTGTACCCTGATGTCCCTCTCCAGATCTTGCTGCACCCACAATTTACACCAATTTTGCAAATCCCTTTGGTGGTCAAAGCTCCAAAAGGCTGATTCATCTTTCATCTAACAATGAGTAGCATACTGCTGTCCAGGCAAGAAGATGCTGACTACTGCTTTCACAGCGGCTGACAGTTCTGAAAACCTGTTACATGCTGGACTGCGCTGAGTATGTCCTGTGTATTTTGTCATTTAACCCATGCAACAAGCCCAGGGAAATCATTGATTTGTCTCCCTTCCGTCTTCTAGGTAAGGAAACTGAAGCCCAGGGAGGGTCATGCTCTACCAGGTTTACACAGCCACCCGGGACAGAGATTAAAACTCATGACCCTGTACATCCAACTCTGTGACTAAAGCACTACAACACAGCTCGGCCTAGAGGCTGAAATGAGCCCTCTCTCCCTGCAGCTAAGAATGTAAAGATTTGCCTTTGTTAAGCACTCCCTATTTTCAGACCCCTGTAAACCTGGATGCTTTATGGTTTCATTTTGAATGCACAAGTAAAAATAGTGCTTTCAGGAAAGACAGCTTAAATCCTTGACTTAACTTAACTCCCCAGTCTGAGCACTGGGTCATTTGCAAGACAGACCAGAACCTCAGACCCACCAACTCCTCCCACCTCTTGGTCTGCACAGGAGGGTGTACCATCCTGGCGGGCTCCAGCATCACGTGGCCATAACTGTGGAGACTCGCTGTTAAAATGCCTTGTAAGAACATCGCGCGATTCATCGCACTACATCTGGGAGTGTTATTCTTTTATTCTTTTCCCCTCCTGTCTGGCTCAGACAGCCTTTACCCCAGAGACCCGGGCCCTGGCAAACACGGCCCCCTCCCGCCCAGTGAACAGTGCAAATGCAGGAACAAAGCTGCCCTTGAAGCCCGGCCATTTAAAAGACTTTATGAAGCCCGCTGGGGCCCCTGATTATTTTGCAACAAGTCCTATCCCATGAAGAAATTCACTTCTCTGCAACACAAAACAGAGGGAGATTAAAGCAAAAGGCAGGGGGTGGAGGCAAAGAGGTAAGGGCCCCCTCCTGCTCTGTCTGGCCAGAATCGTGCCTTGTAGTGCCATATCCTCCACAGAGACGATGTGCTGATGATATATGGCCCTCATATGTCACCAAGTGACAGTGCTCTCCTGATACTGCACCTTAAAAACACGACACACACCAGCAGACACAGCACAGGGTAGTAAGGGGGACCTTTTTCTATGGCAGTTACTAACATTTCAATTGTTTTTAAACAGCCTTCAGTTTGTTGGAGGGATTGCTTGTGGTCCTAATTCTATTTACATGTTTAGATCTGGTGGGGCTTTTCTCTTGGTCTTTGAGGGAACTTGCAGAAAAAGACGCATGGGCCGTTGGGACACCACAGAGGAGTGCATGTGCAGCTCTGATGTAAAACTGGGCAGGGTCCCACAGCTCCTCGTTCTGTTTAATCATATTTTGAAACAGAACCAAAACATTAGAGGTGGCAGAACACCAAAGAAATCACCACCCAATAAAAATAGTAGCCCAGAGAAAGCAACAAGTTTGTATTACACCATACACTGTTTTGTATTACACCGTACATCGCATAAGCAGAGTCTGCTGGTGACATCACATTCACAGACCTGCAATGTGTGGGGTGGGAAGCAGCCAGTGACTTGGCCACAATGCCGTCACAGACGCCGCTGTGCCACACTCTTGGCCCCCAGGGCCCACAGGGAGAGCCACAGTGCACAGTCCTGTTCTGCCCGCAGGAGGGGGATAGGCACATGGTGGGGTAGAATCGATTCTGGCACCTTTATTTTGCCCAAATACTGAAGTCTCCCTTCTTGCCTCCCCACCCAAAAGGGAATCTGGTAGCTGGGATGTGGACAAATAAACTCCATCTGGAGAAAACCCCGGAAGAACTCCTGACTTGGGCTGCATTTGCCAACCAGGATAGGGGAAGGAAGCCCGCAGAGGGGAGTGGCTCCGTGTGCAGCCCCTCCAACACCTGATCGGTCTACAGCCTGGGCGCCCTGCAACACGGGTGACAGGAATCAGCTCCTTCCCCTGCCCAGAGGAAAACAGAGAGCAATGAAATTCTAGGAATATTTTTATGTCTTCCTGGTGAGTTCTTTTTGAACCAGTGAGAAGACGATGGACCAATATTGGGGTTCCAGCTCCAACTACCAGCAGGACCTAAGGCTCAGAGGACACTGGCCAGGCTTCCAGTCTCTGGAGACAGCACAGAGTCTGCTGGCCAGGTGTCCTGAGGAGGAGGGGAGTGAGGGTTAGTGGGGTAAACAAAATCATAAAATCAGAACTGCTCTGCAGGAACACTGGCAATGTGACCTTGAAGAAGGTGAGCACTGGAGGGATTATCTTGAGGGCCCCTGCATGACACCACAGCATAAGAAGCAGACCCTCTGTTATTAAAAGGCTGAGAAATCATGATCTTTTAATTCTGCACATAAACAATTCTCTGCCAAAGAAGAACAAGTGTGGGCAAAACATGAAAACCAAATGTCTAAATCTTGCTGGCAACTGATGGTGGCAAAACCATGTCATGGGTCCAGCCCTAGGGGGCCATCCCCCTGGTCATCAGCACCGTGTCTGTCCAAGATCACACACCCACCATCCACAAGCCCCCTGCATCCTCAGGTGCCCCTGCTCCCAGGGGTCAATGAGAAGCCACCGAGCAGATGAAATACAAGATTTTTCACAGGTTGCCCCAAGGAAGCCCACGTGCTGTAGGGAGTTACAAAAATACCTGAGCTTGACAAGTAAACAGAGCTGACAGCCCTGGGAATGGGCCGGGTGAGGAGCTGCTCACAGCTCATCTGTCATTTTGACAAAGTAACTTTCTGGTCACCAGTGAGAGACTTTTGAAGACAGCTGCACAACTGACCCCAATCACCAGCAACCACCAAGCCTTTCCAAGGTCCCCCCGGACAGAGGCCCAGCTGGCTGTGCCTCGAGGTTGCAGCCCTGCTGCTGCATAGCGGGATGTACCACGTGCTGGAGAGATCTCTGCTCCCAGACTACGAGTAGCTTGGTACCAACTGCAGAGCTGTCCAGTAACCCAAGAAACATCACACAGGGAAGGCAGGGACAAGGGCTCTCCAGCTGCCTAGCAGACCACAGAACTCAGAATCACAGCCTCCCACAGGCCCTGCGTTGGGCAATCTTCACTGGGCTTGGCCTGACTCGTTCCTCAGGGCCATTAGCCACCTGCTGTCTTCACCGAAGCTTGCCCAAGGGCCACAGGCAGAGGTCAGGGAGAGCTGGAGATGCCGCAGATTTACGCTCAGGCTTAGAATGTAATTTTTATCTACTACCTTCCATTATCAAACTCAGTAAGCCACCAATGCACGCCAGATTTGCACATAACCCATTTCTGAGATTAAGGCGTTATAAAGAAATGAATCGGAAGGTTGCCATAAAGCATTATTAACACAAACTTATTGCCAAGGGTATTTGTAACATGGGCCTAAGGTTTAAAACCCAAAATATAAAAACAAAACAAAAAACCCATAATCATTGCCCTCAATTATTAGTTTTAGCAAAGTTGCATTGCAAAATAGCTTCTCAGAGGCACTGACATCTCAAGAGGAAAGTGTCAAAAGAAAAACAAATGGCTTTTACAAAACAGCATGTTTTGGCTCTAAACATACTGCTCTGCAGGTTAGATCTTTGAACTGCAGCAGTCAGATCTTCCTCACTTAAAAACCCACAACTCTGTTTAACAAACATTTCTGAACTGCTGCAGGCCAACCACTACACCAGCTTTGGCTTAGAACGGAAAGCATGAATCAGATACATCTTCTGCCCTAGAAGAGGTTATGATCCAAGGGGGAGAGGGCCAGGGGGAGACACAGCCAGAGACCTCATGTGCTGCAACAAGAGTGGCAGGAGGCGTGGCCACTTGTGCATGGAGAGGACAGTAAGTGACAACCGAATTCCACTACCGCAAGCTCCCTGAGGTCACCCAAAGCATCCAGATCCACAGACACTGTGTGGATCACCCCAGGAGCCTGGAAGAGCCCCTGTTATACAATTATCTCACTGAGGCAGAAGGTGCCCTACATGTCACAGCCCCTTTGGACAGCACAAGCCACAAATGAGCCTTTATTCACACATGTTCTGGCACACTCCTACTCAGGCACAGCAGCAGTGGGCATGGAATGGGCACCATAGAACAGTCTGTGTTCCAAAAATCACAGGACAGTAAGGGATGCCTGTTTTTCCATTATTGTCTTGGCTCATGGGCATAGTAATATTTAACACATTTTACTTTACTAGATCTGACTTTTGTTTTGTTTTTGTTTTGCTTTTTGAGGCACTGGGGTTTGAACAGGGGGCTTTTGCGTTGAACTGCATGCCCAGAACTTTTGTTCTTTTTTCTTTTGAGACAGGGTCTCACTAAATTGCCCAGGCTGGGCTTTTAAACTTGTGATCCTTGTGATCCTCCTGTGGCAGCCTCCTGGAATGCCAGCACTACAGATGTGAGCCAATAGGCCCAGCTCACTGAAATGTTGTAGGGAAATATAGAAATGCAAATGCAATGAGTTTAAATAACATTCCAAAACAATCATTGTCATGCTACCCAGTCCAACATGTAATATCTATTTTTTAAAAAAAAAAAAAAGATTTTCTATAAAGATCCAATGTGCCATGGGATTATGTCCCCCAAAATACCATAAGTAAAAAACACTTTTATACACTTACACTATAGCACATCCTAGCTGGCAACACAGCACAACATTGAGTGCCCCTTGCTGACCCCTCTGACATGTGACTGCCAGGAGCTGTAGCTCACTGCTGCTACCCAGTATCTTGAGAGAGGATCTATGGCTGTCACCAGCCCAGGAAAAGAGCCATGTCCCATACAGGAAGTATGATATTGATACGATATGCATTGCTTCCACTGTAAAGTCAAAAGTCATCACTGTAAAGTCAAAATGTTGTAAGTTGGACCACTGTAAATTGGACCATTGTAAGGTAGGGTCGTCTGTGATTTTATCCTACAGTTACAATGCTTATTTCATAGATGGCTATCGTGACATGGCTGTGCAGTGGAGGCAATTTTCATCTTCCTGTGCATCTGCATAACCTTTCCTCCCCTGACCATGATATACAAAGTAATGTGATCTATGAAAAGGCAAATCATCATGCCAGAAAAGCAGGGGTTAGTGTAGAAAGGAAGGTTAGTACCCCACTGTGGGGGAACACCTGAGGGAGCAAAGACATGCCTGAAAAGATAGATTCTGACCAGGACTAAGAGAAAAGGAAACAGGACAAGGGAACAGAGTTATGAATGGTGTTGTTATTGGGAGAATAGTTGGCAAGAGATCCTCTACTAAGGAACAATAATCCAGATACCCAAGTGAAGGAATGAGAATATTCAAGTACTGTGGACAAAAAGGTTCCTGGCACAGAAAAAAGCTCATGAAAACACACTGCAAAGGACAATGGGCACCATACTAGTCAGTTTCCCATGGCTGAGACACAATGCCAACACCCACATCTTGAAGGAGGAGAGCCTAAACCCATGGCTCATGGGTTTAGGAGATTCAGTCCATGGTCAACTGGCTCCAAGGCAGGAACATCATGGTGGCAGGATGTGACTGAACAAAGCTGCTTAGTTTGCAGCAGCTGTAGCAAAACAGGGAACAGTGCCAGAGAGGAAGGGGTGAGAGACCTGATATAGAACACAAGGCCACATCTCCCTGGCCTACCCAGGAGCACCTAGAAATGTGTCCCATCAATCCCTGGGGAAGACTTCAAAGCCAATCAACTTGACACAGCTGAACTTAACTATAACAAGTATCACACACCAGGGACCAGGAGCCCAGGGATGTGGCAAAAGAGCGGGGAGGGTGCTCTGGAGTTGGAGTCAGAGATGGCATCTAGATCCAGATCAAGTAACACCTTGTAGACCAAGGTTATTCTTTAAACTTGAATCTGGGTGAGATGTGATGTATCCAGGGGTTTTTGCTCAGATAAGTAAAACTATCTGTAGACTCTTAAATGGTTGATGACACCTTGTCCAATATCAAAAGTAGTGACAAAAGTAATTAGAAATTATCAGATAAGATATGTCTCCAAGGTTGGTCCAGATAGTAGATTAAACCCAGGACACAAGAAAGAGAGAAGAGAATCAAACCAGGTCAAGACAGCCAATGTTACTGCCCAGAGAGAACTAGGTGGGAAAAGTAAAAAATCAAATCCCCTTTTGGGCCATTTTCAGTATAAGATGCTGCCAGATAGCCATGGGAGATGCTAATGCACATTTGGGTTTTGTGACTAGACTTGAGGGGTGACCATAAATGGAATGACCTACATTTACATGGTTTTTAAGGCACGGATGTGTATAAAATCACCTGCGGCAGAGATGGCGAACCTTTTAGAGACCAATTGCCCAAACAGCAACCCAAAATCCACATATTTATTCCGAAGTGCCACCACAGCAATTAAATCTGAATACTGAGGTTTTAATTTTAAAAAAAGAAAAAAAGCAACATAGCCACAGAGAAGGATCTGCGTGCTCACTGCAGCACACATGCCATAGCTTCACCAGAGCTTCACAGACCTAGGGCATGAAGCCATGGAAAAAACTAGAATCCTGCATCGCCCCCTCCACAATATCTGAAGTTTAAGACAATGAAGAGCCACCAAAAAGAAAGTTCAAAGAAAAAAACACAAATAGAATTCTAGACCCATCACACAAGTGCTGAGAGGAGTCCATGCACGTTGCCTTCGCACACACAGACAAACACAGAGACATGCACGCACAGACACACGCATGTACAGACACACACACCCCTATCAACAACTATTACACAAGGCCACTGGCTGAGATGATGAGTTCATACAATGAACACCAGGGGTCGCCTTCTTTCAGCACCTGCCACCTGCCAGGCAGAGACAAGATGCCCCAGGACAGGGCTGGTACCCAGGATGAGGCTCACAAGAGAGACTGTCTTCATCACTACAGTCCGACCTTCTCCCCAGATCTAATGGCCACCATGCCTTCCAAGCAGCCTCTCTGAGGAATAGATTTAAGTTTAGGAAAGTGCTGGTGGGATGTAGGAGCTGAGATTTCCAAGAAACAGGTCTAGGACCAATGTTCCCACGCCAGAGGGCTCAGAGCCACCAGAGCCTACTGACCACTGGCTGAGTCAGTATTAAGATGGGTGTGGGCTGAGAGAACATCGGACAAGCAGGAGTAGCAGAAAGAATTTTCTCCATGCAACTTTTCCTTCTCGGTTATACAAGGTCCTAAAGCCCAAACTTTGGGGTGAGCAAAGACCACAGTCAGACCCTGCTTTCAATTTCTAATACCAAAAAGCATGACTAAAAGCTAGGACGGTGACACTCATCTGCCCTGACAAGGACGCAGGCGACCCCACCAGGAACCAAGACCCCACAAGCAGCTTGGGACTCACTCTGGAGTCAGTGAGAGACAGAGGCTCAAGAAGCTGAAGCTGATGCTATGTTGCATCTTGGGGATTAGAACTCCCTTCCATCCTCTCAGCATAGTATTTCTTCCTGCACTGTTGAAAGCTGTTCATGCCTCTCCTGGACATTCTCTGCACTGGGCTGAATTGTGTGGGCACATCATCGTTAGTGAGAAATACTTACTAAATTCCCTGGGCACTTGACTCTGCTCAGAGCTGCCCATTCAGCCTTGTCCAGAAATCTCCCATTCCATCATTGCACCCAGCAGGCTCTCCTCTGGCCTCTGCCAGTTTCCCCAGGGTCAGTGCCCTCCACACAGCACCCTCCACCCATACCAAGATCCAGGTACCATGGTTTGTGCAGGAAGAGCAAACACCTACTGTAATGCCTGCTGGTGAACTTTAGCACTAGTCTGAAACCAAGAATTAAAAATCTGAGACCAAAAAAAGACACAAAAGTTGGAGAATGGTAACATCGTGGAAACCCTGATCTAAAAACAGAAAAAGAAAATGACACAGTAAAAAAATGTGGCGGACCACCTGGATGGCTGTTCTTGAAAGAAAAGCATTTGGCCTTACTTCCACATACTGACATGTACAGAGCTGGCTAGGATGTGTCTTTATCCCCTCATTTGGCTTTAAGCAATGCAAATAGGTCTAGCCCAGGTGCCTGATGTGTAGTCTTTAAAGCAATGCCACAGGTCGGTGATGCCCCTGAAGAGTATGTGTGAGCTAGGTTAAGTGATGCCAAGATGCTGGCTGAGATTGAGCCTCGAGAAAAGAGGCTATGACATCTGAGGGTATGAAGATTACACATCAAAGTTGAAGCACTGACCCCAAAACATCAGGTACTCCTTTGAACTGTGTTATACAGATTACTCTTTCTGCATCTCTCTCTCTCCCTCCCTCTCTCTCTCTCTCTCTCTCTCTCCCTCTCTCTCTCTTCATATTGCAGAGAACTATCTTGCCTCTGACATAGCCCAGCTCACAGCGTTCATGTACTTCCTGCCATTGTCACAGTCACTCAACCCCAAGCCACTCCCCTCTTCACCAATTAATAAAACCCAGGTTGGGCCCTGGGTAGAGGCCTTTGTTCCCGTTAGCCATCTTACTAGCTGGACTTAGGAACCCCTTGCTCCCCACAACTACTAATATGCCTTCGTGTCTTTATTCTCGCCGTGGATTGTACTGGAAGTGGTAGATTGGAATTACTTATTGGAATTCTAATAACTTTTCCCTGGGATTACGAATGTGGACTCCTTTGGACAATGATGAGGTCCTGAAGGGTTTTCTATAAAAAATAATAGTGATAGAGATGGTATAGGTGAAACCCTGGAACTGTGAAATGCCAGAATCATTTAAAATGAGGATTCTCATTAAAAGTATGGAGACTGGGTAGCAACCTAACTGAGGAGGAGACAGGATCACAGTCTGGCCAGTCTGAGTTCATGCTGTCTCCCCCCGAGCAGAGAAGGAAGGTGTGGGCAGAAAGAAGGTAGAAATAAGGGCAGAGAGAACTGAGAGTTTCCAAGGTGAACTCATCCTGGACATGGATGTGAGTCATTGTGTGCACACCAGCTGTCCACAGAGGACAGCAGCCCCTTGGAGCAGCTCTGGGGACTCACGGCTGGGGCGGTGCTGTCTTTAGCTCTTGCTTCACTGAGCCCCCACTCTCGCTAGCTGCCTCTGGCTCCTCTAGGTGCTGCTGGACAACCCTTCCACCCCCAGACAGTCATAAAAGCCTGGCTCCTTGGTCACAGTGCTCCATCCGGTTGGCTGATTCTTTAGGAGCAACAAACATCACATCAGCTTCGGGCTACAGCTGCTGCCCATCACAAGAGACCACAGGACATGTAGCATCCCTGTGGAAACCCAGCACATGAAAAGCTTGGCAGCCACCCAGTAGACAGCCTGTCCCACCCAAAGGTGCCAGTCTGGACTCTATCTAGCAGGACCTCAGGACCCCTGAGAACATAGTCCCCAGGAAGCTGTCTCACAGTCTCTCTCCCTCAGCCTGGGTGCCTTCTCAGGCCTTCAGGTCAGGAAGCTTCATGGGGGGGGGGGTCCCACTGGGGTCACTCAGGATTCCCAGGGTACCCATGTTCCAACTGTCATCTTTGCTTGCTTTCTCTTTTTTGATCCCAACTATGAAATAGAGCTACTAAAAAACCCTGTCATTACTCCCTAAACAAAAGAACATAATGATCATCACATGGCATTTGCACTGTGTTAAGTACCACAAGGCATCTAGTGCTGGTCTGTATGGGAGGGCTGCAGAGGTTATACACAGACACGGTCCCACTTTACACAAAGGACTTGGCCAAGGAGGCCTTTGGTGTCGGGGCCCCACGGGTCTGCACGAATGCACTTCACCTTCTTCTGTGCCACTTCTTCCCCTAGTGATTCCTGGGACACTGTTCCCAAATGGCTTTGGTGAACATCAGTGCATCTAACCCCCGTGCCTCCCCTCAGTTCCTGTGACACCCAGCACCTGGGCTGCGGGAAGGTCCACACCACAGTGACCCACCCAGGACTCACGGTGGGGCTCAGAGACAGCGAGAGCCTCTCGGGGATGCACAGCTGCCAGGGAGGCTGGGGAAGCTTGAACCCCTAACTCCAGACATAAAATCCCATCCTCAGCAGTCCTTCCCCAACAAAATGGGCCTGAAAATCCTCTTGAAAGGGGAAAACATTTTACCTGAAGACTTAGACTTAAAATGCTGAATTGTACCCTAATTTTTAAAGCACCATTAACAATTTAATAGAGCAAACTTGAAAGCTTCTAACAGTAAGTTTTTATATTACTTCAGGGTCTTATATTAATGTTTTTATTCCTAATAAAAAATGCCTCGATGTTGCTTAAGCCATTTTGCACTTAACTACAGAGATACTCCGATGGTGTCGGGAGCAAGTACATGACTTCTATCCATGAAAACAGTTTTGTTTTGGTACCTTTAAAAGGTCAAGTAGTATTTATATACTTGCTTTTGCTGAGATCCTTTAAAATCAAAGTTTGGAAAATTTGTGACCTTTGCACTACATTTCCAACTCCCTATAGCAATCTTAGTTTGGATTCCTGCCAAACAGGGTTTCACCAAATCCAACCCTGATGGATTCAACCCCACATGCGGTGTGCAGGAGGGACTGCAGTGGCAGGGACCGTGGCTCCTTGTTCCACGCAAACCAAGAGGGGACAAGAGAGTCCCTTCCCTGGCATCCTCCTCTGCAGTGTCCGCCCCACAGGTCTCCGTCTTCTTCAAGCATCTGCCTCTGCCTGCTCCCTCCTGCTTCTCCTCCTGCCTCTGCGGCTACTTCTCCAGCTTTCATGGGTCTCTCCTTTCTTGCCTTTCTCCTCACTATGATCCTGCTTCTAGGTAACCGTGGACCCACAACCTCAGACCTCAAAGAGATGTCTTCCCAAGAAATTATTACCCCCAAAGTCTTGAAGTTTGTTGCTGTGCACTTGGGTAACAAATTACAGCACTGTGGTCCTAAATTCTCCACAAAGATAAAGACTCACGTGGAGCCTCTGCAGAGCACACCCTACCGTGCCCTGTGGCTGTGCAGAAGGTCTGAAAGGTTCCCCCACCACAGCATGAATGTGGTAACCCCTCATCGTCACACCAGGGCTGCCCAGCCCGGTCTCCACCTCCTCTGACACTGAGGCTGCAGGCACACGGGACCCTGCCCTGGGTACCCCCAGCGTGCACGCTTCCGTCTCCTATGTCACTCCCTCTGCATGGACGCCTGTCCTCCCACCAAGGGAGAGTTCACCTCCAATACCCTCTGTACCTAGTTCAAGCCATCAGGAGTTTTTTTTATCACTTCTGGAAAGCACGTTTGCACATGCGTCCTTCCCCACCAGGCTGTACACAAGAATCAGACCCACTGGTCTTTCTCTCCTCAGAAACACCCAACCAGCACAGTGCTTCAAACACAGAGGAAGCAAAAATAATGAAATAGAATGGAGGCAGGGAAGAGGTGTGGGAAGAAGGAAGAAAGACCAGCATTGCTGAATTTGTAACCTGTATCCCCAGTGATCTGCGTGGTGTCTTATAGAATCAGAGCTGGGAATCAGCGGGTCTAAAACACATGCCCAGCTCCTGTGCTGATCTTAACTAAGTTCGACAAGCACACTTGACCCCCAGTGTCATCAGCAGCAGTGCCATTGGTGCGAAAACCTGGCATCCTCTATTTACTCAGTGAATTTTTATTAACTGGCTTCATTTTCTGTCCCTCTGATCTCCATTCTCCTGCCCTCCCTCTACTTGCTTTCCAGTCTGGGACAGCTCTCTCTCCTCAGCCTTCTTCCCAATGCTTAAAACATGGTCACCTTTGAGAGACCAGAGGAAGCCACAGGCCTTGTGGGTAGGGGATGGAGAAAGACAGCCACGAACAAGGAGGCAGCAAAAACATGCTTGGGTCTGGAATGAGGTCGAAGACGTCCACATGACCGGCCAGGAAAATCCCCAGGGTGCCAGGCCACTGGGCAGTTTTTCCAGAACTGCAGTGCTCCAAGTCCCAACCCATCTCTCTGCCAACAAAAGCACAAGCGAGGGTAGCCCTGGAGGCCTGGAAACGTAAATGCTCTGCAGAAAGGGAGGCCCCTCTTCCATGGAAAGGTGGCTTCAGGTTTCATCAAGAGGCAGGGAAAATGCACAAGGCCCACACAGTGCTGCAACAAGGGGGAAGCAGCCACACAGAGCCCAGTGCAGCCCCGGAGGGGACCTCTCAGCCCAGCTGCCCACGAGGACAGCCTGGCATCACCACCCCTGCGCCTCCATCCGTCCACTTCTCTTTGTAACTTTGCCCAATGAACCTTTACACCCTAATACACAGAGGAAATAAGGAATTAAAACTTGATGCTGTTACCAACAGCAGCAGGAAAACATCCTTCCAGAGAGCTTTGCTGTGCAGAGCCCACAGCCGAAGCTCACCTGCTGCATTTCATCCATGTCCTCCAGCACAGTGACATCCACTCCTTCTCCAGAGGAGGAGACCGAGGCACGTGCCTTGGGTTCACTAGCTGGTGGGCTTGAAGACAGGCCCATCAGTGTCGGAGACAAACCTTCCGGCCAAAATGACAGGTGCCCCTGCTTCCCTTGGAGGGTTCTCCGGATCCCACAGCCAGCTGTGCTACCAGATCGAAACCATTCTGTCTCCCCGCAAAGAGATTGCAGTTGGCTTTGTGGAGGTGGAAACCACTCTCGGAAGTCTCTGAAAGCATCAGTAGACGGACTTCAAGCAGCAAATGACTCGCAGAAGCAGCAGAGTTTAACTGACAATAAACTGGCCTTATGTCCCAGTTCAGTGTTGTGCTCACTGTGTGGCCTCAGGAGATTCGCTGCGCTTCTCTGGGCCTGGACAGAGCACGGATGAGAACCACCAACTCAGAAATGGTGTCTGTGAGTTGGTCTGCACGATCCCTGAGTTAGATACTCCCCTAGAGCTGTTCTGTTGAAAGACAATTGGTCACACCACTTTCTGGAATGAGTGAAAACAACTAAGTAGTAAATAGATCTGATCAGTTCCTGAGTGAGCATCCATAGTCTAGAGAGGAAAAGTCTGGCGCTCCGTGTGCACACACTGCCTGCAGGGGGCGTCTCTCTGATCACAGCCTGGCTCGGAACGTCCCCTTCCGCTCCCCTCTGGCATACACAGGACTCAATGCCAGGTGGTGTTTCTCCTCCTCTTCAAACGTGTGCCTGACTCAGACCACGGATGACCGTCCTGCAGC
>NW_004955560.1:1942629-1943658 GCF_000276665.1 Chinchilla lanigera
ACAGCCAGGTGTGGTGACATATACCTATGATCCCAGAATCCTGGAAGGCTGAGGCAGGAGGAGCTCTCAAAGTCAAGCCCAACCTGGGGAACTTAGCAACTTATCATAAATCTGTTTCAAAATTTAGAACGGGAGAGGCGGCTCAGTGCAAAGGCCCTGGGTTCAACACCCAGTACAGGAAAAAAAAAAAAACGTTAAAGACATAAATAACCCACTACTCTTACAAATATTATCAATATTTTTCTGAAATAAGTATGATTTCCACTTGAATTCCATAAGATGCATCTCCTCACACTCACTGTTTACCTTCTAGGTTGCAGGGTTCTAATATCTACTTTCTTATTACTAAGTCTCCACATTCAAAGAAAGACACTATTTTCCAACTGGCTGAAAAAGGAGAGTGCTATGTAGGGAGTTTTTGTAATGTTACTTGGAAACATACTGCAAAATCCAAACTGCACACTTAAACTTTATAAATGGACAGAAACAATATTTTCAAATGTGGTGCTCTCAACACATTTAAATATTACTTGGTCAGAATCGTTTCCACTGAAATCTTAAGAGAATAACATGAAGCAATTTGCTCATATTACACAGACAAGAGAAAGGACAGAGGGAGGTTACACACACATGCAGACACACACACACACACACACACACACACACACACACAATTTACAAACCTACAACTGAGTCAACATTGAAACTTAAAAACTTCTTTTCCACAGTTCTTTAGCAGAGATTATTAACATAGCAACTCATAAACACAGAATCTCTCCTTGCAGTTCTTGGTGGTCAGTGACATTTAACATCTCAGCAAACATAATGAGTTTTTACTTGGATTTCCTTAATCTTCAGAACCGGAAACTCACTGGATGCAGGCATTCATCTTATGCGCCTTCCCCATGTATCATTTCCCAACACTGACCTCGTCTCTTGTCATGAGAAAATTCAGGCATTTCAACTCAGATGGCCTGGCTTTTCCCCATACAGAGATGGATTTCCTCTCTATTTCTGCAGGACATGTTG
>NW_004955560.1:1945663-1947676 GCF_000276665.1 Chinchilla lanigera
GGTCGCCGCGCGCCCGAGCATCTTCACCTGAGTCCGCGCCGCACGGGCCGCGAGTGGAGCCGCGGAGGGGGCGGGCGGGGCGTGGCCGGAGGCCGAGGCAGCGGAGTGACCCCAGGTCCCTCGCGGAATGGGGGCGCTGCCTGCTGCAGGAAGTTGCGGAGCGCTTGGTCCGAGGATCGAGGCAGGCGCCTCCCTCCCAGGCTTGGCTGGGCAGTGTCTTCCCTGCCGCTCACTCCTCTGGCCCGATGCGGACCAAGAAGGGGACCGGGGTCCCTGGCGCCTCCTTTCTCGGACCAGGCGGGGGCGCCCGGCAAGGATCTCTTCACCCTGAGCAGGACTACCCTGCGCCCCTCGGGGTCCGCGTTCAGAGCCTGAGGGCGGGGTCCCTCTGAAGACCCAGGAGTGCAGAGCCGCGCGTGGGAGCCCAGGGAGCGGACAGGAGCAGGAATGAGCGAGGGGAGCCTGCCTAGCACCCCCTTTTCCCTCTCCAAACGATTTACTGTAAAACTTCAAATAAAACAGAGAAGTGATGTGATTGCTTTTCCCCACAGACAGCACTGTGGTCAGGCTGCCTCGAGAAAGAAAATTAGATTGTTTGATGCACTCACTAAGCATGCAGGAAGATAGCCTGTAAAGCAAAAACAATCTCGAGACCCACTTTTTCTTCCCAAACCGACTGATTAAAGTAGAAAAATACATGAAGTAAATGCTTTTGTTGTCACAAAGAAACAATCCCTTGAAGCCTTTAACCCCGTTATCTGAAAACATCCTCCCCCCACCCCACCCCGCTTGATGGAGCTTTCACGTCGCATTATTAACAGTGACTTAAGGAAAACAACAGCGGAGACGTGGAGGCCTTTTTCTGCCCTGCACGGCAGGGGGTGTGAACACGCGTGCACTACACACCCGCCCGTGTGGAAGGGCTTTCAGGCGTTGCTTTGACGCCTTTCCTGGCACCACGCATGGTCAATCTTGCAGTTTGCAGGACAGGTTTCTTCATGGAGTCTGTGTGTGGCTTTTCTGTAACGGGTCACATGGTGCTTTGGGGTGCACTGGAATTCTCCCTGTGGGTACATATCCTGAAACCAGCAGTAAACATTTCTTTCTGCTTGGAAGTTTGCGAAGGGGAAAGATGCACAGAAACCTTTGGCCTAGCTCTTCTTCCTGTCTATTACGATCCAATGCTACCAGTGATTTCCCTGGCTGCCTTCTCCACAGATGGGGCCAGCTTCTGCGAAAGCAGCCTTCCCCAAAGGCTCAGCACACGGTCTGTCCCCCTGCACCTACTCTGTGCAGCCACCCCTCCCAGGGACGCTTTCAGCTGCCACTTGGTCTCTGTTCAGGGCTGAGTTAGTCCCCAGTCAGACAGAAAAGAATTCACCCTCACAGAAAGGCACACAGATCCGCTCTCACATTCATACCCATGGCGGTGCCCTCCAAACTCCCCAGTGGCCTTCCCTGAAATCAAAAGAGGGAAAATGCATGCTTGGCTCTATTTATGACATCTTTCATGGGAAAACAGGAAATCCAGGCTAAAAAACAATATTTAAACTCAGAGCTGATGCTGGGCTCAAGGAGACAAAGCACGGCCTCATCTTCGGTCTCCAAAATAAAATGTGTAACCAGAGCAGTTGAGAGGCAGAGATGTCCTCAGTCAGAGAAACTGTCCATCTCCTCTGGAAACTGTGATGCCAAGATCTCACTGAAAAGCTCAGCTGAGTGTGCACCTTGGTGGGTTGAAAGTTATTCCCAGAGAATCAAGCCAACCCAGATTCCCCAAATTAGAAATAGGTAAATGCTTGAGAAGGCCCAGGTAAGCACCTGGGATGCAGTCTCCTTGGGCAGGGTGAAGGCGTCTGGAAATGTCACAGCAGCACCAGGCTAGGCGTTTGGCTGGATTTTACACTTGGTAAAGATAAAGGATTAGCCACCAAGGCCCATCCAGTCCAGTAAGGAGGGAAGCGTGTTTAAATAACTCAGTACAAGGCAGTAAGTGACTGGAAGAAGAGAGAG
>NW_004955560.1:1948287-1965947 GCF_000276665.1 Chinchilla lanigera
TACTGCAGATCTCAGAGCATAGCAAGCAGCACCCTGCCTTTCCCTTTAAAAGTGAAAACTCTAGCCAGGTGTGGTGGCACATGCCTGTAATTCTGGCACTCAGAACGCTGAGACAGGAGGATCACAGCTGATTCAAGGCCAGCCTGAGCTACATAGTGAGACCCTGTCTCAAAAAAGAAAACAAAACAAAAAAGTGAAAACTCTGAGTACCAAGAAGGAGTCACTGTCCCAGGGCCACATGGAGAGTTGGTGGCAGAGGCCACTGGAGCAGTCCCTCCACTCCCAACCATGGCGCTCTGTGACAGGTGTTCTGCCTTCTCGGGTCATGAGTCATCAGAATTACAGGAGAAGACCTTGGATATTTTAGATCTGATGCAAATTATGTTACAGGATTGGGACAATAGCAACTGAAATATTTATTGAACTGTGCTGGAACCAGTCACCCAAATCACACTGTAAAAAGCAGACTGCAGCTTAGCTCACAGACTGAGCAGTCCCTCAGTCTCTAGGCTGAGACGCTGAGGGACTGCTCTCCTCAGGGATTTGCTATAGCCAGTTAGTGTCTCTTTCAGATGGAGCGGGCACCACAGAGGCTTCCAGGAAGCCCTCTGGGTTCCCAGGGCCTCCAGTGTCCCTCCAAAATCTCAGGGGCTCTGACATTGCTCTTTTGAGGAGGCTGGGAGAACAGGACTGAGGACGAAAGCATTGCTTCAGTGACGCGGCCTCACTAATGGATGACTGTTATTAAAGTTGGACTGTGATGTCACTGAGCTGGTATCTCCCTGAATCAGTTTTCATCATCTTTTGTTACCCTGAGTTTCTTTTCATAGGCTGAGAAGTTGACCCCTTCCTAAAGCTGGGCATTTTGGTAAGTGATGGGACCAAGACATTTTTAACACATTTGTATGAAATTTAAAAACAAACACTGGGTTTTTTTTGAGTTAATATTCTCTTAACTAACCCCTGCCCTTTACTTCTTTGGTAACCCTGACTCCCTCCAGGCCCCGCCTGGTCCCCACCACCAGGACAACGGGAGCAGGGAAAGCTTTGCCCCTGAACACAGCACTTGTTCATTTAAACACCCACAAGCCAAACCAAGCAGGCTGGAGGTCACAGATCCTCCTGTTGTATAATTAAAACAGTTCTGCAACTAAAACAAAGATGTCTGAAATTTCCATGGAAACATCTAAAATATTTCCTGTATGGACTGACTGGTGAGAGTGCATTGATTAAAGCTAGTCGCTCTCATCTCTCATCTTGGAAGTGATGGGATGAGACCCCTTGCTGGGCAGGCACCAATGATCCCAGCTCACAGGGAAGGGTCCTTGAGAAGAGGGTCCTGTGTGCTGCCTGGAAGTCAAGAAAAACTCACCCACCTAATGCCAGCGTCCTGGACACCGAAGCTGCAGTCCTATCTCTGCTGAGTGCAGGAGGGAGCATCAAGGCTGTTGAGGTCCAGGACACTGAGTCCTGCCTGGCTCCTGCAGTCCTAGGGTCCCCTTGGTCCCCTAAAGACCAACTTGGTCTCTTCCTGAGTTGGCAGTAGCAGAGCAGAGCAGAGCAGAGCACAGTTATCTCACTGCACTGTCTCCCTTGCTGTGGACATGGAGGGGAACAGCTGAGCTCTCACCTTCAGATGAGCACTCCTGGGATGTGACTCTGGCAGAGACCAAATCTGTTCCTTAAGAATGTCAGCAGTGGAGACCATTTGTCTCAGGCCTTCTTACAGGCAGGGGTGATCCCATGACCAACTTCTGGCTGATGGGACAGGAATGGAAAGGATCTTTAAAGAGGGACACATTCATCCTTCTTTTTTTTCTCTTTCCTGATGGCTGGAATATAGACAGGATGACACACCGGGGCTCCAGCAACCACCTTGGGCCATGAGAAAACCTTGGGGAGAAAGCATGGAGGACCTGGCAGAGTGAGAAGAGGAAAGATCTGACTCCATGATCCTTGAAGGCTGCCTTCCCTGGCTTTCCTGAATACGGAAGGAAAGCAGGACGTGTCTTGCTCCCCCCGCCCCCGCCCCTTGGTAGTTATTTATGGTGTTTTTCCTTGTTGCTTGTAGCTAACCCTCAAATCTAAAAATCTTGGTACATCCTGAAGACACAGAGTAAGTGCATGACAAATAACTGATATTTGTGTATTTATTCAGATCTGAAGCACTTTCAAAGCCAGGGAATAGATCTAGGGTCGCAATTGCCTATAGCCCCTATGTGTAAGATTCTTGTGTAATCTACCTGGAACAAATGAAATAGACAAATTAGCCAAAATGTTGTTTTCTAAAAAACAACTTTAGGTATTTGTACAATTGAGTTCAGGCAGTGTTATTCACAAGACCGAGCAGGGAGTGGAACCCAGGTGCCCTGCAAAGGATGAACAGAAAAAAGGAACATGGTGTGTGTGTGTACTATGGGTATGATTCAGCCTTAAAAGAAATGAAATTCAAACAGGATATGGACAGATCTCAAGGACACTGCAAAGTGAAATAAGCCATTGAAAAAGCACATTTGCTAGCTGGGAGTGTAACAGAAAATGACCTCCAGCCAGTATACTTCAGTCTGTTAGTTGCCCAGGTAACAGTTCCGGTTACAGTTCCTGTTACTTTTGTTTCTTAGAAACGGCTGGTCACTGTGATGCATAGCTGGTCACTACGATGCATATTAAGAACCAGTCCCCAACTGACAAGCCATTCTGCCTCTGTACTTCCACTTGCTTATCCCATGTACACCCTAGACCACCTGAGGTCAGGGCCTGATATTTTGGGAATGATCCCAATCAATGCCCATCAATGTAAAGTAAATCTGCCTCCAGATTCTAGGTGTTGTTTCAGTGTTTCTGTTTGCCATTTCAGGAGTAGTGGTACAGGCCTATTATCTCAGCACTGGGGAGGCTGAGGCAGGAGGATCCCTACAAGTTAGAGGCCAGCCTGAACAGAATAGCAAGAGCCAGCCTCAGAAGGAACAAAAGGACACACACTGTATATGACTCTACTTCTCTGAGGTTCCTAAAAGGACAGAGTCAGAGAGCCAGAGAGCAGAATGCTTGGCAATGGCTTGGAGATGGAGTTCTCTCATGGGTGTAGAATTTAGGTTTTGTAAGATCGGAGAGAAGAAAGGAGCTGTGATCCGGGTGTGGTGCTGCTTGCCTATAATCCCAGCACTCACGAGGCTGAGGCAGAAAGATTGCCACAAGTTTCAGGCCAGCCTGGACTATATAGCGAGTTCAAGGTCAGTCTGAGCTACATAGCAAGACCCTGTCTCAAAAAAATAAATAAATAAAATAACAGAGGAAGAAGGAGGAAGAGGAAGAAAAGAGCTGTGGAGATTGGTTGCACAACAACATGAATGTACCTGCTGGATTCTTTACCAGAAAAGATGATTTGAACATATAAATCATATAAGATGCTAAATTACATGTGTATTCATATTTTGCCATAAAAAATTTTAAATCTTTTTAAATAAAATAACTTTCTATGTTCTTCTTTTGACATAAATTGACATAAATCACTGGTTAAAAAGTAGAAAATACAAATCATCAAAAGAGAAGACATGTTGTTTTATAAATTTCTGAGAGTGCCTGGCCTTGTGAGAAGCAGTTTACACACCTCTCCTCACTCATCCCTCAACAAGCTTGTGAGGGAGACACTAGCGTTGGCCCTGTTTTACGGCTGAGGAAAATGAAGCCCAAATCATCCAAGGTCCCACATGGGGAATCAGTTGAGTGAGATTCAGAAGCCAGGTCAAATCACCCCAGAGTCCACATTCTTATTGCTATACTCACGAGAATGTTCTTGTCACTAACTATTCTTTGGCAGCATTCTTTTTAATAATTATTGTATGAAGTTACCACAGTCCTCCTAATCTCACACCTACACTTATGTCATTTCCAACTTGTTACTGCTGTCAGATGTTTCAGTGAGCATCATTTTAATATTCATATTTATTTTCTCAAGGATGAATTTGTTACTTTGCTGATGAAAGGCAGTGTACTAAGACTTTTCAGTAATTCTTTTTTTTTTTTTCTTTTTAGAGATACTAGGGGTTGAATGCAGGGCTTTCACACTGAGGTACATCCTTAGCCATTTTTAATTTTTTGAGATTAATGAGGCTCTTACTAAGTCACCAACTTGCCCAAGGCTGGGTTCAAACTTGTAACATTCCTGCCTCAGCCTCTCATAGTGCTGGAATTACAAGTGTGTACCACCATGTCTGGCTAATTTTTTAAAATCCTGATCAAACTGGTCTTTAATTTTTTAACACTAAACAATATACTCACTCAAAAACAGACCTTAGACCTCTAAGCTATTCCCCAGTTATCTTAGTGGATGTTTGTTGATGCAGAGAATGTCCAATTAATTTAAGTCTTATTAAAAATAAAACACATCCTCCTGGCTTTTAGACTCCATTGATTGTGTGGTGTAAATATTTACTCAGAGAAATGTTAAAACAAACAGCAGTGACTTCACTGACCACTTCCAGCTTTGTGAGCTGGACGATAATAAGCAGTTCTCCTAGGCTTTATCTCAATCTCATGCCAAAGCAAGTCTCCCCCAACTGGAATGCCTTCCCATCCCAAGCCATGCTTCCCAGTGTCTACACTGTAAAGAAAAGAAACCCATTAATGAACAACTCTGGAATCTCTCACCAGCAGCAAAGTAATACACTTAAATATCCAAGACTTAATTCATCTAAGCCATTTTCCAACCCTGGCTTGATGTATGGTAGCTTCTCACCAATTGGTCCATTACAGATGAATAGAACTGATTTCCCTATTGGAGGAAGCACTCACAGGGAATTCTTCGAAACCTAAAATATTTCTTCCTAGTTCTGCCACAAGGCATTCTAATGACTGGATGGAATTAGTTGACTTTGTGAGCCTCAGTTTTCCCATCTTGTAAGAGGATGAAATAGCATCAGCTCTGCCTGTTTGTCGAGGTCATTTGTGAAATGACTATAAAGTGTACCACAATTTATAAGGTAATAGAACTAGACATTTTTGGATATGAAAAGCCCCTCAGAAAGTATATAATCCAATTCTTTCATTATACAAACTATCCAAAGGTCAAATATATTAGGTAATTTGCCCAAAACTGTGGCAGGCATGAATTTTTTTTTCCATAAGGGAAGAGTAAAATCTTCTTCAGGAACTACTTTTAAAGTGTAATTTTACTGAGGCCTGCCAGTCATTAAATACACACACACACACACACACACACACACACACACACACACTTCTAGCAAACAGGCATTTCATGTGGTCCATGCTGGGCCAATCACAGGCTCTCATCCCTCTGACCACACATACTGGTCCAGCAGTGGGTACAGAATCTCAACCCTTCTTGGAAATTTTAAAACTTAAAATAAAGAGTTGGTACCTTTCCCTCTCTGCTTGAAGTCCACCAATGGTTGGCCCTGAGCAAGTGTTCACTGATATGGAAGCCACTGATAATGATAATTAGCCAATGTCTAGGTTCAAACAATACCTCACCCTGGCCTAAGTGTAGACATTCTTGGGTATCAGATTAGGGACTGAAGAGGAAGAGGGAGAACAGGGAAATGCAGACCTCTACCCTTGAGCTGTATGACCTGGGCATCAGCAGCCTTCTCCCTACTCTGAAGCTGCCTTCCCTTCAGGACCCATGTGGATCTTGGCCAGGCAGAGCTGGTTCTCAATGACAAAGCCATGCAAGTCACTGAGGCCACTTGGTGAAACGCCACTGTGTACATACAGGTGCTTTGCTCCCGTGGCAGATGCCGCCCTGTCTCTCACTGTGTCCTCACTCATTTCCCTAATGCCCACTACTCTCACTGAGACACTGTGTTCTCCAAGACACCTAGGCATCCACTAACACTGAAGCATCAAATGCACACATTTTATTTGTGAAAATAGGAAGAGTTTGGGAGAACCCAAAGCCTTCACTGCATATTTTAATTGATGTAGGAAAAAATCAATTCTGAGGGAGGCTATAGCTCTTCTGTGCTCCTCACCCCTGATACAGTTCCTGGTGGATGTAAAGGGTGGACATAGGAGGTGGAGATAGGGGGTGGGCATTCACTACTGCAGCACCAACAGGTGCAACTGAACAGACCCCAGACAAAGCAGACCACTAACGGCAGGCTGTGTACAGGTCATTCTGCTTGTTACTGCCATGAACAGCCCATCCCTTAGGTGTTCTTAGGTGTTTTGTCACCTGAGAATGTGTTACTTTTTGCTCTACGAAGCTGCAGCCCAAATAAGTGCCCCCATAATGAACCCCAGACACACGGGAAGGTGCTTCCAGGTTCAAAGTTGGTCTCCACATCTACCGCTCTATCCTCATTTCCCTGGAGTACAAAGAGACTGGAGAACCCGGAAAGGGAGAAAGTTTATTTTTGACCCTTTTTCAAAAGTTAGTGGAAGTCATTACTGTTCCTTCTAGTTTGGAAAATAATTCCAGTGGAGCCCAAGTTACTCTCTGATTGAAGGCAGCAATCCCTCAGGCTTTCCAAAGATAACATAAGGTAGCCTGGGGGAAAGAACAGAATTTTGTAAATTCAGCGTCCAAATCGGTAAGAACATAGTTGTGTTGTGTTTTGATTTGGATAGAGTAGTTCACTCATTCTTTAAGCATCAGGAAACAATACGATATAATTAACAGGCAAGCAATTCAAACATAGTTTGATGATTCCAAGAAACTTTAAGATCTTCTGGTTCCTTGAAATTCAAGGTGTTTGTGCTGGGTCAGCAGAACTGACCTCACCTGACAGATTGTTCAGACACCAGGTCTGAGAGCCCACCCAGACTCAGAGGCAGAGGCAGCACTTTAAGAAGACTCCTGCCCCATCAGTACATACAGTAAATCTTAAGAAACTCTGCTTGAAGATATATGTGGCAGCAGATTTAATCCCAGCACTCCAAAGGCTGAAGCAGGAGGATTTCGATTTTGGGCTGCCTGGGCAATTTAGCAAGACCTTGTCTCAAAGACCAAACAACAAAAGCTCTGTTCATTCCATGGGGCAGTCAACATGAACACGGTGACTGTGGCCTAAAGGCAGCACCAGCAAGCCCATCCCTTAAGCTCATTAGCAGAGGCTGTGAGTTAGTAAATGCACACAAGGGGCCTCCTTTTGTATTTAGTCCACAACATTAATTCATTCCCATTGGCTTGAATGAATAAAAATAGCTTCACTTACAAAGGGACAAAGATTCAGCCCTGGCAATCAAAGAACAGACTCATCTACGTGAGTGAAAACTGCTGCTTGAACGACCTTGATGTTTAAAGCAGAGGCGTAGGGTTCCCCATTTACCTTGCAGACAGGCTGTCCCTGACCTTCCATCCCGCTTGGTCAGCGCAGTTATGTGCACCTTTCCATTCTGGAAAGAGGTAAAACTAGCCCGTCATGGTGCACTGTGACACTGACAAGCTTCAGGATCTAGGTGCCTAGGCCTGGCCTCCTTCGCCGGCTTTGGGGTCGGGATGGCAACCCCATGAGCTCCTGTGTATACCTGAAACACAGTCGCCGGCCGCAGCCCACTGCCTGCTCACAGAGCACCGTGCGGCGCGTGCGCACACGCTTTCCGTTGCTCTCCTGAGCAGAGGCATCCCCTTCTCTTCTTTCACCTCCTCTTGCCTTTAGAAAAGATTATCTGCCTGATGGCCCAGTCCCAGGGCTGGTGCCGCCATCCGCCCTGAAGACGAGACAGACATTGTTGCTGAAGCCTTCTCGGGGCTGCGCCGCCTCGCAGACCCTGCAGGTGGCAGCACCGAGCCCGCGCCGCTGCTGTAGCTCCTGCTGGCGTGACTGGACCCGGACCCCTCTTCTTCCCCTCCAGGGTTTCCTCTCCTCGGTTTCAGCCTAACCTCTCTGCGTTTCTTACGTTCTTGTAGCGCTCTTCCTGTATGACTCTGAGCTTCCGTGACCTCTGTCAGCTCCTTTATAGTCACCAAGTGCTGCAGAAGTTTCCTTCCTGCTGGCCACCGGGTTCTCCTGCCGCCCCTCCTGCAAGGCTCCAGGGGGCACAAAAGAAAAAAAAAAAATCCTTAGCAAGCAGTGAGACCTGTGTGCCCCTGGACCGCGATGCTCTGCAGGCTTCTAGGCCCCTCTTCACTCATCACCTCCTGAGAGCCCAGCCACCGCAGTGTTGTCAGTGACCTGCTCGAAGTCTTACAGCCTTCAAGGCCAGACAATCAGATTCTCATAATTTGTGTGGTGGGGGGGAGGAGTGCTGGGGATTGAACTGAGGGCCTTTATGCTGATCCACATCCACAACCTCTTTTATCTTTATTTTGAGGCAAGGTGTCACTAACTCACTGCTAAATTGCCCAGACTAGACTCAAACTTGTGATCCTCCTGCTTCAGCCTCCAAGAATCCTGGGATTACAGCTGTGTGCCACCATGTATGGCTCAAATCCATGTTTTTAGCACTTTAATGATCTTCAAGGAAATGGTTGTAAAAGAAAAAAAACCTTTTCCATCAGTAAGTCAGGTAATTGCTTGCAAACTTTTCCAAAAGGGAGCTAAGGCTCTGTCTGTCTAGAGGTTTGCTTAAATGCAGAAGAGCCCACAGGCTCACAAATGTGAGGCCCGGTCTCTGCGTGGCCTGACCTGGGCTTGCAGGAGTGCAGTGGGAGGCCGGAGGAGCCCGGTTGGCAACAGAGTCAGGTTCCCCTCAGAAAGCCTGGGGAGGAAGGGACCGCTCTGTCACACTGATAGACCGCGGTCCGGGCTGCCCTGTGGGGTTGGTGTTCTTCTTCCATCTCATTCTACTGCCAGGAGCCAACTCTCCTTCCTCCCCCAGGAGACTGAAAACAGGGACATGGTGCATTGGACACCTACTTTTAAGGCTTTGGAGCCCAGTAGACCTGGTTTGAGTTTTATTTCTGGACTTCTTAAGGACTCCTAACTCAGGCAGAGGTGAAATAGGTCTCTACCTGGTTTGGACAGTGCCCAGCATGCATGCCTGGGTTTTTGCAGAAATGAGTCTCAATGTCTTTACTCCCCGTCTCTGTCTCCTAGGATGACAGCCTCCATCTCTTGTCTCCCGCCGGATCAGAGGCTGTGAGGAGAGCTGGGGATCACCACCTCACTCACAAACCATCACTGCCTGGAAAAGGCCACTCAGACACTTGCAAGTGACCACCACACGCCTCCTGTGTCCTCACCTCCAGTACCGGTTCTGCAGCCTCAGGGCCTTCTGCTCCTAGGACCTCACTTGTGTGGTTTCCTCCGCCTCATCCTGTGCTGCCCGACGCCGTCACCAATAGCCACACTTGGCTACTCACGTTAAGACTAAATTTTAAACCCTCTCCTCATTCACACTGTCCACATTTCAGTTGCGCGGGAACCACAGGTTTGGGCAGCGCCGAGGACAGTGTGTTTTCATCAGCACAAAGAACTGGGTGAGGCTGCACTGGGCTCAAGTGCAGGCCCAGGTCCCCACCACCCTCAGGGACCAGCTAGATGGTGCCTGTGGCCACAGATCATGGCTGCTCCTGTCCAGCCACAGGGATCCAACGCAGCAGAGACCCCATAAGCCATGACTCAGCCACCTCCCTGGTGACCACTGAGGCTCCCAGGCCACAGGGCACATGTCACTGCTGGGAAGGCAGCCCTGTGATTTCTGAGCCATGTGTGATAAAGGGCTGGCAGCCATGGGGCAGGAAATTTAGTTGCCATGCTCAGACCTAACTTTGGGGTAACTGCCATGTTCCTAGCATTACTGTAGGCCCTTCACATGTTGTTGTATTTGTCTTCCCTTCAACTCTGTCAAGTAGAGATCACAAGAATTGAAATACTCCGTGGTTAAATATGCACTGTGATCAAAAAAAAGGTGAATTCTTAGGGGTTTGTTTGTTTGTTTTTCTTTTTGCCTCCCCCATACCAGGAATAGAACTCAGAAGCTTACCAGGCAGGCCTTGTGCCACTGAGCTATCTCCCCAGCACTTTTGTTTGTTTTTAAAAACATGTATTAAGTAAAAGACACATTGCCACGAATCCTCTCAAGATTCATGCCTCCTGCACACATTTATTCCACTGTTCTTGCAACTTTGTGGAGCAGCTCTGCATAGGAGGCCCTTCCCTGACCTCTTTGAGGTCTAGGGGAGTTTATATTTGTAATCCTATGGGAAAGTTATTAGAATTCCAATAATTAATTCCAATCTATGACTTTCAGTGCAACCCACGGCAAGAATAAAGACATTAAGGCATATTTGCAGTGGTGGGAAGTCAAGAGGGTCCTAAATCCAGTTGAAACAATGTCTAACCAGAACAGAGGCCTCAACCCAGGACCAAACCCAGGTTTTATTAATTCATGAAGAAGGGCGTGGCTTTCAGATGAGTGACTGAGAGAAAGGCAGGAAGTTTGTGAGTACTGGGAGCTGGGCTAGGTAAGAGGCCTGAAAGCATCCCTGCAATATGCAGAGACAGAGATGCAGAAAAAGTAATCTGCATATCACAGATCGAGTAAGTGTCTCATGTTCAGGGGTTGGTGCTTCGGCTCTGTTCAATTCCAGCCAGCAGCATAGCGTATTAGTTGGGGGCTATACTCAAGAATCACAAACCTGCGCATTGTTTCAAAGACTACACATCAGCATCTCAGCCAGACCAATTTGCATTGCTTAAAGCCAACTGAGGGGATAATGAAACATCCTAGCCAGCTCTGCACACATCCAATACATGGAAATCGGGCCAAGCTTAGCCAAAATGGAGACAGATGCTCTTCTTTCAAGGAGGGCCTTCCTGGTGGTCCTCCACGGTTCTGTAAGTCCTCTTTCCTAAGTGACTCTAGTTGTGCTGTTGTGGCTGCCCTGGTGTCCTCAACTGATGTAAAATATTCCCTATTGATGGTCATTTTGACTTTCAGGAAGAGCCAGGAGTCACAGGGTGCCAGATCCAGTAATTAAGCTGGGCAAGGACACAGTGTAATGTTTTCAGGAGCCTGCTTGTTCTGTTGGATGGCACTCGGCGGCAACATTCATCATATTTTTGATCATGCATCATACAGATAGGAAAGAGGACATCCACAACTGCTTCAAAAAGTGGCCAAAACCACGGGACAAGTGTGTTTGCAGTGAGGGAGAGGATTTTGTGGGGTGATTCATGGCCAAGTGTGGTGTACCCTAATAAAATTGTGTAATGTGAGAATTCACCACATATTTTGATCACACCATGTGATTTGCCCATGATCACCTAATAAGAAATAAATCAAATGCAGAACCAGACTTTTGTGACTCAAAGTTGGGCTTGCTCTTCTCTCACAACTCCTGGCCTGTTCGGAGATGTTCTCTCAGAGTGGGGGAGAGGTGGGGAGGGTCGTGGATATCCTAGCAAAACACCAGAGTATTGTGAGTAGAGCTGCCCAGGCCTGCATTTATGTAAATGTGTCACCTCATTATCACCTGGCTTCCTAGCTCTATAGCGAAGATCCCAGCAAAAGAAAAATCATAGAGTGTGCGCGCACGCGTGTGTGTGTGTGTGTGTGTGTGTGTGTGTGTGTGTGTATGTGTGTGTGAAAGAGAGAGAGAGTGGGGGAAAGAGGTCTTAATACAGGGATGTGGGGCACAGGAAAGAAGTTAGGGAACATAAAGTATGAAGTAAAAGATCAAATAGAAATCTTTTGGAATCTGTTCAACGATGTCTGGAAGCGCTTTGTCCTGTTAGGTAAAACCACAGGAATCTGTCATGTTTCTAAATACAATGGCTGACTATCAGCAATTTGCTATAATCAGCCTGAGCACTTTTATGACCAAAGCGAAGGCTATTCAGGGGCCTGGCTCCGGACTTAGCATGTTTCAGCACGAAGGCTGTTGCTCTCCCTGAGCTGGAACACCCGGAGGCTTTGGCTCTGGACCTACAGCCGTGGAAGCCCCATGGGATCAAAGGAGGCAGGTAAAGTCCCCTCTGGGGACAGGACCTTCCCAGAGTGACTCTTGGGAGGGCACTGTCAAACCTCAGGAAAGCTCATGACAGAAGGGGAGGGAGATGGCAAACCAGAAAGGATAGAAGGTGGTCCTGCTCTGAGTGGCAGAGATGGTTCCCTGGATGACCATGAAGAACCAGGCTGGAGGCCACTGAGGTTACCTGGGCCTCTCCCTCCCTGGGATCCCTGATCAGAAGTAATCCAGCAACTCTAGAGGGTTTTGCTTCAGGACAAAGACTCTCAGTACTCAACCAGCCAGCCTTAACAGTGTAGCGACTGCACTGGCTTCACACTGGCATCTGGGATCAGGCCATCTCCTTCCCAGACACCACTGGGTCACAGTGGTTAAGGGGGCAACTGGCCCTCCTCATGTGCTTGAGTCCTGGATGTTACATGGAGGGGAGGCAACCGGAGCCCAACCGCATTTGCTGGAGTACTTGTGACATTTCACTTCCTGTTAAGCAGAGGCCCAGTTGAATGGACACCTGGGCACAAGCACTACAATCCCAGAAATGGTGAAACTCTGATAACAGCCTTTGTCAAAGATAAAAGCAGAGTAACAAATATGAATAGTCTTATGTCCTCCTGGCATGCGGGTCACCTCCAATCTATAGAAAGCTCACTTTGAGATTTGTGTGTGCAGAGGATGTTAAAAATGGCATATGCTGTTCATTCTAGTTATCTTTATGAGAAAAAGTCTTGTTACAAAGACTCCATAGGTTCAAATCCCTTTGCATGATGATACATCACCACTGAAATGCTGGACTTGTGTTTCTGACCATCCCTCTAATATTTTTCAAACCTATGTGGCCAAACCATCTCATCTGTGGAATTTTGTAAAACTCTGGAGGTAACTTTAGGGTTTCATAACGCATTATTGTTAGACATTGCCTCAATCGAACTGTGACATTTGTAAGTAAGTTTTTAAAACCTATCCATGGGAGAGCCGGGACACAGCCTCAGTCAGCCAAACCATATTTAGAGCCCAGAGCTGGTCATTTTAAAATTTAAGATGTTATGAAAGACACAAAGGGCTTCTCCTTGTATTTCAGAAAAATGTAAATAAAGGGAGCCAGAGCCTTGTGCTTTTTATAACACCTAACTCCAAAAGATAACTCAAAATGCAGGCAAATGTTTAAAATCTGGCTAGTATGGGAAATAATCTCTGAACAGTGTGTTCTTTCTTTGAGCGATGGCAAGAAGGGATCCTGTGGAAAGGTGCTGACTTCCCCCATTCCCTGGTGGAGTCCAGCAAGTGTCGCCATCATTAGCTCAGTCACCCTGTTGCACCTGGAGCCCCAGGCCCTGCTCTTCCCTGAGGCCTCCCCCCCCCCCAGCCTCTTTCTCAGGCCTCTGCTCAAGCTGCTCCATGTGAGCAAGTACGCCGAGGACCACAGCCGGTGTCACACCTGGAGAAGGGTCCAGGGGTCGGAAATGACTCGCCTCTCTCAGAACCAGGGGCTCCTGCTTGCCTTGGCTCTTCTCCTTGGATGCTTCTCACCTCAGCACTGTAGCTGTGCTGTCCTGGCTGCCTCATGTCCCGACTGATTGAAAACACTGATCTTTCACGGTTGTTTTGACTTTGGGGAAGAGCAAAAGCCACATGGTGCCTGATCCGGTGAATAAGGTGGATGAGGACACAGAGTCATCTTTCTATGATCCTGCCTTTATGTTAGATGGCCCTGGGCAGCAGCTTGCACTGTATTTTTGTCACACCTTGACTTCCAGAACTGCTTCAGAAAGTAGCAGAAATGATAGGATAAGTGTGTTTGAAACACAGGGAGGATTTTAAGAAGGATTTATGGCAATATGTTTTTCACTCAATTTTTAAAAACATTTTAACCTTCACTGTATATTTTGATCTCACCTCATACTTCATAGCTCAGCCTCACCTGCCTTAAATGGGCTCAGAACACTTCCACTGGCCACAGCTGGGTAAAATCATCCAACACAAAGCCAATTTTCCAGTGAAGTGAGTATCACAGGAAACTTGCTGAACACTGTGCAGGACGTTGTAAAGCCAGTGTCTCCCCTTGTGATCTTGTGGCTGACAGAGTAGCAGCTCCTGCTCTTGCTGGCAACACAAGAGTCTCGTACTACGGGTCATGACTGCAGGTGCAGATCAAACCCAGCACTCACAGTATGGGCTCTACTGAACGTGCATCATAAAGTTAAACACATCCTACATTAACTGTCCTCCAGCAGGGACTACTGAGCAGGAGGCCCACGCTTGCTTCCTGGGGGCCTCTGAACAGCAAGGCGAAGAGCACAGTCTTCTTAGGATTCCTGCATCCTTCTACTTCCATTAAATATTTGTCTAAACCATTGATCGTCCTGGACTCCCAAGCTAGAACAGGGCAGCCCAGGGTTCTACTCTTACAGAAAACTGTGGCAGGGGCAGGAATTGCACAGTGGTTTTCTTCAGGAAGAGGAAATGGAAGCAGGGAGCCAAGTGCTTCCTGGGTGCATGGTCAACCCAGTCTTCTCCCTGAAGCTAAGCGATGGACCAAGTACTGCCACAGACACAGGTAACACGGCAAGGAAAAAGAGTGGCCACCACTGTTCTCATGGAGCTTAGATTCTAGTTGAGAAATGTAGACAATAAACACAAATTAAAAAGAAAGCAATCAACAGCACAAAAAACAAAGCACAGATGTGAGGTGGTGGAGATGATCTGAAATGGGATGCTCATGGGAAAACTCAGAGAGAAGATAGCATTGCAACCTTGGAGGAAGCCAATGCCTGCATCCTGCACCATGAGAGAAATAGAAAGTGCAGACGTCTAGACTGGTGTGTGCTGTTTGAGGGGGCGTAGGAAGGGAGGATGAATAAGTCAGGGTTTACTAGACATAACACAAGATATAGAAATGATTTCCTATGGAAATCTTATAAAGATTAAATGGGGTGATGCTTGGCAGAAAAGGCACTTAGGAAACTTTAGCTGACCTGATTTTAAACTTATCTAATAAAACTCACTTTTGTTTTCTCTACCTATCTTACTCCTCCTCTTTGCTCACTGTCTGGCACCAGCTGTATTCACTTCATGGTCCCCATCTCCCCTGGCCCTGTGGCCCCCATGTCTCCTGGCCCTATGGCTCCTATCTTCCTGTCTGTGCAGCCCGTATCTCCCTTGCCACATGCCCCCATATCTCCTGCCTGTGTCCCTCATCCCAGTACCTCCTGACTGCACACCAGCCATGTGGCCTTGGGCAGTCTCCGGCCCTCTGAGCCTGTATTGTGGTGCTCGGCCAGTATCTAGCCACACAACTCTCAGTACCCAGTAGGGGAAGTGAGATCACACATCTACAGCTGCATCAAGAGAAAGGACTCTGTGAAGGCTGATGTCCTCCCTTCTCCCTTCTCACCATCTTCTCACCCTCTCTTTTCTTCCTTCCTCCTATATGTGCCTCACTGAGATGTGCAAAGCAAAACTCATCCTACTAACACAAAACTCTCTGCAGACTCCCTTTCCCGACCCCCCAGCTTCCCACTCTCCACATAAAGATTCACTGCCTGAAGCTTGTGTGAGGGAGTTGCTTAGGGATGAGTAACTACTCCTCTTTCTAAGACAGGGAGCAGATGCCCAGCAGGGGCTGGGGGCTGCCTGGCTTGAGGTTGGGTAAACAAATCTGCAGCCTGGCTCCAGCCCCCTGGGGGAGGCTGACACCAGCTCAATTCCAGCCTTTGTACTGAAGGAGCCAGCAGTCCCACTGTGGGAGCCTGGGGTTTTCTTACCCAAGTCAGGCTGAGTGTTAGTCTTCCTCTCCAGGGAAGAAAGCCTTCAAACATGCTCCCCACCCCTGAAATGGGATAGGCTTAGAGATGGATTCCCACCCACTGAGTGCTCAGTGTCCAAATACCCAGGACAGCCACAAACACAAGCTTGCTCCCTGCAGCGCAGCACAAGTCACCACCACCCCCACCGCTGCTCCAGTCAGTTTCCTTCCTCTTTGTTTTATGGAAGAAGTTATTTGTCCAGAAAGGAATCTGAATTGTAGCCCAGTGTTTACATTCCTTAGACTAGGGGTTTCTCCCTTCAGCTTTCCTGAGGAGCAATGTGGGCTCTGAAATGTCATCTTTTACTCTTAGTGCCCAGATCTGTGTTGGTTCATCCACTGACCCCCTCAAGAAGTGCTAAATGAGCACTTACTCTGTGTCTGGCAAGGCGATCCATCCTGGAAAACTGAGATAAATCAGACAGGTTCCTGCCATCAGGACACTGTTATGTTTTGGGGAGTGGGGGAATAGTCGGCCACATAGCCACACACAAGTGTCTTCAGGGTTACAGTGCTGTGGAGTCAGGGACTGAGGCCACAGTGGTGAATCCCAGGTGCTGGAGACAGTGACTGATGTGGGATGGGTGCTGGATGGGAGGGAAAGGATGAGACAGTATTTCGGGGAGAAGGGGCAGCGGAAGCAGAGGTGTGAGGAGAGGAGCCTCTGAGGGACTGGAAGCCCTGGGGACAGGGATGGCAAGGGGAAATGCCTCCTATGGGCTCTGGGCTTTGCTCCATCCCCCAGAGAGATGCGCTTCCGAATCAGGGTGCTTGGTGGGAACTTTTCCACAGCCACCCCAGGACCTGGCTCTGACGTCTCCTCAGTTTCCCCCATGGGCAGAACATAAAATGGTTTCTTATCCAAGTCTGAACAACCTGGATGAGCTGCATGAGAAGCACTAGGTGGCTTCCAACTTTCATCTGCTTTATGGGTTCATGAATGAAAACATCCACTTATTTTTATGAGACACACAGGCTGGGTGATGTTTTGATTATTAAAAATGGAATTCTTGAGAAAAATTCAAAACTTTAGTTTCGCGGCTTCTTACAGTAATGTGTTTGGATCGTGGCTCTCACTGGCAGAGTGGAGCGCTGAAGGACAGTGAAGCCGCGCTGCCCTTGATATACAAATGGACACAGGCACTGTTTTCCCCGCCTGCCCCCCATGACCCCCAAGCACAGGCTCGTGTCTGGTTCACTCGCTGTTTTTCAGGTGAATTCTAAGTAATGTATGGCTGGGCAGTTGGTTAAGGGGTGATGTTTCCCCTGTGGCCACCCAGGATGTCCAGTACTGCTCTGCAGCAAAGAAGAGACTGCGTCCACCAGGTGCTTCCTTGTTGTCTTCATGTCTCAGCCTCAGATCTCAGATGGCCAGGACCTTGTGCCTTTGTGCCATGGTAGATCCAGCTCTAACCCCCCTGACCCTGGGCTGAGAGCAGGAGGGGTGGGAATGCTGTTGGGTCGCTGGAGTGCTGGGGAAAGAGTGCACTTTGGGAAGAAATGCGGGTGACTGATTGGGAGATAGCACAGGACAGTGATTCTCCACATGGGGCCCAAGACAGTGAATCAACACATAGGGCCGGGCAGGGTGCTGCACACCTGTAATTCCAGCACTCTGGGAACCTGAGGTAGGAGGATGGCAAGTCCAACCTCAGCCTGGGCAATTTAGTGATTTAATAAGACCCTGTCTCAAACTAAACTAAAAGTGAGAAAGGGCTGGGGATGTAGCTCAGAGGGAAGGTCCTGGGTTCAGTCTCCAGTATGGCAAAATGAATAAACAAAAGGAAAGAAAGGAAAAGAGAAAATGGGGTGCAGGGATCTGTGTTCACAGCCATGATCTCCCTGTGCTGCCTGCAGTGGGCGGGGAGCTGTCCCTGTGTCCAGCTCCAGGACAGCCCCTTCCTGTCCCCTGTGGGCTGTGCTGGGTGCTGTCATCCCGTGGGGGGTGCGAGGCTTTGCTGGGGGTGGGGAAGCAGGGAT
>NW_004955560.1:1966282-2015482 GCF_000276665.1 Chinchilla lanigera
GCTGCAGCCACCACAGAGCTGTCAGGAAATTTGTGATAATTCCTTTTATTGATCGTTTGCATTGATTTTGTCTATGGAGAAAATATACTGCAGACACGTTAAGCTACTCTTATGGGCAGATTGCTTTTTAATGAATTGCACCAGCAGACAGGATTTTACATTTAACCCTGGCTGAGACTTAGACTTCATCTTAGGGGCTGAACTGTCATGGGAAAGCTGGGTTCCAAGTTCAGGATGCAAGCTGAAACGCAACCAAGGATGGAGGCTTTCCTGGGTACAGTGGAGGATACCCAAGCCTGCCTGGATGCTGGATAAGAATAGGTCCACAAGTCTCATTAGGAAATAAGACAGGGCACCCTAAAACCACATGTGATCCATCTGGACTTCACTAATAAAGCATGCGACTTTGCCGTTTTCCCTAATTTTAATGTTTGCCCATTGCTCTCCCATTCAGAACTCAAGCAGAAATGCAGGCCTCACTGGGATGAGTTTCCTTGTGTTGCCCCACACCTTACACCAGGCTGCTGCTCTTGAGAGGTGAGACACCAGACTTGCACATGCTCAGTGAGTGTGCTTTGTTAGTTTATATTTTTGCAAAAGACAAAAGTTAAGTGTTTGTGTGTGGTTATGTGGGTGCATGTGTGAGTGCAGCCAAGTGCCTGAATTTTGGTAGCGCTGTATCCAGAAGCATGCTTGAAAGCTCCAAGCTCATACGCTAAAGCCTCAGCTGACCATACATTGCCCAACTCTGTGAGAGCATCCACCCTATGCCAGTCTTGCTAATATTTACAGGGTGCTCTGTTACCAGAAACCAGCCTTCAGAGGTTATTGTCTTATAAAGGGGAAAAGTTGTAGTCAGAAAATGTTATCACTGTCTGATTACAGCAGTTTTGCAGGAAGAAAAATAAATCTTTCACAGAATTATTGTGGCAAGATTTAAGAGACAGGTGAGACCAAGTGGGAAACGGGAGGATTTTACTTTGAGGTATACAGCAGCTTAGCTGATAAATCTAAAGTGGTTGAGCAAAGGACAAAGGACAGGTTCCAGCATTTTTACATTTGGTCAAGGGGGTTGGTTTTTGGCATGGAACTTATAGGTGGGCAGGGGAAGAACAAAGCAGTTTGTCAAACTGTGACACTTGTATTTTGGTGGCCCTGCTAAAATGTGTGTATGTTATGGGAACACGAGGTTGTAAACTATCACTTACAGGGACAAAAGTTACTGCTTCATTATGGCTACAGGCAATGAAGCCAGAGGCCAATGGCCCCAGGGTACTTGAGTTCTGGATTTCAAGAAACAATCATTCAAGGCTGGTCAGATGATAAAGGACACTCTCCTTACACAATCTATGGGAAGTGAGGTGGCCCTTCCAGTTCTTACAGCCATAACCCCAGAGTCTTCTTGGTGCTGATTCAAAAGCAGGTTCCTCTCCATATCACAAAGCCCAGGCCATGGCTTAGATTACAGGCAGTGCATTCCAACCCCAAGCCAGGGTGCTGGCTCTCTACTATGGTCCTGCTCTGCCCATTCTCATCAGAGCAGCCCCCAGGTGTTCTGCCTCTTGGCCCCAAAACAGCTAGCTAGAGCACTGAGTGTTCACATGTTTTTTATTCACACCCAGCAGGAAAGAAAAAAAACAGGAAAAAGGAAAGGAAAGAACAGTCTCTCCCAACATGGAATGCATGGGTGGACAGCCAGATGCCTGCTCCTAAACAGTCACCATGCCAGGGAAGGACCCAGATGGGACATACTTCTCCTGCTTGGGTCCCTGCTCTGGAGCTGGAGACCATGTGGGTGCCTAGAAGTGAGGGAGTAGGTGTCAGGTGAGCAGTCAGGAGCTCCTGCTCTGCAGTCCTACATGGTAGTTACCATGTTGTTCAGTAACAGCACTTTGGTTCATGAAAACAAGGGAGGCTTAGAGATACAGTAGTAACAAGTGTGACTGTGTTTACTCAGCTGGTACCTGGCAAGGTCTGGACTGACCCTAAGCAAGTTCCATGGGGAAAGCCCACGCCCAAACCCCACCATCCCACTGCTCCCCTTTGGTCAGAATGTCCTGGGGCTGTGCTTCCAGTATTCCTCTTTATAAATACCAGTATGGTAGTGCACACCTGTAACCCCAGCACTGGGGAGGCTGAAGAAAAAAGATCTCACATTTGAGTCCAGCCTGTTGCAAAAGCCCTGTGTTCTTTCCCAGTAACACACACACACACACACACACACACACACACACACACACACACACCCCTTATTATCTATGCCATAATGAAATGACATTTTAAAAATAGTGATATGGACAAGCAAAGAAATACAAGGCAAGGGTTGTAAGCAATTAATTCAGCTGTTACTGCCTTCACTCCTCTATTTTTATGCCTCCATACTTGATGATTTTAAATAACCATTGTAAGGGATAATCTCCAGGATAAATTCCAGTGTGTCTCACATACAGGTACAAAATTAGCACATGGTGAAGATTTTATATAACTCATGGAAGGAAGAAAGGAGATGATAGGACTTGTTGAAAGAAGTCAAAGAAGGAGAACTTCACGTGCTCACTCCTGTTTAAACTGGGTATACTGACAGTATCGGGGGGTCTTTGTAATCTCCTTACATTCCTGAAGTAAGCCCCCAAAATAATGCTATGTCCCTAGAGGAACTTGGTGCTACCACCCCACCCTTGTGGGGGGCGTTTTTTGTTGTTGTTGTTTTGTCTTTTTGAGATTGGGTTTCTCTATGTACTTCAGGCTGGCCTTGAACTCACTTTGCAGCCAAGGCTGGCCTCGAACTCACAGCTATCCTCCTACCTCAACCTCTTGAGTGCTTGGACTACAGGTGTGAGCCACCTGGCTTCCACCCTTGGGTTTTTATCAGGTTAAAAATATCCTTAGTTATTGTGGGCTGATCAGTCTGCAGTCTCTTGAATGATTATACAATGAAGGCTAAATAAAAAGAGGCAAATGGAATATTTTCAGGGCTCCAGAAGAATCAAAGCCCTCTCACAGAATTCGAGATTCTCTTAGGGCTAAGACCAAGACTTTCACTGGGTGGCCAGTATTTATTTGGTTATCAGAAGAAAGGAGGGGAGTACTCAAGAAGAGCAAAATCACTCAAGGACTTCTCCAAGTAAGGTATTAAATTAATCCTTAATAAGGATTAAATGAATCTACCCAGGAGTGAGATGCATGAGGCTAGAGTCTTTATCTGGTTGAGATTGGATCTAGGTGTCTTTGGTTGTGATCTTGTCTTATCCTTTGAGACTTTCTGGCTTCATCCACCACTATAGACCTTAGTAGGGATTAGTGACTCACAGAGGTTCACTTACTATGAGTCCACTGCCCATCTCCAGACAAGGAGCCTAGGCCTTGGACAAACTCACAAGTAAACATGGAAAAGTCAGTTGGTTAATTTAAGTCCTGCTTAGGGCTGCTTCATAGCAGTCTTCATCAGGTTTTCCTGGGTTTGTCTCTGTCTCCAATGTAGAAAGAGGAAGAGGAATGAGAAGACAGTGCCAAGCAGGAGTATAGTTTATTTGCAGAAGGAAGAGAGGAAAAGCTACAAAACCACTCAGGAGATGGGGGGCCCAGAGCTTGGTGACCACTGAGGAAAGCCAGATATTCTCTATTTATGGGGTTGAGGTGGTAGTCCCTCCCTCTGGGGGAAGCCCCACCCAATTGGTTGGTCTATGGCATTGCTATGGGTTTGGGTTCAGCTTGGTCTCAACACTGCAACAATTAGGATGGACAGTATTACAAAATCCAGATAAAAGATTGCCTATAAGTTACATAGGACATTGCAGAGGTTCTTTTAAGTTCTAAAGGGTCTGTGTCCTTTTCCTAATCTTACGGTGACAGTCCTATCTATATCTGCAGTTCTTATGTCTCTAACAAAAAACCAAAACCTTCAGTTCTGGTCCTGGCAGTGAAAAACCCCTGATGGAACACTCCTGACAACACCTCAACCTTCTCCCTCCTGAGTCCTTTTTTGGGCCTCAGACCTAATCCAACCCATAAAGGCATCAGATGGAACAGTCCATGTGGAAATGGCCCAGCCTCAGGGAATAGCAAGGCTGAGCACAACCCCAGTCCCTGGAATGCTGCACAGAGGTCTGCTGCCTGTGCCAGCAATCCACACCTTCCCACCTGAATAGGAAGGACAGTTGCACCCTAGAAAGCCTTCATGGCCTGGAGCAGGTTCACAGGGATGGAGTCATCCCAGCCATCTGTGAATCTGCTGTTCTGAACTATCACCCAGCACATGACAACCCTCAGTAAACACCAACCACCCACCACCAATGACCATGCCCAGGGAGAACCCTGGACCTGCACAGGCTAGGCTTCCTATGTGTCTCCCAAGGTCCCTGGGGCTGCAGGACAAGGGTGGCCTAGAAAAGCAGATGAAGGCTCCATCCTGCTTGAGGAAACACAGAGGCTGCCCTGTTGGGGCAGGGGCACAGCATCTGGGAAGGGTGTGATGCAGGAGGGCACCAGGAGCTTGAGCCTCAGAGACTCAGGTGTGGATGGTGAAGACTATGCTGGCCTTAGGCAGTGGAAATGATGCATTTGCTGAGGAGCTGTTAGGCTTGAGACCTAAAGACCTCATGGTTGAGATATCTACGAAGTAACTCTTAGATACAAAGGCTTGAAAAGTGTTTATTAATATAGGGTGGAAAAAAGCAATGTACAGTTGTCACTTTATCCACAGGGAAAAGTGCTAAGACCTCCACTGGACCAATGAGACAGAAAATAGCACCAAACCCTTTCTAGCCTGTTTGTTCCTAGACTGTTCTTATGGTTAGACCTAGATGACCCCCAAAGCTGCTTGTTCTGGGAAAGTGAGTGAATCCTAGGGTGAGGGGCAATAGTGACCAGTAGATCTAACCACAACCCTAACCTTAACCCCAACCCCAACCCTAACAGTAATTCCAACTTTAAGCCACTGAGGAATTCATAGATGACTTGCTTTTAGGAACTGGGGGGCCCAATCAAAAGACCTGGTTACTGGGAATGTGACCTGAAAGCATGAATCTCCCTCCAGAACTCCTCCTTCTCCCTCTCTGCTTCCTGGTCACCATGGTGTGGGCAGCTTTCCTCTGCCAGCCCCTTGCACTATCCTCTTCCTGCCTTGAGGCTGCCTGATGATGGACTGAACCTCCCAAATCCTCTCCTCCTTTATGTTGTGGGTGTCAAGTATTCCATCTCAGACATGGAAAGTAACTAAGATACATACAGATCTATGATAAAATTTAACTTATAAATTAGGCACAGTAGGAGATTAAAGAATAATAAAATAGAATAATTATAAAAATACATTATAATAAGAGATATACAATCCTCCTCCTGTTCTTTCTTCCCCATCTTCTCTATTTCTGGAATTTTCCATGTAATGTTTTTGGAATGTTGCTGATCAAGGTTAACTAAACCAAAGGAAGTGAAACTGTACATAAACAGGGACAAATGTCACATGTACTCCCTGTAAAAGTCACTCTCCTCAGAGAACTCTGACACAAAACCACACTCATCAGCAGGTAAGGAAGAGATAACAGAGTCTTAGGTAGCACAATGTATTCGGCAAAGAAAACATCACACCCTGTCAACTGCTGGAGGCTGTGTGTGTGTGTGTGTGTGTGTGAGAGAGAGAGTGTGCGCCTATGTATGTCTGTGTGTGTGTGTGTGCCTGTGCATGTCTGTGTACATGCCTATGTGTCTATGTGCATGTGTGTGTGTTAGTGATTTTCTCTCATTTCTGGAACAAAATACCTGATGCCTAGAATTAAGAAAAGAAAGGTTTACTTAGCTTATAGTTTGTGAAGGTTTCACTCCATAATCAACTGGTTCCAAGGTAGGGGCCTGTGGCAGAGGAGCAACAGTTCATGGTGGCAGAAGATAGCAAAAACAAGATCAAAAAGGGAGAAGAGACAAGATTCTTTCTGTCACTTATATTGTATGCAACCTACTCACACTAGGGTGGGTGTAGCACTCATATCCATAGTCCCAGTATTGGACAATGAATCAGTCACAAACTCTAGAAGCCCACCCCCATGACCACATGAGGCTTTGAGGGGGACATATAGATATAAACCATAAAATTCCATCCCTGGCCCCCCAACAACTCATGCACATCCCTTTAGAAAAGGTATTTTAGTCCATCTCTAAGAGTTGCCAAAGTCCTAACAGTTTCAGCATCGCTGAAAAGTCCAAGTCCCAAGTCTCCTCTGAGACCTAAGGCAAACTTCAAGCTATGATCCCCTGTACAAATGAAAAGTTAAACACTTCCAATATTCAATGGCACAAGATAAACATTACCATTCCAAAAGGTACAAACAGGGGGATGCAAAGGAATGGGACAGAGCAAGTTCAAAACCCAGCAGGGCAATCTGTGTGAGCTTCAAAGGGCTTGCATGGCTCTGTCCCTATAGCACTTCTGGTGGTTGTAGCTCCCATGGCTTTTGTCTTAGACCTGCTTTACTCCCTCCTTGAAGCTTTCCTTGGACAATCTACATTCCTGGTTTCTTCAAACTTCTGGGTTCTCCACTGCATCTTTGACTTTGTACTCATAGCTTCACACATTGCCCTCTCAGAGGCACACTACCTGGCCTCTTAGCCCTTCTGAAATCTAGGCAGAAGCCTTCTTAATCTCAGAACTTTTTCATTCTGCATATGCCTAAAACTAGTGCCATGTGGATAAAACCAAGATCTGCTACCAGCTGGACTGGTAGCCAGGCTTTCTTCTCTCTTGGTTGTAGGAGTTGTGAGCCTGGGTTGCTAGGCACTCTGCATCCAATTCTGAGGAACAAATTTTCTGTGCTGCCCCCATTCTGGAACAGGGGGCCCTGTGGCTTTCTCCTCAAGGCAAAGTCTTTCTTTCACCTTTTCAGCTTTGAGGTTGCAAAAGGTGGAGACTTGCTGCTTCTTGTGATCAGACCATCTTTTCTATTCTCCTGTTCTTTCTCAGCAATCAAGATCTCCTCAGCTCTATCTTTGTAGTCCTCAGCTTTACTGGAGCTTCCTTTCCAGTCAAACTCAAAACAATTTAAATCATCCTGTTGGGCTCTGTGTTCTTGGTTTGAAACATACATCTGGCTAAAGGCCCCCAACAATAGCCACCACTTCAACATTTGACTGCCTTGAAATTTCTTCTGCCAGATTAATTGGTCTGTAGTGCTTAATCTGAGCCTCAGGCAAAGTCTCTAGATATAAACAAAATGCAGACAAACTTTTTGCCAAGCCGTAATACACATCATCTAGAGTCCAACAACCAATGCAGTCCTTCTCAGCAGAAATCTCCCAAGCCTGGTCTGTAACAGCAGGATTTCTATCAGCCTTTTGGTCTTCTGAGCTCTGACCAGAATCTCCAAAACAGAATAGCCTAAGGTGTTCCAGTGCTACTCTTTAAGGAGGCTTCTCTGAATCTTCCCAAACTCTTCCCACAAGCCATTCCCAAAAGATCTTGGCCCAAATGGTCACATATAGTCACAGCAATGATCCCATTTCTCGAGGACCAAATTCTGGCTTGGTCACTTTTTCCTCATTGCTGGGACAAAATACCTGAAGACCAGAATTAAGGAAAGAAAGGCTTATTTAGCTCATAGTTTATGGAAGCTTCAATCCATAATCAACTGGCTCCAAGGTGTGGTGGTGCAGTAGAGGAGCAACTGTTCATGGTGACAGAAGACAGCAAATGTAACAAGAGCAAAACAGAAGGAGAGACAGGAGTCTTTCTGTCCCTTATATTGTACACAAGCTACCCCCTCTAAGGTAGTGTAGCACTCATACCCATAATCCCAGCATTGGACCATGAATCAATCACAAACTCTAGAAGCCCACCCCATGACCACATGAAGCTTTGGGGGGACATTTAGGCACAAACCATGACGTGTGTATGCCTGCCTGTGTGTACCTGAGTATGCTTTTGTGTGCCTGTGTGTTTGTGAGTGTCTGCCTGTGCATTTTTCTGTGTCTGTGTGTATCTGTGTGCCAGTGTGCTTGTATGTGTCTGTATATCTGCCTGTATGAGCCTCTGTGTCTGTGTGTGTCCAACACTGGTGGCTGTTGGGTCGGGATAGGGGGAGGGTGAAGTGAGCAGTGTTCTCAAAACAAACTGTGGCTTCCCAGCCCTCAGTAATTCAGATTAAATCGTTTTTTTCTTCATCATTTTAATGCAATATTTCAAAAATCAAAATTAATGTAAAAATTCATAATAAAAATAGGAACATTTTAAATAAAGACAGGATCAGTTATGTGCTGAGCTATATTGAGGCTCAGGGCAAGGGAATAATCAGTAATACTGATCCTTTCTTTGTTTAAAGTTCTGACATCTGTCTATCTATCTGTCATGGGTTTTTGTTTAAAATCCACTTTTACTTTTTTAAAATATCACAATTAAATATTGTTTATTCTGACTATTGTGGTTTTATGTCATTTCCTGAGATACTGTGGCTAGTGCAGGTGCTTAATCTCAGCCCTGTGTATGTAGATGAGGGTGTGCACATGTGTGTGCATGTGCATGAGTGTGTGCGTGTGTGTGTGTGTGTGTGCAAAGACTTGGAGAACAGATAGAGAGACAGAACAAACACACCAGGTATGACTTTAGAAAAACACGTACTATGAAACAAAACCATAGCAGGTGCTATCGTTATTTCTCAACTTTTAATCTGACTTGATGCTATTCTTCACTGCTACCCAAGATACACTGACAGTGCACAAGATCTGATCTTCAACATCAGGAGCCTGGCACCATTTTTATATAGCACAGTACACAGTACACAGTAACCTCCCTCTGTCACTCATACCATTCTCCAACTTGTACCATGTGACCCCAGAGAGGACCCACATTTCCCCTGCTCGAGTGGTGACTCTTTCGTGGCCCTTATCATCACAGGTCACACAGACACTGGGAGCAGAGGATAGGGCTGCCCAGGAGCCATCACAACAGGAATGTCTGCCCATGTCAGATGCTCTTTCCTGGACTTAGGACATAATTCATTCAGCAGCAGGCATGAGAGGTCACTCAGATGATGAGTGAGACCATGTAAAAATGAGTTCAATATAAATATGTTCCCAAGACTGCAAGGCCAGTCCTAGTCACTGTGAGAGGCTCTAGAGGGGAAAGGATGGCACTGCTGTGGGAACAGGGAGCCCTCAGGCAGGTCAGTGCCGGCAGAAGGGGGCAAGAAGACACAGAGTTTGGGCTTACTACGCAGCTCATAGCTCAGGCTGAGTTGCCCCCTGCCCAGAATGAGGTGATTACTGTGTTTCCACTTGGCCACCCTTGCCTAGCATGACCTCAGAGGTGGTCCAGACAACACCTCTGCCTAGACAACCCAGTGTCACCGTCAGTCAGATCTCACTAGCACAAGCCCCCATGGCAAAGCTGCCATCCCTGCTCTAAACTCCATCATTCTGATGTAGGATGCAGGAAACCCAAACAAAAGCAGCCTTTTGACTGGCTAAAACCACCTGACTTGTCCCCCAGGTTTTGAAGGTCTGTCCAAGTGAAATCTGGGCTTCCAAGATTTGGGGCTGCTGAGTTTTAAGACAGCTGGACATAAGGTGGCTCATATGCCACCTGAGTCAACTATCAACACTGTGATCTTCAACCAGACAACCAAGATGGCTTCTGAAAACTCCTCAGAGTGGTTTCTACCCTGTGCTGCTGAGGGATGCTACAAGGGAAGAGGGGAGCAGCCTGTCAGGCTGCCAACAACAAACTCACCTCGGGTCCATCTTCTTAGACACAGTTACCCCTCCTTCAGAATGTGAAAATGCCTAAACAGATTTGATTTTGCTTTAAATGTCACCACATTTCATTTTAAGGCCTTAACTTCTTAGGTCTGCATGACCAGTTTTATAAAGGTCAGGCATGTAGAAGGGAGGCATAACAGCCCCTTTCACTGTGAAGGAAACAACCAGGGATTTCCAGGAGAAAGAAAAGAAAAGACAACCCAGTGTCTGAAATTAACTGGACTGCTGCCTGTTGGCATAGCTCTTCCTGGACAAGACTTCTGAGTGCTTTCTCTTATTCCATATGAAATGACTCAACAGCCCTTTCTTCAAAATATTTAGATGCTCACTATACCTAGGGTTAAACTTTTCCCTGCTAGGATTTTCATGAGCAAGGTTTTCTCTAGAATCTTTAGGAGCTGTGTGAGATAAATGCACAACCCTCCCAAGTTAATACCTGCTGTCCTTCAGGACTGAGTGCAGGGTGTTCCACAAGGTCTTTACTATGTGTTCACAGAGCAGTTCCTTTTCTCAAGAGTATTTCTTTCGTGTTGCCATTATCTGTCATCTGGTTATCTGATTAACACCAGCCTCTCCCTTGGGCTGTAACTCCCTGACTCCTGGAAATGGATCCATCTGATCATCCCTTGCATTAGTGTGCTAGGGATGCTCTAACAAAGCACCAGAAACTGCCAGGGGGTGGGGGTGAGGGGTTGGAGAACAGATATCCATTGTCTCAGCATTCTGGAGGTGAGGTGTCCAAAATCAGGGTGTCCATGCGTCCAGTCCTTCCTGAGGTCTCTAAGGGAGGATCTGCTCTGGGCCTCACTCCTGAGCTTGCAGATAGTTGTCTCCATGCTCAAAGGGTCTCCTCCCTGTGTCTCCATGTCTCCTGCCCCTGTGTCTCCCTGTCCACATTTCCTTTACAAGGAGAGCACTCATATGCCCTAATGGTCTCCCTCTAGCATGGTTCCCTTTTCAGGACCTCATCTCCATATCACATTCTGAGGCTCAGGATGCCATCATGTAGATTATCTGGAGTACACAATCCACCCATCACACCACTGCACCCTGGCATTCCGCACAGTGGTAGGTGCTGAGCAGAGGTGCAGGAAGTGTGTGTAGGATGAATGAATGAGGTGTTCACGCCTCAGCTCAGGGCATCAAGAAACCCTGGCAGATCTACACCTCTTCCACTGTCCATTTTGCCTGAATGAGAAGGTTGGAGAAAGAGGACAGAAGCCAGTCACAGGAGCAAGACATCTGGCACTACCTCTGTTCCATGCTTCCCTCAGCATTTCATTATCTCTCAGTGACAAAGCAAGATGTGTTGAGATGCATCTGAGAAACAAGAACAGAAAGTTCTACCTCGCTTGTTGCTCTGAGGGAATTCAGCTGCTCTATGCAGAAGCCCCCATGGCAAGGGCTGGGACAGGTTGTATTTAAAGCCACTAGAAGCCAGGGGTCCTCAGGTCAGCAGCCCACAAGAATCTGAAAACTACCACCCACCACCACATGAGTGACTGGGAAGTGGCCCTGCCCCACGCAAACTCAAAGACCACAGTTCCAGCTGACAACTGATTGCATCTTGTGGGGACACCTCAGCTAAGGGTACCTGGATTCCTGACCTGCAGACACTGAGGTTAAAAACTGTCACTGTGGCTCATTTGTTATGCAACCATAGGCAACTAATACATTGGCAACTGTGGTTCTGTTCTTTAGAAAACACCAAAATCACCTGAGCTGGAATTCTAAAACATAATTTTTTTTCACAATTTGTCTGGATAGCAATTAGCTTAGGAAAGTAAGACACTGAAATAGAAGGTATTTTCCTGCAACATTAGTGGTGTAAAACCACATCCTTGCTCACCCCTTACCCCAAGAAGGCACCAACCATTCCACTTGTCCATGATGTAATCACTTTCTGGTTTATCCACTCTACTGTTACTCTACTGTTACTCAAGTTACTGTTACTCAAAGGGTCTGTTAGCTTAGGTTTCAAGTTACTCTACTGTTAGCTTAGGGTTCAAAGCTCTGTCCTGTTTCCATGCTTAGGATCTAGACCTTATAGATCTAGACCCCTGTCAGCTCACAAATTATTCTACCTCTGTTTAGCAGCCAATCTTTAATAGGTTGATCCATGTAACATGACCCATATTCAGTCCTTCATGACATCCACACTTCTCTGAAGCTGCTGGCCACCCTGTGTTGTTGTTCTTTCTCATGTGACCCCCTCTTTTCTAGGCTCTGGCAACTTTAACATGAGAAACCATGATTCATTTGGCTCTGAATCCCTGGTACCTGGCCCAATGTCTGCCACCTTGCTATCATCAATAAATATTTTTAAAACTGAACTGTTGATTTGTTTACACTGTTGCAATGCAAATAATATATGTACCACCTAAAAACATCTCAACCAACCTTAAAGATTATGATAGAATTGCAACAGGAAGGTATAGCTAAAGAAGAGACAAGAGAAAAAGAAACTAGTAGAAAAAAAAAACACAAAATTCACAGTGAAGTGTTCAGCAGAGGCACTTGCAAACCCTAACAAGCTCCTTAAAATGTGTGAAAGCATAGACCTCAGCCCTGGAAAGTTTTCATTAACAGAGAGAAGGTACACTCTCTGTTTCCAAGTAAACCAGTGACACAAGAAAGAACCAAACCCAAGAACACCAGAGTGGTTAAGTTCAGTAGTGTAACTCTCTTGGCTTGGGAGTCACCTAGAGAAGCACTAAAGCCACTTCTGGATGTGTCTGCGTGGGTCATGAAGGCATGAACTTGGTCCCTGTCCCCTGGCACTGCTCCCTTTCTCTGCTTCCATGAACTAGGAATCTTTGCTGTACCATGTCCTTCCACCATGATATCTCTGCCTTGGAACCAGCTGACTAGGCACTGACTCTCCTGAAACCATAAGCCATATATAACCTCTCCTATTTAAATTGTGAGCATCAGGTATTGTGTTCCAGCAACAGGAAACTGACAATTATAGTCATCTATCTAAACAGTGGCACCTGATTAGGAGCCTCAGGCTGCACCTATAGGAAGACTGCAGACACCATAGTCACAGGAAGTGACAGCTCGATGCTCTCATTGTCCCGAAGCTTTCCAGCAGACAAGATGTGGAGGTGACAGACAGAGCTACTGATAATTTTGACCCTGGGTAGGCCTAAGCTAATATATATGTTTCTCTTAAGAGTTTTGAACCAAAAACATTTTAAGTAATAGAATAATTCTTGAATTTAAAAAAGCTTACAAAATAAAGATATTTTTAAAATGGGCTGGGAATGTAGTTCAGGAGTATTGTGCTTGCCTAACATGTTCAAGGCCTTGGGTATAATACCCAGCACCCCAAAAATTAATAAATGAAAAAAGGAAATATTTCTTACAGCTATACTATGTATATAATATATATATATATATTATATACATAGTATATATATACACACACACACACACACAGAGAGGCAGAGAAAGAGGGTAAACTGTTATTACAAAAGACTCAAAAGTTTAAATAATTGTTTCTAAAATAAAGTTAAGTTACTATAAAGTAGGCTAAGGTTTATTTATTATTGAAGAGAATGCAGTATTTTGTGAGTGTCCTGTGAGTGGACAGCGTTTATAAATACAGAACAGGGAGCAGTAACACCATTGGCCCCTCACATTCACTCCCTGGTTCACCCAGAGCAACTTCAGTCTGGTGAGTGACCATGAACTTGTACCTTTTGTCGTCTTTTATACTACAGGTCTGTGGACCCGTCTTGACACCCAGAGGTGCTCAGATTCACACCAGGGTGCTGGACTCACCCACAGTAACATGTGGAACAGGTTTGTAGCCTCACGTGTAGCCTAAATGTGCTGTTAACTGTACTGTATATGACTATGTATGTACACTCTGTGATGTTCACATAGCTAAGTCATCTAATGACAGATTTCTCTAACATATCCCTGTCATTTAAGCAACATGATTATGTATCTAAGATAGTTAAGGTAAATTTACTCAAGGATGTAAATTCAAAGCTAGCAGAGAAGTGGCTGACAACGTGTGTCCTGGATTCGGTCAGGTACAGGCTGAAGTCCCAGAATCTGAGGAACATGATTGCACTTAGTTATCTGTTGCTGTGTCACAGGTCACCAAAAATTTAGTTCCTTAAAACGATGTGCATTCATTATCTCACAGTGCCAGTGAACCGGGAATCTGGACCTGATATCGCCGGGTCCTCTGTTCCAGGTGCCTAGTGGGGCTGTGGCTCCTGGGAATGCTCCCCAGGAAGGAGCCACTTGCAAGCTCTTTCAGTGGCTGTTGGCAGGACTTGGTTCTTTGGAGCTGCTGACTGAGGGCCTGTTTTCCGCTGGTGTGTGACTGATGTCTGTCCTCAGTTCTTTGCAATGTGGTGATCGAAACATAGCCACTTATACTATCAAATCCAGCAAAGAAAGTCTCCAATAAGATGGACATGAACAGTTTCCTGGGATATAACCATGAGATTGATGCCCTGTCATCTGTATCAAATTCTATGGGCTATAAGCAAGTCACCAAAGAAGCCCACACTCAGGCCACGAGCCTGTACAAACCTTCACCTTGGTCTCTGTTGCAGGAAGAACCCATCATTACAGGCCTTGGGCAATTGGTCTCTGAGGCCTGTCTTACAGCCCCGCCTGTGACCTTCACAGAGGGATGGTGCTACAAGCACAGTGTTCAAGAGCATCTGCCTCAGGGATATTGGCTTGGAGCCAGCCCTTCACCTCAGGGTTCCATCATTGTGTCCCTAAAAATTTCTGCTTCTCCTGAGGCAAAGTGAAGTCCAGAGCTTGCTGAGGCCACACCTTCTGAGTGTAACCTCCAGGAGCTATCAACCAATTCAAGGCTCAACCCACACAATAAAGCTGTCTTTATGGCCTACAGATCCAGGTTCTGCTTTTACCTTTCAGTCTCAACATTGTATTCAAATTTGTTTATTCTTTATACTTGTTTTTAAAATTATTTTTAAATTATCATACATATTGTTATAAGGAATGTCAGCTTTTATTGGTAATAGGTATAGGTTAATTTACTAATGTTGCTTTTGCTTACACTTTATTGAACTTCTAGTTCTTCAGGCAAGCATTATATTTGCAAACTTTTTCAATTGTAACAGTAGTTCATATTTATTTTTGAAAATATGGTAAGCATAGGAAATAAAGGAAAAATTTCACTCTTACTAGGTAGAAATAAACCAAAATGAATGTTATTCTAATTCTTTCCCCATATCTATATTTGCCAACATTATTTAGTTAATTCTCATTTTATTCCTGGCTCATTTTACCACTGAACACTATGTTGGGAAGCCGTTCCTCTCTGTGTTACTGAACATTTTTTCAAAATGAGGTGTCTGCAGGATAGCTATGCCAGAATCTACTGGACTACTCACTTCTACTGGACACTGAATTTCAGTTTTTCATTTTTAGAATAGTGTGATGAAAATATCTCTATGATATATCTTCATTTGTATCACCAATTACATCCTCAGGATAAATTGTTAAAAGAAGCTGTAGGGCTATCAACCAGCCCAGTGGACCAGTGTTCCTTTGGAAAACCAGGGATGTCTGGTGCCAACTATTCTTGGCCAAGGGAGTTGACAGGAGGTGGGGAGTTGGCCTCAGACTGGACACTCATGCAAAACCATTTTCTTCTATACTCCAGGACCATCTTTTTCTATACCCTAAGACTGTTTTGCTTATATACTTTGGGATTCTGTTTCTCTGACAACTCTTATGAGGACAAAAGGCAACAAGGTCACATTTCCTTCCTAAAAAGTCAGAAATGACAGCAATCACTCATTCTTAAGCCATCCACAGAAACCCTGCTATGCAAAGACTCCAACTCCAATATCCATGAACACCAGAACCATTGGTGTCCACACTCCAGGCTGGTTCCCATGCCAACTCCCCCATGTCTCACTCTGCTGAACATGTGAACGCACACACACATGTATGCATTAAGTGCCTGCCACTTCCATCATGCATACCCTTAGCCTAAAAGGAATTTATTGTTTGGTTTATATGAAATTCAGTTCATTTTTCATTCTTATTTCCTCTGCTTTTAACATTATCACAATGACATGGAAAATGAGCATTAAAAAATCCCATCCACATTTCAAAATTTTACAGGAAACATTTTGATTTTCTTTAGATTTCAAAGACTACAGAAATAAACCTCTCTTCCCTCTTATTAAGGAGGAAAAAAGAATACATTTTGGTGCAGTAGGAGTTCAGAGAAACAAAAAATAAAGTAGATGCTATGGCTTGTATCTATATGTCATCCCTTTGCCTCACACATTCGTAGGTAGGGAGTTTCAAAGATGGCTGCATTAGGCTATGTACAGAAGACCCATCTAGAACTTGTCTCAGTCCAGAAAAATCCACATTTGTAATCCTATGGAAAAGTTATTGGAGGGACTGGGGATTTAACTCAGTGGCACAGCACCTGCCTGGCAAGTGCAAGGTCATGAGTCCCATTCCCAGTACCAGAAAAAAACCAAAAAAACAACAACAAAAAAGAAGTTATTGGAATTCTAATAAGTTAATTCCATTTACCACTTCTGTGCAACCCATGGTGAGAATAAAGACAATAAGGCATATATGTAGTTGTGTAGAGCCAAGGGAGTCCTAAGTCCAGCTACCATGATGGCTAATTGGAACAAAGGCCTTGACCCAGGGCCAAACTTGGGTTATATTAATTTGTGAAGAGGGGAGTGGCTCAGGGGTAACTGACTCTGAGAATGGTGGAAAGTATGTGAGTACCGTGAGCTAGGTAGGAGGCCAAATAGGAGGCCTGAAATCACCTGTGCATTATGCAGAGAGAGAGAGATGCAGAAAGTGTAACTGTATAACACAATTTGGGGACAATTCTAATGTTTTGGGTTTGGTGCTTCAGCTTTGATGTGTAATTTTTTATGCCCTGAGTTGTTACCACCTCTTTCTGAAAGCTCAATGCCAGCTAACAGTATGGCTCTCTGGGCCTGGCTCACACATACTTATTGGGAGCTACAAGGCAGGGAAATACTGACCTATTGCCTTATGTCAAAGACTACACATCAGGACCTCCGCTAGACCCACTTGTAGTGCTTAAGCCAAAATGAAGATAATTATTCTTCTTTCAAGGAGAATCATCCAGGTGGTCCTCCACAGCTGTGAATGTGGATTAAGGGTGTGATTCTGAAATAAGGGTGTATATAATAGAAGCCCCACGTGGGTATGGATGGCACCAAGCAATAGGATTACAGCCTGTATGGAATGTAATAGAAAAGAAGGAAGGCAGGATTGTTACTGCTACTTGCTGCCTTCTGCCTGCCCTGCAACACCATGGACTGTTATTCCTGTGATGCCTCTCTGCCATGCTGCCCTGCTTTGAAACCATCTGACTATGGACTGAAACCTCTACAAAATGTGATTTGAAATAAGCCTTTTCTCCTTTAACTTCGAGTGTTGGGTAGTTGTCTCAACAACAAAAAAAGTAACTAAGAGAGCAGGTAAACAGCCATACACACATGCATGTCCTACCTTGTTCCCAACAGTATCCATCATGGAGGAGACACTAACCTACCAAGTCTGTGACCACATCAGCTCATTTTACTACTGCCAGAAAGGGAATCCAAGGCCACTTTTGGATTTGAGTTTTTGGGACCTCAATTCAACTTTTCACCAAGATTTGGGCAGGATTTAAAGAAGTGAAAAAGTAAGCAACTAAGTTGAGATTTATGGCTCAAAGTTGGTTTTATCTTTTGTTCCAGGATTTGCTGCAGCACAGATCAACTTCTTCTCATCTTATCATCCTAGATTTCCCACTACAGAACACATTTTCTATGCCAGGGAAGAAAATGTGCATATGCTTTTATTTTCTTCGTATCATGACATGAGCAGTTGGACCCCTAGGGCATGAGCCTCTAACAGCCAACAAAATGGGGCAAAGCTATGGGATAGAAAGAATTGTGTGTCAGCAGCAGAAGGGTTGCCCAAAGCCTAGTTTGTCCCTCAGATATTACTTCAGCCATTAATTGGTGGCACTTGTGGTTGCAGGATGGACTCCTCCTGCCAAGAAATGAACAGCAAACTGCAAGCCAAACTGTGACCTGCCATCTCTGCAAGACTCTTTTGTGGACAGAGCTGGGCCCCAAAGACAGGATCCAGAATTGGCCTGAGAACTCAGAGCAGCCCTTCCTGGGATAGTGAAAAGACCTCCTGCTCACCACCATGGGCTTCTTCACTTTGTCATTCAGAGTGGCTGTTGGCATTGGGATCAGTATGAATTAATGCAAGCACAGCAATAATCATCCTCATCTACTATCTCAGGCCTCAAGGGCCCAACCAGCACTGCAACTTGAGCTTGCAGAAGAAATGGTGGGGGAAGGTCTGGCTCTGATCTTCTGGAAATACTGGGTAAATTTTTTCTGGCTGGGATTGATGTTTCAGTCACTTGGATACCTGGAGGGGGATTAGGCCTCTGGACCAGATTATTTTGCATCATTGATGGCAGGTTTCCAAACAGCAGCAAGAAGCAGTTTGTTGTGCAGATCATCTCAGCAAGAGAGTTTTTGCCAAAATAGTTTTGTCCAAGGAGATCACAGCATATATAGCCTGTTGGACTTCATTGCTAAGAGAGCTACTTCCATCCATAAGCAGGGTGTACTCAGCATCTGTCAGGGGTTCTATTTTAAGAACAATTCATCCCCATACAGCATGTGGCACCTGGGCAGTTAGTTGTCATCCAAAGGTGAGCTTGTCATCTTTCTTGATCAGGATGATAGTGGCTGTTAGAACATGGAGGCAAAAGGGGGAGGCAGCCCTTAGTGTTCAGATCTAAATATTTGCACAAGTAGTCCACTGGACACTTCCGGAGGCTGACAGTCTGAGTAAGCTCTATTATTTTTGTGAATTCAAGGTTCTAGATTTTACAGAAGCCAGCAGCTCCAAGAAATTTGTGGGTTTTTTTTTTTCTTGTAGCCAGTTTCTACCAGATATTGCAGCAGGGCTTTTGTACCTTTAACTTATAAAAACAGAGAGTTCTGTTCCATTGTCTACCAGGAAAGTCACAGGTTTGCCACTGACTTTTGCAATTACCTTAGGCTCTGAGGGGCCCAGTTTGATAAAGCTCAGTCTGTCCTATCTATTCAAGCCTGACAAGGCACACACAACTCATTTGTCAGGGATAACAGTCCAATATTTCCTCAGTCAAAATGTGGAACTTGGAAGAAATTGTTGACAGTCATCTCAGGTGCATGTTAGAAGACTCCATCTGACCAGGATAGGCATGTAAGCAGAAGACTGTGGAGGGAGGGCCTGTGTAGCTAGATGCAGACAATGGTTAGCTGGAACCAGTTCAATTGGCTAGAAGTAGATGAGTTTGGAGTGGGGAGAGAAGCTAAAGGTGTTGGCAGCAAATGTGGCAGCCAACAAGGATGCTCAGGAAGAATGGGCCTGTTTTTTCTGTTTTTTCTTTGATATGCAGGAAATAGTTTCATTTTTGACTCTGTAAAAGCCCTTTTTCCTGAAGTTAGGGCCAGTGGGTTTTGACTAATTAGTTTCCATCTCTGCCATCCTATGTGTGTGCTGTGTGCCCTTAAACAATGGTTCAAAATACAAAGAAAGGGTGGGTGCCCCTCAGAGAGACCATTCAGATGCCTGCCTAGTTGTGCCCCTCTCTGGGACTTTGGCATGACTTACCTAAGGAGGGTTGGAGGCCTTTGTTATGTGATATGCAGATTGCCATAGAATTGCAGGTGAGTGCCCAATCAGCCACTGTGACCAATGCTTCCCAGTCTTGGTGCAGAGATGGATCAGCCTATTGCTTATGCTGCCCATTCCATTCACTTATACATTTATTCAGTGGTTACTCAGAGGTTAAACATTCCAAACCCCCTTCCCTTGAGGTTAGCCTTAACTAACAAGAGTTGATCGAGCTCTTGTTCTGCTGGAACTGAGCAAGGCTTATAGAGAGACTAACTGAAGTGTGTCTTACTGGAATCAGGCAAGCAGGCAGACAGAAAGATAGACAGATTGCATCTTCCTCCCTTTGGGGTCAGATGTGAGCTGCTTAAGTGGGGAGCCAAGAATCCTCCTCTAGACCTTTGAGGGGACTCAAGAAATCATGGGAGGTGTCTTCCCATCAGGACCTGAAGAGGTCCTTGCTCCATCTGAGAGGGCAATGACCAGTGTCCAAAGAGATCATCATGGCCAGTCTTGGCTGATGTACCAGATGCAATGGCAAACAGAAACACCAAAATGACACCCAGGATTTTGAAGCAGATTTATTTACATCATTGGGCACTATTCAGGATTATTCCCAGAATAGCAGGCCCTGATCTCTGGTGGTCTAGGGCTTATATGAGATAAGCAAGCAGGAAGTACAGAGGCAGAATGATTTGTGAATTGGGGATTGCTTTATACAATGTGCATCATAGTGACCAACTATGTATCACAGTGACCAGCCATTTCTAGGAGATAGGAACAACCAGAACTGGAACAGTAACAATTATCTGGGGAACTAACAAACTGGAGTATACTGGCTGGAGGGGAGCATTTTCTGAAGTACCCATGTGTCTTCATAGATCTCCCCCTCCACCACCCTCTTCCTAACCACACAGAAATCAAGGGCCACGCTTGGCTTCTCTGTCCTGCCAACCTCTGGGTGACACCACCAGGGCCAAAGAGGTGAAAAGAGAGGGCATTCATGGCTCTGCCAAGAGCACAGATGGAAATTTGAAGCAACAGCATCTCCATTTGTACAGGTGAAACTTTGCACTGTGAATGTGACACTTTAAGGAAGCTTGGGGGTATGATACAAGTAGGGAGGAGTGAAAGTGGATTCTGATCAGCTCAAACTATGTACACTACATGAACTCACTTAGAAATAATAAAACCTCTGTACTTGTTGGTCCTGGATTTTTCTTAAACTCCTGCCTGCCAAATTATTTTGTCCTGGGCACTTAGGCAGTGTCTTCTCCAGTTTTATGAGGCTGCAGTAGAGTATTAGGGACTGGGTAATTTATAATAAACATGGTGTATTTGGTCTGCATTTCTGGAGACTGGGAAGTCTGAGACTGAGAGGTTGCATCTGCTGAGGGCCTTTGTACCATGTCCTGACATGGCAGAAGGCACTGTGGACAAGAGAGAGTAAGAGAAAGCAAGATCAGGCCTGATGTTTTGCATAACAAACCCACTCCCAGAGCGCAGCACTAGTCCAACCACAAGGGCAGAGCTCCCAGGGCCTAACACTCCTATCCCAGCACTGTGGAATCAGGGGTTAACTTTCCAACATGTGAACTTCAGAGGACACATGCAAACCCTGGCAGGTGGGTGTTGATGCCAGGGAGTAGCAACTGGAGGGAAAAGGACAGACTTTGAGGACTGCGCAGTTAGTTCATGGTAAAGTACCAATCTTGCTCGGATTTCAAAAATAAGTCAGAGATACACAGATGAGTTTGCAAACAAGAGTAAGAATCACTCCTGTCCTCACAGCTTCAAAGTGGCCATCAGGGGCATAACACCACACAAGGCAGAACAAGACTGGTAGCTACAGAGAAGAACTTCAAGGCTGTGCTGAATCCCTTCATTTTTATTATACTCACTTACCTGTTAGGCAACCACACAAATAAACTTAAAATTAATCATTATCCTTGTGCTTTGAACCCCATGCACAAGTCCAGACACAAGTTTTAGGAGCAAAAACACAGTCAGAGCCCAAGGAGACCCGTAGTGAGATGACTTGCTGTACAGGAGCATCTTGTTGGCTTGGCATACTTTAGACTGTATGAGGCATTTGTCATTGGCCATCAGATCCATAAACTTTTCTCAGTCTGTGTGGCAGGAAGGGTGGAAATGTGATCAATGTCTGTGTCCTGGTTTCTGGACCTGTTGAAAACTTTCTGGGCGGCTGTGGAGAGGATTTAGTATCTCCATCATTTTCCTCATTGCTGGGACCAAATACCCAACACCCACATCTCAAAGGAGGAGAGGTTTATTTTGACTCACTGTTTCAGTCCAAGGCAAGAAGGCATGGTGGAAGGGTCTGGTGGAAGAAGGCTGTGCACATCAGGGTAGATGGGAAGCAGGAGCAGAAGGGAGCACAGGGAGAGAGATGCACCCATCCAGGTCACACTCTCAGTGACCCTCCTCTTCTGACCAGAGCCTGCCTTCTGTGAGTGGATAAATCTGCTATGAAGTATAACACTCATGTGCTCCAATCACTTTCCAAACACATAAGGCTTTGGGGACCATTTTAGATCCAAACCATAACATGAGAGTTACAAGAATGTGCATCTACAGTAGTTTGCCTTTGTTAGAGTACAGGAAGAATGAGGATGCCCTCTCCCCTTGGCAAGACTTCAACAACCCCAAACAGCTTCATGAGGGTCCTGCTGACATCACACATGAGAAGGTCCTGTCCCCACTGATGAAGGGCCTGCAAACTCCTTGGCTGTGCTCTGAAGAAAAACACAGGCACCCTTCACAAAGACCATGCACTCAGCCGCCACATCCACCCAGGAAGTTCCTCTGCAGGGATCTAAGTAATGGAGGCAGGGAAGGAGGTAGGCCAATTACTGGTGGCATGAGCCAGGTGGTCTTTACAGAGAATTTATCACTGATGAAATAAGTAGCAAGGAATAACTTTGAAAATACTTACTATAAAGTTTTGTTGAATGTGTCAGGGATTGAACCCAAAGTCTTAACACTGCTACACCCCCAACCCTTTATTTACTTATTTATGTAGTTGTTTATTTTTATTTTGAGACAGGTTCTCACTGAGTCCCCAAGTTGCCCAAGCTGGGCTTGAGCTTGTGATCCTCCTGTCTCAGTGCGAGAGCATGCTGGGATCACGAATGTGAGCCACCATGTCCAGCTGTAAAGTACTTTTTAATGATGGTAACAATAACTCCACAGCACAGTGAAAAATGCTCCTCTGTTAATTCCCCTCATCACCCCACTGGTAGGGTAAGGCCCTACCCTTTTGAAGTATAAAGAGAATGGAGGTAGAGAACTTTACAGAATTCTGGCATCAAGTAACAGAGCCAAGCTGTGAACACCAAACTGTCCAACCCAAGTCCCACCACATTTCCACTCCATGCAGACCACTGTGTCTAAACTGTTTTTCTTCGAGGATTAAGCTCCTTTCTTTCCAAGGACTCATGGATGGAGACTGCATTCAGTGGCCTCTGAGGACTCTGGGGACTTGAGCATTGCAGGGACATTGAGGTAGGACAGGGCCAGCTTCATAACACAGCTTCAGGGGAGAAAATAGTGTTCACAGTCCACCAGGATATCACTCAGTTCACTGCCTGATGTTCTCATTTCAACACATGGATCTGCTTCAAGACCACTCTTACTGCTCCTCAATAAACCCCATGGTCTTGATAGATGTGCTTACAATATAACAAAAAATGAAGATTAATAATTGTGCCATGAAGAAAGCACAAAAAAAGCTATTTTTCCAAATTCAACAAAGTTTTCACCCTTCTTGGAAAGTGTTCTTTAAAAAGCTCTGGTCACCCCATCCTCAGCAGAGACATGCACTTCACAGTGGTGATGGTGAGGAGGGGCTAGGGACTCCCACCTGGACCTCTGATCTTTGAAGTTGGGGAGCCTAAGTCTCCTGGACCCTCTCAGGCAGAGTGGCACCAGGAATTTTAATGGTCAGACTCCAAATGCAATGTTGACTGGCCACTTCATCTGTGACAGGTATCTCGCTGAATCTCAGGAGCAATGACTAAGATGTAATCCTTGCCCCAAGCTCTCCTGGTCTTGTCTGATGATCTCTGACTTTGTCTCCATGGTAGCACATGTGATCAATGACTTCCACACCCAACACATTAGGATAAACAATAACAATGTTCATTATTCCTGATCCACATTCTGAAGCCAGCCCACTCCATGCTGCTCCCTCTGCAGGGAACCAACGTATCAGCCTGAGGTGTGCACAAAGGCCCCGGGGTTGTGTGAAGATACCACCTCACCTGGTTGGACTTTGGAATCAGCTTAGAGCCCCAGCACACCCCCAGGGAGCAGGCTAAGCTTTCATTCCACAGCTCCATGACAAGCCACAAAGACTGTTGTCCACGAGAGGCTCCCCCACTGATGTGTGGCTTTGTAGTGAAGGGCAGGGAAGTGGGAATGCTGATTTTTCACTCTCATCAGCATCAAGAAGAACTTGATTTCTCATGAACCAGGGGTCTTCAGTATGCAGGATGCTCCCTCTCTACAGGGAGGAGCTGATGGTGAAAATCCAGACTCCATTTCTTTACTTTCTGTTGTCAAAGGAACACAAGTCCCCAAATGTAGGACCAGTCACACAAAATGGATCCTATTGCAGAGCACTTGTGAGACTCCTAACAGGTGTCAGAGCCAGGGAACCCTCAGGTGTGAGCTGTTCCAGGAGCTCATTTCAGAGATAGACGCGGCCCCACTCCTCTTCTAGGGGTAGGGATATGGGCAGCAACATATTACAAGAGGCTGAAAAGTATGCAGAAGGATATGACTTTGTCCAGGTATCTCCACAACCATTGAACCTCCTTTAAAGCATTGGTGCCAGGTGCATGGAGCTATCCACTGCCATATACACACTCAGATACAGATACTTTGGGCACCTCCTTGATTGTCCTCTTGGGAGTTCCCATTACGGAAAAGGCTGCTTGAAGTAAAATTCATCCCTCCTGAGAAATGGTCCCCACCATAATGGCTGCTTCCCTTTTACCCAGTAAGCTGCTCCAAAGCTGTTTCAGGAGGAAAGAGGCAGAAAGATGGATTCCCTCTGTCAATGAAAGTAGTAAAGCCTTGCCATTCACTAGACAAAGCCCTGCCATGGGGAGCTGGTGAGAGAAGTAGACACTGGATAAACTTCAGGCTGCCCAGCTGACAAAGCTCAAACATAACCTTAAAATCCCCACCAACCTCCACTTTGTGAAGCAAAGACTGTGGGCTTTGTTTGATCACTGTCAGGGTGTCTCCATCAGCTGGAAGCTGGCAGCTCTGAGAGCTAAGGCTTCTGTAGGGACAACAGCACCTGCTGTGTGTCCTACAGGATTCCTAGTGGGGAACCAGAAGCTGAGGTGGCCACAGCACAGCTCAGCTGCAGCACTCCACCTCTCACCCACACCCTGCTGCATCAATCTCTGCATGGTTATTCAATTTCAGGAGCAGACCAGGATTTTAAGTGAGGGAGTCATGATGTGTGTTTGAGAAAAGGGTAATCCTGAACTCCTATTGGAGAAGGTAGGGTATGCTCAGTAAGATGGATGAGTTTCACATGCATCTCCCCACTGAATCCTCACACCCTCTGCTGTAACCCAAGCACAGCATTTCAAAGCCAAGATACAGTGAGGGCCAGCGTTTCACCCCAGGCCACACACAGGTAGGATCCCACCAAGTAACTCTGATTCCCAGGCCAAATCCCTTCCTATGAGTGCAGGCTTCCCATGCCCCACTTATGGAAAACGGTCACATTGAGAGAAGTTTCCTAGCTCATGGAACCTTTGAGATCCCTAGCTTGGATTATGGGTTTAGAGAATTGCAAGCTGTGCATGCTCCAAAGAATAAAACAACTATGACACTAAAAGTCACCACAACTCCTTCCAGGAGCCCCTTGGGTCTGTGCCTGTCCCTTCCCAAGTGATTACTCACCACACTTGGTCCTATCTTATCTTGGTGAGCTGGGCCATGTTTCACTTTTCTCTGGCTTCTACACAGATCCCCTGGAAGCTCTCCCCAGCCAGATAAGCCTCAAGGATTCCCTCTCCCTGCCACTAGTCAGTTTTCTAATGTGGAGCCTCTGCCAAGAAGGTGGAACAAGCAGTTCAAATGGCAAATGATTACTTGTGTGGGCTCTGATAGGTACTAATCACTTACAAAGCAAACCCTCAGCAGGCTCAAGGGCAGCTCTGCTTCATTTTCCACCTCTGAAAAAGTATCCTGGTAATAAGCTGCTTCCAAACAAGCATCCTTCAGCTCCTGTGGTCTTTTCTAGGCTGACATCTGAAGCCAGCATACTGGGTATCCACAGCCTTCCAGCCCATCCTGGGGCTGCTGAGTGGAAGGGGACACTCACAGTGTTGAGTGACATTTTCTAAAAAGCACTGATGCTCCAGTTGAACCAATAGTTTGATCATGTAGACATTTACAAATGACAAACGCTGCTTAGTTCCACTTCTCTAATAAATATTCCTGTCCTGGTAATGCAAGGTCCACAACCAGAACACAAAACGGGATTGTACAATGAAAACTATTCATAAAGAAGATCAGTTCTGAATTATTTAAGTACATTTCTCAGGTGGTCATTATTTCTGGGAGGCATGGACACACTATGTTTTTATTAATACTTTCCTCTTTATCTCTCTGGTAATAAATACTTTATACCTGTTTGCATTCATGCAACCAAGACTTCCCTGAACCCCCACCATGCACTTGCAAGGCCACAGGGGCCCTAGAGGATCCTTACTGAGGAGCTCACTGTTCCATGAGAGTGACACACATGTATCAGGCAGGATTAGCTAGATTAGCTGCAGTAACAAACAACACCAACTTCTCATTGGCCAAAATTAGCAAAGGTTTAAAATTAGCATTGCCAGTCACCATGCTAGAAGGGAAAAGGTACCTTAAGAGCCTCACACAGATCATTAAGTGTCACATTCTAGAAAGGACACTCATCTCCTCCACTCTATTCATTGTCCAGAACCAGCCACGAGCCCCATTCAGCCACACAGACACAAGAAGCAGCTCTACTTTACCCGTGGGTTAGGAGCAACTTAGAAACATCTGAAGAACAGGATGCACCCACACAAATGATCCTAGACATTTATGGCATGGTGTGGGAGGTGCTGTAGTAGAGAAATGGGGGAAGGGAGTTGTAAACTAACAGACTTCGTGGAGAGATTGCACAGTTCCTACAGAGCTGCACTTGAGTCTAGTCTTTAGTCTGGAGGATGAAAAGGTGTTTTCCTAGTGAGTAAAAGCACAAGAGTGGAAACAGCTTTCCTCTGAAGGATGAGCAGGGAAGCCTGGCAGGGCTGAGCAGCCACTCCTGGACATCATAGGCGGGGGCAGCAGCCAGAGGTACATCGTGGGGCTGTTTCCCTCCCTGGAGAGTTTTCCTTTACTCTTCCGACCACAAGGAGACTGGAGGGGCTGTTCCACAGGGAGAGATGCACAGAGGAGTGAAGAGTGTATTTGTTTGTTTGTTAGAAAGGTTGCACAGAGGCAGTAGGGATGAGACCCTGGAATGGAGGAGGCCAGTGAAGGAGCCGTGATTATAATTCGGGGGAGATAGTGAGCCCTCAGGTTGGCGAGGTCTGAGCTTAAGAAGCATTTCTAAGGAGGAATGAATAACACTCGACCTGCACACTGATGACAGAGACATGGTGCAGGCTGCTTCAGGCTGCTAGCCTAAGACAGGAGGTAAATGTGTAAGCTGCTCCGCGGAGGAGGATTTCAGTGAGAGGATGCTGAAGTCCAGCAAGGTAGACGGACTCAGGTGTGGACATGCAGGATTCGAGGTGCCCGGAGATTCAGATGGTGGCATCCCTGGGCATCCCGAGCCCAGGAGCCTAATCTTCACTGTTGAGACCTGAGGATTGAAGAGTCTGGGATAAGGGGATGTGGTCCGCAGCTGAGCCCATTGACAGTTACAGCAGAGAGAAACGAAAGGACAAAACAAACAAACAAACAAAAAACCACAGAGAAGCATTCTAAAGTGAAACTGTTAGTCACCACATATTTTTTTTAAATGTACATGCAAAAAGGATTAGGGGCAATGAATTTGGGAATATCTCATCCATCCAACTGCCCTGAGAAAATTACTTCCAAATTTTCTGTTAATACCTACCACCATTAAAGCAAAACGTTGCTATCTGTGGGAATGTTGATGATTTAGAAGAAGCACATGTATATACTTCAGTCAGAATGAGTCTGATGTTTAACCTGAGGAAAGAGTTTTGAAACTGAACTTTTAATGACAATTGTAAGTAGTCAATACTATTTTTCAAGTGGCTAATCAATGTTTCAGGGTCTCGTCAAATTTGAGTTGCTATCCATAGGAATTTGTATTAAGTGGAAGATTTTTTCTTTTAATTTTTAATTAAATTGGCCCGTGTAAGCAATCAAGGGCTCTACCTCACTATGTAATGCTTAGCTCCGTGAGGACAGGGAGCTCCCAGCACTGGAGGAGATCACTCCAGATGCTGCCAGGTTAAACACTTGTTGTCAGAGCGCCGAGAGATAAACAGAGAATTACAAGTTGTTTCCAGGCACCAAGATCAGCGTTCTTTTTTGTTTGCTTGTTTTATGGAAAAAAGTAAAACAAAATTTCATAACAAAATAATAGGAGAATAGCAATAGTTAATGCATTACATGTTGTTATCTTTAAAGTAGTTAGTCAGGGTACAAGATATAGGCATAAAAATTTCTCCAATCAATATTAGCATGAACCTTCTTTTTTAAGGAACTAAGAGTCACTGATAATATAACTGACTTGCAGTTTTTCCCTTTTCTCGGCTGTCCTTTCCTCTTTCATCCATTCTAGTTCCTTTTTCCTTTTGAACAATTTCTTCCTATTTCACAATATCTATTATACATTTTAGACCTTATTAATTCTTTCAGTTTCTCACACTAGGGAGACAATGTGTTATTTACACATGTGAGTCTGATTTGTATCACTTATGAGTATGGTCTCAAATTGCATCCATTTGAAGTCTCAAGTTTATCCTTCTTTATGCCTGAGCAGTACTCCATTGCATAAAAAATACCACATCTTTTTTATCCATTACTCAGTTGATGGACATTTGAGTGGTTTCCAAGATTTAACTATTATGAATTGTGTTGCTATAAACATGGGTGCATATGTATTGCTGTGGTATGATAGTTTTAATTCTTCTCAGAATAGCAGCACAATTCATAATAACATCAAAAGTGAATTATCAGCTTAAAAACCCTTAGTTATTGCAGACTGATCAGGTCTGCAATCTCCCAAATGAATGGATGGTCAAGGCTTAAATAAATGAGACAAATGAAATGATTTCAGGGCTCCAGGAGGGTCTAACTCTCCTACTGAATTTGAGATTCTCTGGGTTAAGACAAAGACTTTTCTGGGCAGCCCATATTTATCTGGTTTTCAAACAAAGGAGGGGGGTACTCAAGAAAATGCAGGATTCTGAGCAGGACCTTGGGAGAATTTTCCCAAGTAATAAATTGTGTCATTCAGGAGAACTACGTTATCTTTAGGTTGTTATTTATTGTAGGAGTGTGGAGATGGCAGCTGCAGTCTCCTTTTAGTTAAACATCCTCAGCTGTGGCCTTACCTTGTCCTTTGAGGCATTACAGCTTCACAGACCAATACAGACCTCAGCAGTGACCAGTGACACAGAGGTTCACTTACTATGAGTGTACTGCGCATCTTCAGACAAGGTGCCTAAGCTTCGGACAACTCACAAGTAAACGTGGAAAGCCAATTAGTTCATATTAAATTCTACTCAGAGCCACTTCATAGTGGTCTCCATCAGGGAGTATCTGGGTTGAACAGGACCTCTAATCCTAGTTTTTTTGAGGACTCTCCACACTGATTTTCACAGTGGTTGTACCAGTCTACACTCCCACCAACAGTGGAGAAGGGTTCCTTTTCCCCCACAGCCTCTCCAGCATTTGTTATTGGTTTATTTTTTGATGATAGTCAGTCTTTCTGGAGTGAGATGTAATCTCAGTGTTGTTCTAATTTGCATGTCTTGAATGACCACGGATGTTGAACATTTCTCATATATTTATTTGTTATTTGTATTTCTTCATCTGAGAAGTGTGCTTTCATCTCAGATGCCCATTTTTTGATTGGGTCTTTGAATTTTGGGGATCTGATTTTTTTTTTCAATTCTTCATATGTTCTAGATAGAAGTCTTTTGTCTGAGGGACAATTGGATAAAATTTTTTCCCATTCTGTGGGTTATTGTTACGGTTTGTGTCTGGATGTTCCCCCTACCAATGCTTCATGCAGTCATGGGGTGGGCTTCTGGAGTTTATGATTGATTCATGGTCCAGTGGTAGGATTATGGGTGTGAGTACAATACCCACCCTAGGCCCTTAGGTAATGCCAAAGTCCCATGCCAAAGTCATGCCAAAGTCCCACCCTTGGAGGATGGATCCATTCATGTTCATGGTTAAATGTGCTGTTAGGAGGTAGGGCCCAATGGGAGGTAGTTCTCTGGAGGTAACCTCTGGAGGGTATCTCTGTCACAGCACTGTTCCCCTGCTCTGCTTCCCAGATTCCATGAGCTAAGCAGTTTTACCACCCCACACCCTTCCACCATGATGTTCCTGCCTTAAAGCCCACTGACCATGGACTGGATCCCCTGAAACCATGAGCCAAATTCATCTCTTTGCCTTTAAGTTACGGGTGTCCAATACTTGTCCCTGCAATGGGAAACTGACTAGTACAACAACAAGATAAAAATAATCGGTCAGAGGAAAGTAAGACTAGAGTAGGGACATTAGCTCCTGAACAGACAAAATAATTCAGGTAAAAGATAACAGTGGTCTAAATAAGAGCATGGAAAACCATGCTCCAGGATGAATTTGACCAGAAGTCTGATTTTATAAATAACATTTTATTGCAATACCAACATGCTCACTCATTTTCAGTAGACACAGGTAGAGTAGAATAGTTGCAGGAAAGACAGATGTCCTAGCTGACTCTCTGAAGGAAACATTTACTGACATCTGTTCTAAGTGAGGATGTCAAGAATGGAAAGATTAAATCAGACCCCAGGACATTGGCAGGTGGCACCATGGGATTGATTTATAGGAAAGGTGGAGTCAAGATGGCTTTAGGTTCTCTGTCCTGGAAGACACAAAGGAAAGCAATTCCATTTACTGCAATGGGGCAGGAAATGACAGGCTGCGAAGGAAGGGAGAGTTCTGTATGCATATGTGCTGTGGCACCTGCGGTATGTCCAGGTGAAGGTGAATGGACCCTGCACTGAGGACAGAGATCATAGCTAGAGACCCGGCCTAGGGCCAGGTGCTGGAGTTGAGAAATGAGGAGAGGAAGATGGCCCAGAACAAGAGAGGAGAAAGCAGGAAGTCTGGAGGATGAATCAATTAAAGCAATGGACAGAGGAAAGGGAACAGTGATGATTTCAGGAGGCAAGTGGGATAACACTGACATCAGGGATGTGACAGGTGGGAGAAAATGTAGAGCACAGGGATGGCCAGCAGGATCAAAACTTCCCTTAGGGTTGAACATGATAAGGAAAATTTGGAGGAGTTGGCTCAACACATCAGAGCTCTCTGGCTGGTATTTGAAGACTAAAGCTAAGGAATGAACAGAAGGATGAGTTGTGACAGCAAATGGAGATCTCAGCCATTGAGGAAACATAAGGGCCAGCTGGCAGGTGGTCAGGGAAGCAGCTAACAGGCTGTGCTGAGGGAAGGGCAATTTAGTAAGTATATTTTACACAGATGGCAGGAGGCTCTGGCAGGAGGCCATTTCCCAGACTTTGGACATTTTACAGATGGCCCAGATGCCTGCATTTGCCTTCTTCCCATCAGACAAGCCAATTGTGGTCTGAGAAGTGATGTTTCTGGACTCCAAGGACAAGCTGAATTAAATGCTCAGCCTAAAAATACTCTGAAGATTTCTAAAGGGAATCACACATTTCTTAAAGTCCATGATTATAAAAGACTTTCATCTCCTTTGAAGTTCCAGAAGTGAGGAAGCCCCAGCAAAATCTGGACGTTTGAGGAGAGGTTTCATCTGGAGCCTTGGGTCTCCCCAGGTGGGGTGTCCCTCTCTCCAAAACCCAGGAGCTTTGTACCCACAGAGGCTCTGCATCCGAAATGTCAGCAGTTCTGTCCAGTCTGCTCTGAATCACCAGCGCTGTTAAAAAGGTGCCATGCACTAATTCTCAGTAACCCTCCACTCCATTCAGGAAAGCACCTACAGCCTTGAACAGGATGATCAGCACGTGGCATATAGGTTGAAGGCAGGAATGTGGGGTACAGTGGTCCCATCATACTAGAGGGTCAAGGAACAGGTGCTAACAAATGATGAACCAATGGGCTGTGCAGGAAAAAATAGGTCTCTATATACACAGACCTTTATTATAAATGAGTACTGATATAGCAAATATGTAGAAGCCAATATACAAATGCAATATACAATCTGTGTAATTTAATTTTTAATAATTGCTGTGTTTAACAGCCACCTTGCTAATTTTCCATCAGCTCTCACAAGCCTGTATACACCAATTCCAGCACACAGCTGACTGGGAAGAGCATTTCCTTTTGTCCCCTGCACGACATGAATAAGCAAGCACACTGCCCAGTGCCAGGGGAAGCCATTAAAGCCCGGGAAGGATGCAGCATGTAGCTGAGCTTGTGGCAAGGAAAACAGAGTGGAGAGAGGGAAGGAGCCTGGGCCCTGAAGATGCGACTCAGTTAAGGGTCTCCTTTCCAGAGCCCACCCCGCACTCGTCTGCTCAGGGAAATCCCACACACTCCTGATCCTCAGACCGGCCACTTCTGTGCTTGTGCTGTTTGTAATCACAACTGTGCTACACAACACAATTTCTTAAGGAAAAAAAAGCTAAATGAAGAAGGCATCTCTAGTTGTAGAAATTTGGTTCTTTGGGACTGAGGAGAGTGTTTCAACCAGAATCTTTCAGAACCCAGGAGAAATTTGGGTTCTCTCATCCATAGCCAGGATAGTTCCTCCCTGGGTGCCCTTTATTCCTTCTCCTGCCATCCGTTCTAGCGGGAGCTTTCCTTCCAAACTCAGCTGACTCATCTCCTCATCTCTGAGGCCTTCGCTGAATTCTTCCTCCTCATTCCCAAAGTAGAGTCTGCCCTTGATGCCTGGGTATGTGTAGACTGCTCGCTGTATTACATTTCTTAAAAGTCTGTATGCATCCCAGTTTCCAAAAGACCAGTTGCTCTCTCTCTCTCTTTTTTTTTTTTTTTTTTTTTGAAAGTGCTCAATGAAAGTGTTACGGATGAGACTTGTGTCCCCTAATTTGTGGATTGAAGCCCAGTGACTGTGGTTGGAGATGGGCTTTGAAAGGGGTAATTAAGGCTGGCTGGAGTTGTAAGAGTGGGGCCCGAGTCCAATGTGACTGCATGCTTATGAACAGAGACAGCAGGCCCACAGAGGCCATTCAGGGATGTGAAGAGTTGTCACCATCAGAAAGCCATGGTAGGGGCCTCAGGAAAAACCAAGCCTGCTGACCCTTTGAGCTAGACTTGCAGCTTCCAGGGCTAAGAGAATATAAATTTCTGTTGTTTAAGCACCTGGCATGTGGTGTTTTGTTACAGCAGTGCAAGAAAACTAACATAAAGAGGTGTTCAGTGAATAAATGAGCATTCTTTAAGAAGGCTCACTCACTCACAGAAATCTGCTGCAATTAAGCATTCATTTTGCTTTTGCTTCTTCAAGCATGTGATTCTACCAAAACTCTGATAAATTATTTTCATTTTTGTTAAGAAATAGAAGAGCATATCTGTCTGCCATGGAAAACATAGAGAAAATGATTTTCTCTACCAGTCCTTCCACACTAACTTCCATTTTTATTTGTTTGTCTTGGTTTGTTTTAAAGAGGAAGGGATGAACCCAGTTGTGACCTGGGAACCACACTCAGACAGGAAGCATGAGCACAGGAAGGGGTGCTGCTTTTGTTGATACAGAAATGTCAGGCCCAGTTACCACTGTGATTCTCACCACAGCTACAGCCCCTCCATGGGACTTCCTTTCTTCCCACAGTGACACTGTTACGGTCCCTCTGTCCCACACAAGGCCACTCTTTGGAGCTGTGGGCTATCCAGTGACATCCATTGCTGGCAGGATGGGGCAGTGAGAACAGGGGTCCATGTGCTGACCCTAAGGAAGAGGACTTGACTGAGTCCAGAATGCAAGTATGGCTCCCACTGGAGATGTCACACTGGCTTCTGCTGAGAATGAGCTTGATTATCTCCACCCTGGGAGCCCCCAGGAGCCCCCAGATCCAGGACTTCCCTGTGGTTCCCAACTGCTAATTTCACACAGGTTTAAGGCAGGCAGCTATCAATGCTTCTTGCTCAGTGCTTGGTCAATATCAAGGATATTCAGAGCTTTAAGGTGGAGAATTTCAGAGCGCTAAGACTTGGTTCTGGACTTACCCTCTGCCAACTTTTCTAGGCCTTGGGCAAGTTCCTGCTCCACCAGAAACCTCTGTCTCCTAGTCTGCGGAACCAAGAAGTAGATGAAGTAATCTCTCTCTAGCTGAAACCGCCCCCCATGCCCACTCCAGCAGCAACTGGCCATGTGCTGCTGTGAAATGTAAATAGATAGAATGAAATGCAGAATGTAGATCTTCATGCTCATCACTCATGTAACAGGGCTTCAAGAGCAATGCAACCACGGCTGTTGTGTGGGACAGCAAGAGCAGAGCATATCTCCATCACCTCAGACAGCCTTGAGGGGCAAGGGTGGTGCCATCAGTTTGTCCAGGGTTTGTGTGATTTCCAGACAGCCTTCCCATTGAATTACAATGCATTTCAGCATATTCTTGCATGTAACCACACACAGCAGGTGAGGGAGGCATTCTCACGTCTCCTCTATCAGATAAGGACACTAACCCAAAGGGCAGATGACTTTCTGGAGAGCCACACTGCTGATGACTAAATTCAGTTTCCAAGCCCAGGGCTGTCTCTACCACACAACATGGAGAAGTCCTGCCTGGTCCGTGGCAGCAGCAGAACTAAGATCGGAAGTGCAAGGATGGTCCAGAGACACTGCCTTGGCTTGGTCCTCAGCACTGCTCACCCTCGTTCTGGACTCATGGGTGAGTTACTTAGTGTCTCTGGTCTGATGTCCTCTCACCTGTGAAATGATTACTACTGCTATGGGATCAACCAAACAAATGCAAATCAAGAGCTTCTTGTTCACAGTCAGGCACGTGACCACTGCTCCTTAAGAGTTACTCAATGTGATGAGAAGCAGCATTGTGGTTTTTATTCTACCCAGGCGTTTGCGTTCCTCTTCTCCACACAGACCCCCCCTCACACCTATGCTCTTCTCCTGGGAGAGTAATACCGCTCTTACACATAGATGACCCCCTACTGGAAACCTGCTTTGTCCTGTCCTCCGTGCTCAGGCCCCTGACCCTCAACCTTCCCATACCAATGACGAGCTGAGCAGGAAGACTCTCTGAGGGACCCCGTCCAAAGCCCGGCAGTGTGCTGTGAGCAAACACCACTTCTCCCTATTACCTGCCTGTGCTATGTTGGTGTGAGATCCCATGGTGTGCCTGCCCCCAGGCATTGGTGCTACCCACCTATCTGGAGCAGGACGCACACTGAGTGGGGTCCAGTGCTGTCCAGGCTGCATTTTATCTCCTGCAGGAGGCCCAGCAAACATACTTGCCCCTGTCTCCTGCCTTGTCTCAACAGTGTGGTACCGAAAAGGAAAATAATTATACTGATGGAGCTTTGGGCTGTTGCAGAAGGAACTGTCCCCCACTTGGGCTGCACCTGGTTCTGTCCCAGAGGCATTTTTGCATCTGCCTCCTTTGGTGGGGAGAAGGCAGCTAGAGAAGGTCTTTCTGGCCCAGTCACTTCACCAGGGACCAGGGACAGGACTAGCCAGATACTAGATCTCTCCAGAGCATGAGAAGGAAGAGCTTTTACTCCCGGTGCAGCTGTTCAGTGCGCATGGTGTGTGAGGTACTGCAGAGGCCATTACCAGGCTCTGGTAGTGGGCTCTCTCTGCTGGGCCTTCCTAACACCACCACAGCTCTGTACCCCATGGAGAAGAGGCTCCCAGACACACGCATATACACTGGCTCATGCATTCATTCAATGATGACTTCCTGAGCCTTGGTCTTGGGGATGACTCCAGGATACATAAAACCCAGTTCCTCTCACAACCACCTCAGGGGCCAGTGCAGGACCCAAAAGGATAAAGGAATTACAGGATAGCATAGCGGGTGCTAACACTGAGGCACGAGTGAAGGGCAGTGGGGTGCATAGAGGTTCAGAGTCTGTGCCAGCATGGGTCGTTGCTTTAGTAGAAATGGAAATTAAAACTAAAGCACAAGTTTATAGGAAGAAGCTTTCACTTCAAATCTAGAGGGAAGACAGAAAAGGACTCCAGCTTAGGTGGCTGGAGGGGGCACACTGTGATATGGAGTCCAGACTGACCCTCTTGCAGGGCTAAATGAGAACTTCGAGGCACCGCAGTGGGGTGGGGTGTCAGGGGAAGGTCCTGTGTAGACCCAGGTACAGGGCAGCCTTGGGAGGGCTGGTGCAAAGATATGCCATGATCAGAATGTGCATTTCACGGGGTCTCACTGCTGCTCCACTAAGATCAGACTGGTTTTGGCTGGCAGCTTGGAAGCAAGTAGACCAGTTAGAAGCCTATTGGAAATTCAAGTGCAAGATGAGGGGAAGATGATGACTGGGTTGTGGTATCCACTACCTGAACATTTAGGTATTCTCTTAAATGGCTCCATGAAGCCTTTTCCTTCTGTAGCTGCCAGGGTCTTGATGACCACCCTGGAGTACTAGACCCTCTGCCTTCCCATTTGTTGTTCTAATTTTCTGCCACATCTTCAGACATCCACAGACTGCTGATTATCCTTCACAGAATCCCCCTGGGGCCTGAGTGCTGTGGAGAGGACCTGCTCTGGGGCTGGGCTAGCTTCTCTGGGATCAGGGGAGGTTGCTGTGGAGAACAACACCAGCCCCAGCTGTGGCTGACCAAAGGGAGCCCCTAGAAGCTCCCCAGATCCAAGAACTTCTGAGAGCTCAGCACAGAGGTATGGAAATGTTACGTGGCACAATGACGCTATTCTTCCGAGATCTGAGGAGACGCCTGACTGTCACAGAAGACTCTCTTTTGTCTCCTTCCTCTCTCTTATCAGGGAGCAGTGTCCTTCAAAAGAAGCAATTAGAACAAGATGTCTCCATCAGTTTGATCCCTCTCCTCTGAAAGCATAATAACACTCAAGAATAATAGCAATGTAAATCACCAGGATCATTAGGCAGAATCTCAATGAATTAAAATTGCTTACATCATGGTGAGGTCAGGGCAGCTGCCTTGAAATGGGCAGCAGGCGGGGGTTCATTGCCTCCAGCCAGCAAAAGCCAATATCTTTAGATCCCTTGGTCGGTCTCATGCTCCAGTGCACTGATGGCCAGGTCTGATAAGGTCGTCCTTGTCTGACAGGACCAAATTACCCTGCTGCTCTTCCCCTCTCACCAGTCTCACAGCAACAAATGGCCCTGGAAACTTGGATGGGATTGAACCTCCAAAAAAGAGATGTCTGCCCCACTGAGTAAAAGACACTTGTGTTTGTAATATAGGGATGAGATTGCTGCCTAGAAATTACAAGAAAGTTAGCTCTGAATCACCAGGTAAGCCCAGGAAGCTCTAAATGCCCCCAAGAGGTGAAACCCAAACAGCAAAACAGAGCCACTGTGTCCCCACCTACGGCAGCCTGAGAGGCTCTGGTGCCTGAAACAAATGGGAAAAAGATGTCTGATGTGTGTCCGTGGCATAAGTCATGAATGGAAGCACAATTTTAAGAGTGGGGTGGAGCCAAGCAGCATTGCTAGGGTGCAGATCCTTCTCACTGTTGGCTGCTGTTTTCACTGCGTAGAGGCAGACACTTGGGAGCCCAGTTTGTTTTAGGATGTCAGCAGTGACTGCAGTGACTGGGCCTGAGAAGCTACAGGGTCCTGATGTTTTTCATTTCAAATAAAATAAAATAAAATAAAATAAAATGATATGTACATTGGAGAAATAGGACATTGATTCCTTGTGAGAGTAGGGTGTTTACTCTTTTCAATGATCCTGAGAATAAGCTGTAAGTGGTGAGGTGAAAGCATCTGCTGCCCAGCCAGAGCTCCCAGTGGTCACCATGATGCACACTTTGAGGGAGGATCGGCTGATCCTCTCCCCCACCAGCAACCAGGCCTCATCCAGGGCAGATAGAACAGAGCGAAGAGGAAGGACCTGTGTTCTCTCCTTCACTGTCCTCCCACATGCACAGCCTTCTCAGGCACATTGCTGCCAGGCAGTGTGAGGCCCTGGGTCCTGGAGTATCAGCTGACAAGCAGTAAGGAAAGCAGTATTAACCGCGCATCTCTCTCACCTCATTAGAATCAAGGCATCTAGGGTTGTCTAGACAAAAGGCTAACCTGGAAGAGGGGGAGTCAGTATAAATCTAGTCCTGGGGGTGGAGGACAGGGAGTCCCCTGGAAAGCTGTCAACAGTGCATGGTCCCTTCTCCTCTGCCTTGATAGTTCTCGAAGAATCTGGCCCAGCTGTGCATGAGGCTGACCCGGCTTCCTTCAGTGTCTCTGTTATTCTTTGGTCTCTGAGGCCCCGATCTAAGGGGTGAAGTGACAGAGCCGCCCTGTCCCCTGCCACAGAGTAGAAACTGCCTGCTCTCAACTGTCCTCTGCCACAGACCCCCCTCCCCTGCTTGCAAAATGGAAATAGATTGAATTCAATCAAATGTAGGCCTCCAAATTATGACTTCCTCTCTACCTCGTGGTAGAAGAGTTTATACATAACTGGCACATGATTTTCTTCTGTGCTTTTGAGTTGTTCTCACATATGAAAAGGAAGCTGTCACTTTGGCATGGGATGGTTTTGTTTCAAATGAATCCATCAAGCCTGCTGATGGCAGAGGCTGGGTTGGGGAAGCAGTGGACAGTCACTGGCTCTGTGGTTGTCACTAGGCACACAAAAACAGGTAGATGGGCAGCAGGGAGAGACTCACAGAGGCTCCTTTCAGTAGGCTCCTTCTTCCTGGGTCTTGAGCCATCGAGGTGAGTTCCCAACTTTCACAAGGTCAGCCAACAAACACCCAAGGCACATCCGGGACAAGAACAACCACATAGAAGAAACCCTCAGAGTTTGCACCATGGTTTATTTCTGTGAGGTCATTGAACCCTCACAGACAACCTGCAGGCCTTTTGGGGGGCCTGGAGGAACCACTTTAAAATGGAGAAGTGCACTAGTGGCCACGTGCCCACATCCTGTGGAGAGGCCAGCTCAGCTTGTCCAGGTGCACAGATGCAGGTGACTGGGACAGGACTGCCTGCTCAGCCAGCCACACTGGTAGCATCGATCCTGCTAACCGGGAGAGATGCTACGGTAGGTCATTGTCACATATGCCAGGAGCAGATGCTGTCTGAGCTTCTGCATCTGAGAACATGGAACTTGTGGAGCTGCTCAGACTGAGCACAGCCTGGACTTGGTACCCGTGGAAGCAGGACACCATTCTATATCATGCTCCACAGCTTTTCTGCATCCCTAACTGAGTTCTTGACTATTTAGCTCACAGGTCCAGCTTCACAGCTCTGCTCAGACTGCCCTAGTAATTTTCTTCAGGCCTCTGAAGAAAACAAAGAACAAAGCAGATCTGAGAATAGAAGGATAGGGGCTTGCACTTGGAATTATCTCACTGCCTTTGATGTAAAAGGTTAAAATCAGTGAGCATGTGGGCACTGCTACTTCCCAGTCAGTGCTCTTGATAAAGGCATTTTCTCCTTCTTCCCTATTCCTCAAAGTCAAGCCATCCCCTCACCATTTGTCCTTATAAATACAGAGCCAATCTGTCCCCTCCTCCATGGCTGCTCGCTCTACCTCAGAACAGGTGACAGCCTCTCGCACCCCGAATACCCCATCTGCTCACTCCTTGTGCTCTGTCATAAGATCTGGTCCCAGTTACTTTCTCTTTCAAACCCCACAGTGTCATCCATACATTGCAGTATGAATCGTATCTGAAATAGCATTCATGACTTTCCATGGGTGGCCTTTTAAATAATTAATAGTTACTCATTTCACTTTATTTCTGCAGTCCCAGATCCATAAGCAAACCTGTTAAAACTGACTGATCACTCTGTCCAAATACAGACATCTTTATGCCACAGATACTAAAAGACTCCAGGGCAGACATGAAAGCAGGATGTCACGGCACCTGCAAGATGCTTATGGATAAATTATTCCCAACTCACAGGCCTGGGGCCACCTGGATGCTGTCAGACCATGCAGCAGACACAAGCTTCATTTTGTTTCTCTTCCTTTGAATAAAAATGTGTCTGATGCTTCACCTCTAATGAAAATATTCTACAAGCTGTAAAAAACAAAAGAAATGATGCACTTCATAGGCGTGCATGACCGTGAGATAATTGTGCTTCTCAGGGCGTGGATGTCAGCCACCTCTCAAAGCAGTGTTATAATGTGTGCCTTATTGTGTGGCTGGCTCCCAAAAGCTATCACAGAAGTTTATAAAAACCAAGCCTTACCATAATAAATATTGGTCACAAGCATCTTCTATGGAGAAATCTGCAAAGCTTTCTCCCATTCCCTACCCTTGATTTAAGATTAAATTTCATTTTTTAAGTCAGAGATTCTAAATGCTATTAACTTTAGACCTTGAAAGTGATACTTATTTTTGAAGGAAAAATTAGGGAATGGTTAGAAAGACAGATGAAAACGACAGGAAGCAAATTAGATGACACATGGGAAATAGGTTTTCTTAAGTCAGCATCAGGAAAACTTCCAAGTGTCATACCTCCCTCAAAGCCGGGAAGCCAGTGTCCCAGGTCAAGCAAGCAACAGTGTTTTAAGAAAAAATACAGGCACAAAGGTTTCTTAAGACAGTTACATGTAAAGTGTTACTTAAGCCCACAACTTGGATGGTAAGAAATTGGGGTCCAGGGTGGTGGGAGGCAAATGAAAGACAGAGTTATTTATACTAAAGATCAAATCCTGTGAAAAACACTCTGTGGAGACCAGGGTTATTTAGTTATTCTACCCTGTTACCCTGTCAAATATTCCTTGAAGTAAGTGGGTGAGGATTTAGACCTTGGGAGTTTAATCAGTCTACATTGCTTTGTTGGAAGAGCACTTGTTGGAATGTTCTGTTTGAAAAAAGACTCTACTTTTTAAAAATCCTTTATAATGAAGTAACAACTCCACAGGAGGTCACCAGATCATCCAAACAAGTAGCACAGCAGAGGGGATATCAGAGCTCGCCACTGTGCTGGCTGGGTGATTAGTGAAGTTTTGTGGGTTGAAAGTGAACTGGAGCCTGCTTGCCTTAACTCTTAAGCAATATTCCAAAAGCATCTGCACACTCTTTCTTGTCTTTGTAAGGATTCCTGTCCACACAGTGAATTGCTGGTCCCTATTCATCACCCCCACTCTGGCTTCATCACAGCAGCATGTGTCTCCCACCTGCATCAGTGAGTGTCTAGCAGAGAAGCAGGGCCACAGTGAGGGCAACACTGGGTTTCTTCAGGGACTGGGCCCTTGGGGACTGAAACCCCGTGTGGCCCTCTGGTCCACTGAAGGGTGTCAGCCTTAGATCTGGTGCAAGGTCCAAGGCCAGCAGAGGTGATGCACAAAAGCTAGACGTCAGGTGATGGCCATGAAGTGTTCCATGATGTCCTGCATTCCACTGAGCTCCAACAGGTGCAGGAGTGCAGAGAAGCCGGTGCAGCCCCTATGTCGCTGCCCACCAGCCCTTCCTGTAGTTTTGGCAGCTGAAAGAGATTCAGTGAAAGCTGAAGGAGCTGCTGGCTAACTGCTATCCACACCAGCAATATAGCCCACAGATCTATAAGCCGTGATCTGCAGTCATAGGTGTGACTGTAACCCCACCTATAACCCCACCACTTCCAAACCCTGTGCACATTTCTCTGTGGCCAGTGTCACTACACACTCAGGCAAGGCAGGGAGATTTAGAAACCTGGCTCCAGCTCATCGCAGTGACCACACTGTCCCCAGCTGAGTTTAGCATGGGACTTGTTGTGCCCTTGGCCTGTGAGCAAAGATGACCCTATGTCTATTCCATGTCCAGACCTTAAGAGGTCTGGAGCTCTGTCTGGCCACCTCCCTGGTCTTGGACAACATGAAGTGAGAAGCAGAGCAAGCCCAGGACAAGCCTGCCATACACAGATGGACTGGACAGCGGTGAATCCCTGCTGAGGCAGACTGGAATCTGGGCCAGAAATTGAGCACCCTGTCCTTATTTCAGAACTCCCCTTGAAGACAGTTGGGGTGCACACACACCTAAGACCCCCAGTTTATCCTATCTACAACCAAAATGATTGCAAACTTTGAGGAAAACAGTTAAAGGAGACCGACAAAAACTCTGCCAGAGGGACACAGGGACATGGAAAAATGCAGCCTTCCTAAATGGGAGACACAGCGGTGGGGACAAGAGGCCTGCTCTCCTAGTTGCTTTAGGAAAGCAACACACCTCCACAAAAGTCCCTGGGTGTTGGGTGGACAAAGCTTGGCAACATCAGGAGGAGAAGCTTGAGAACATTCATCCCAGGCAGCTCAGGGTGCTGGAAGTTGACCAGGGCTCCTTGTGGGAGGGGATGTCCATGCGAAGGCTGATAGAACTGCTGGGATTTCCATGGCTCATGAGGACAAGGGGCCAGGATAAAGACTCCACATGTGCAAAGAGGAGGGGACAGAGGCAGGAAGGTCTTGGAGGAAGCAGAGGCAGAAGAGGCCCCAGGGCGAGTTATGGGTGCACTGTGTACTGGAGGGAAAGGGAAGCTCTGTCGCCCAAGCAGGTGTTTCAGCCTGGAAGGCTGGGAAGCAGGGGAGACCTCAGGTCAGATAAGGTCAGGGTTCTACACCACCTCTCCCTCCCCTGCCTGAAACCTTGAGACTTAGGGAAAAGCAGCAGAGGGTGGCTAAGCAGCAGACAGCCCAGCATCCCCTCTGCCTTCACACTGCAGATCTTGAGGTACAGGTGCTGGGCCATGTCTGGTGGCCAGGCCAGTCCAGAAAAGACTCTTTTTTTCCCAGAGCCTCTTCCCATACCATAAGGACAATTTTCCCACTGGGAGTCTACTAAATGTCACATCTAATTTAGTCCTAAATCCTTTTCCATGGGTGCTGAGTTCTTATTTCCCTTCACTCACATCCTCTTCCCACCCTGTGGGGGTAAGGCTCCATCACCTACTAATTTGTTTTCCATTCTCAGGCTTGAGCTTCTTTGTCTCTGACTGTGACAGGACAGAGAGACTGACTTATTTATCTCAAAGCATAAACTGGCCCCCATGATCAGAAAATCAGTTATATCAAAGTGGGCACCTCTGCATCTCTTCCAACATTTTCATCTCCTCGGCTGCTCATCTAAGTTTTAATGGGATGCTGGGAAGTTAGAAAGTCAGGGAGAAATTGGGCTTGGTGGTAGATCTGGGCCCCCTCTTCTGGACCTGCAGTGGTTCTTGTTAGAGTCAGATGGCAGGAAATGCATTTGTGAGGGACAATGACCTGGCCTGGAGCAGGTGGTCACCACATTCCCACGGAGAGCAAACACTTCCATCCCTAGGACTCCAGTTTTGCATCTGTGGGAGAAGAGGGTGAGAAGATTCTCCCCAGGATTCCTTCCTCCTCTGCCTGCAGTGACCTCAAGATTCCAGCTCACATTTGCCTTTTGTCTCTGAACCCCTCTCAGTGTGACTTAGAATCATTTATTGAATGCTCCTGTGTTATAGACGTTAGCACAATGCCACCCAACGTGTGACCACAGACCCAGAAGGGTCTGCCAACTCTTTGGGAACTGTGTGGGGTAAGTAGGCCAGTTGAGAGTAAACATGCAGACAATTTATGGCACTGTGACATGGCCCCAATCCCCCCAAACACAGTGACTGGTGACCTTGTTTGGTTGGGGACTTGCATGTGGTAAATCTGTGTCTAGGATGTGCAACAAGGCCAACTATGAAATGGAAATAATAAAGAACACATCCTCCTCCAACTGCCTGATCAAGGTCAACACAAACTGTCATGCTGTTTCTGTCCTCTGCTGTGTGGTGACAATTACAATTTACCTGTCTGTCCTCCTTCCAGAAACTACAGCCCCAGTCTCCTCACGAGAAAAACATCAGATTCCAGCAGTGGGATGCTCTATGAAACACCGAGCCAGTGCTCCTCCAAACTACCAAGGCTCTCAGACACAGACATTTCTAGGAATGTCACAGCCCAGAGAAGCCAAGGAGACGTGATGACTAACTGTATTATTACATGACTACAATGTATGTCAAAGTCATGATTACAATAACTGTTTATTCCCATAACTGGAAGGGAATCTTAGAAAAGATAAAGGACATTAGGGAAAAACTCAAGGAAATCTGAATAACTTTTTTTAAAAGAAAAAAAGCAAACCATCCCTTCTCATAGCTAATCTAAGAAGAATTGCGCTAACATACATTAGTTTATTTAATTTTCCCAATATCCCCAGGAAGTATGGACAGTAAACAGTAATGAATGCATTTTTTGGATTTTATAAATGAAGAAGACAATCAAATGGTGTTGGGTGAATTATGAAAGAGCAGGATCTGATCTCTCTCTTTCTCTCTATTACTCTCTCTCTCTCTCCTTCCCAAGAAGAGAGATATTCACTCAAGTTTATGTGATATTTGTTTATAAAAACAAAAGATGCTCCATGTAAACAATTAGAAATTATATATGAAGATAATGAAGTGGATTCCTTTTTATAAAAAGAATCACCAGTGATTTCAAAGTCCAGAAAAGACAGTTATTAACCTTCAGATTTCCTTTCTTCTCCCCACCTCCACATCCTCCCTGTCCCCTGCCAGCACTTGCAGTCTTACATTTCCTATATTTCAAGGGCTGGGTAGCAAGTACAGGACCACTGAGAAAGCAGGGGAGGAAGGTTTAGAGAAAGAGAGGATAACATGGGAGGCCACCCAATAGGAGATCAGAAGAAGAGATCTTGGCTGGAAGGAAGGAGAGGAAGAACAGAAACTTTAGGGGCTGGCAGAACAGATAGGAGCTTCACTTAGACCTCGGCCACCTCGATCAGTAGACCCCTGAGAAAGGGGCTGAGGAGGAAGTGGGAGCATAGGAGGATGGGAAAGCAGATGCTGGAGGAGGTGAGAGGGTTTGGGTCAGAGTTGAGGGCAGAGAAGGCGTGGAACAAAGGGAGGGCTGGGCTCCTTGGACTCAAAACGAAATATAGAGGAAGAATGGAAATGCAGCTGCTGCTGGAGCCCCCAAGACGCAGCTAAAGTCAAATGATCTCATCTTCCATGGTAAAGTAGGACTTGGGTCCCATAGACAAGAATATCATCAGTTTTGGGGGAGGGATAGGAGGTTTTTAACATCTGCTGTGGGAATTAAGCTGAAAAATTTATAAGAAATATGTAACAGGAGCAGTTTCTAGCACAAGCCTAGCGGATGTCATTTCTCAGCTGCCAGGAATGATGGTCACACTTAAAGTAACCTTGTGAACTCAGCATTGCTGCACCTTCAACCACATGACAACAAAGCCCTGGAGAGGGTCCCATGTCAGTGATCACATCTCCCAGGCCTAGGTCTGGCTCCTTTACCTGCCAAGGATTGAAGCCAACATTCCCCAGACACAGTGCTGTGACCCAAACTCAGTGGCACTTGCAGCCATCCTTAGCCATGGAAAAGATGCCCCTGACACCTAATCCTTGTAGGGTGGCGTCCCAGTGAGGGTTCTAAGGCCAGGGAGGTGAGCAGTGTTCATTGCAAAAAATAAAATCAGTGAGAAGCAAGAACAGACCCTTACTGGGCATCTGTCCGAGGATTCTTTCAGATAGCAAAGCCAGCAGGTGCTGTTGTCCCTCTGCAAGACAGTGTAAGTGTGCAGACATCTGTGCTTATCTCCTGGATGCTGTAAACCCCCTCTGGCTAGCTTACAGTATCTTGTACAAAGTAGCTGTGGTGAAATTGTAGTTAAACTGTGTTTTAAGGGGATAATGACAAGAAAAGGGTCTGTTCATGTTTAATACAGACATGAGTTTTTAAATTTTTGATCCACAAGTAATGGTTGAATCAGCTGATACAGAATGGTGGAGTGGCTCAAAGGAGGCCAGGAAGTGGAGGGATGCACCTTGAGCTTAGAGGTAAGATCTGTGGTAGGTCTCGCACTTGCAAGCTGACAGGATGGTGTGCCTGCTCCCTTTCTTCCTTAGAAACAAGCCTCAATTTTGTTGGGGACAACAACATGCCCAGCTAAGACAGCTACATGTCCACTCTCCTTGGCAGATGGAATGGCCTGTGATCTCATTCCAGTCAAATTATGTGAGGAAAGCCAGTGGATGAAGTTTCCTGGAAGATGTCGGGATGGACAAGAGAAGAAAAAGGAGCTCAATCAGCTGTCTCTTTTTTATGCCTAGTACACGGAGAAGAGTCCAGCCAGAGAGGAGCAGGCTCAGCCACTGTCTATGGTGAAGAAAGTGACTTTCCTGAGCCAGCTCCAGGCCCAGGGCTGAGCACTTCCCCCTATTCATCTATGAATGCCAGGACCACTGATTGGTCTCAGCTGTGCACCGGGTGCCTGCTTCTCCCCGCCTGATATAACCCCTATCCATACGCTCCTTGGCAGATGGAATGGCTTTCAACCTCCTTCTGGTTAAATTGTGTGAGCAGAAGCCAATGGATGAAGTTTCCAGAAAGATGTGGAGATGGAGTAGAGAAGGAGGAGCACACTCAGCTCTTTTCTTATTCATGCCTAGAACACAGAAAAGATTTCAGAAAAGAACAAATGTTGCCATTCTCCATGGTGAAGAAAGTGGGGTCCATGAGCCTGGATCCTGACATCCATGAGCCAGCTCTGGGCCTCAGGCTGAGCACCTCCCCCGGCTCCTCATCTGTGAAAGCTAGGACCACTAATTGGTCTCAGCTCTGCTCTGGGAAGATGCTATTGTTCTCTAAATGTAACCCCTATCCATATACTAGTTGACATAGCACTTGAGTCACTCAATTAAAGCCACTTATCTGCTTTAACTAGAGTTTTGCATAGCAATTGTCCCTTGAAAGAGCCAGACCCTCCTTTGGGTGCTTGAAAATCATTTTGTAGAACTGGAGTTTCTATTTGTATGGAGGTTCTGTTGTGCTGAAAGCAAGATGACCTCAGTGTACCATGTATGATATGATAAGCAGGAAGCAGCCCAGTTGGTTTTATTAGTTTTCTTGGGGACTTGTCTAAAAAGATTTCTTTCCTTGTTGATTTCATCCCAGTAACTTCCTTTACACTCTACTTCCCAACTGGAAAGTGCCCACAGCAGAGGTAGGGAAACAGACTGATCCTTTCCAAGCTCTCTCTTGGGGCTCCTTAGCTCTTTACTGCAGTACTGGGCTGGCTTAGCAAAAGCAATTTAGTGTCCAGAGTTTCCTGGAAACTTGCCTGGCTCTGTCTGCTGCCCTAGTCAGAGAGCTCCAGCCAGTGAGTCTGTGGCTTCAGGGCATCTGATCTCACTTGTGGTTCTGTGCACTTTGTTCCTGCTCTGCTGTATTCTGTGCTCAAGATAGTTGTGTTCAGTTTTAACACCGAGAGCTCACATACTTTTAGAAAGTAACATGCTGTTCCCTAGGTTCTAGTCCACACCCTACAGGTGAAACTCTCCTAGCCACTGACCTTACATAAATCTCAGCTTTTTATAGTGGATTCCAAGAGCTACTAGGCTCAAATCCCAGATTTAAATGAAGTGTTTGTTGCAGTGTAGCTGCTCCCGACTAAGCCAAATGGAGATATAAACACGTGAAATCAATAAATGCAGAGTTGCTCCGATTGAAGTGGGGGAATAGCAGTTAAAAACAATTCTAGATTAGTCATACCCTTTTCCCTAGGGGATCCATGGTGCACCTTCTAAGGATCCTCGGGGTTCAGGAAATAGTTTGAAAACCACTTCAATGGTTATGCCAGTTTAGTTTAATTGTATCAGCTTGATTGGCTTTCCGATCTTCCCTGGGAATGGTGGAGCCCACTTCTGGGTGTGTCTGAATGGGTCCCTGTCCTTCTGGTCCCTTCCTTTCTGGCACTGTTCCCTGCTCTGTTTCCCAGCTGCAGTGAATTAAGTTTTGCTGCTGTGCCCTTCTGCCGTAATGTGCCTGCCTTGAAGCCAGCTGGCCATGGACTGAATCTCCTGAAATCATGAGTCACATAAACCTCCTCTCCTTTTGTAGGGGACAGTGACTCTTAGCATATCATTTTTAAATAGAATAATTCTAGTCATAGTGCAAGCCTCAAAATGTGTCCTTAGAAACACCCCAGAGGGGTTGTAAAAAGTTAACTTTGCAGTCCTGACTTAGCCCTGGAAATGCTTCTCCAAAGACAAAGAAGACCCAGGCCCAGATAACCACCTATGACCCTGCCTGGGTTGTTTCATCCCTTCCCTGGCCCTAGACAAACATTGTAACCATAAAGGAAATGTATGGTTATCTAAAGGGAGACATAGAACAGAGTACAGGAAGTATATATCATTGTGGTTGGGCTCATGATCAGAGCCTGACCCAGTCACATGGCACAAGGAAAGCAATGTGTGGCCAGGGATACAGCATTCCAACCTGTTACCATGGAAACCAAAAATGCATATAAGGTGGGAACAAAGGCAGGCCCACACCCACTTCCCTGATTTGCAAATCAGGGATGAAGGATGGGCTAGCCTCAAATTAAACTCTGTTTTGTTCTCAATAGAGTTGGTCTCTTGTGGAATACAACCTGAATCCTGCTATAACACTTTAGGTCATGGGTATTGGGTACTATGTCACAGTGACAGGAACACTGACTAATTCTCTGGTAAACTTGAAGTGCAAAATGTTTCCTCATGATGATAAGCAAGCAGGAACACTGGGAACTCTTGAAGGAAACAGTCTATTTGAAAACCTTCCTGCCATTTCCAAATTATTGTTTAAGATTTATTGTTCAACTGACAGGTAAAATTGCATGTATTTACCATGAATAATATGATATTATATTTATACTCTAGTCCATTCCTAAATAATATTGATAGCTTTCAAGGCCCTTTTTATTTTCTTTTTTTCCCATCTTTACTGAGATATAATCGACAAATAAAAATTAAATATACTTACAGCATGATTTTATATATATATATATATATTCCCAACTTACTCATCAGTTCTGTTCCAGGAGAACACTTGTAAGTCTATTTGTTCATAAGTCTGATAAAGTGAGTCTTTTACACCTTTGACACAACGGTATAATGTAAAGCATAAAAAACCAAATTGATACAAAAATACAGAAAGTTCTCAACTGTACTGCACTTCTGTACACTATCACCCCATACACTAAGCACACAGCAACACAGCAATGACAATGTCCAGCAGACACATGAGCTACTTTCATAATTTGTTCTCATCTATGAATGTCCATAATTCAAGTTCTGTTCATATCTGTGAAAATTCACAACTTGAATGTTTGTTTGTAAATCAGGGCCTTACTCTCAAATGATATCCAATCAAGCTAATTAATGTATCTACTACCTCATATAGCTACCTTTGTGAGTGTGTGTTTAGAACATTTAAGATCTATTCTCTCTGCAAATGTCAAGCACATGTATACTACAGTATTATTTGCTATACATTAGATCTCCAAATATATTCATCCCACCTAACTGAAATTTTATGTCCTTTCATCAACATCTGCCCATTTCTCTCACCTCTGAGTCCTG